>NC_064562.1:132965362-133270927 GCF_937001465.1 Orcinus orca
TCTTTCTTTACATCTCACTATTTTTTAGGTTTTATGGCAATTAGATATATTCCGAAGAAGCTTGCGGGTTCTGGATGGACATGTTTGTCAGGGAGTTGCCTGCATATTTTGTGCATTGAAGGTAACCTTTTAATAGTTCCGAAAAATTACTATTGTTTCTCAAAAGATTTAATTTTATTTGATAGTTTGGTTTGTTTGACATATTTGTTTAGTTTATTTGTAATTAAAGTTATTGTCAAGTGACTTACAGTTTTGAAGAGAAATTCTTAAAGTATGACTTATTCAGGTTTACGGATTCATTTTTCTGTGTTAGGAACATTATATTTTTCATTATTTTGAAATAATCATTTAACAGATGTTTTTTGAGTTACTACTGAATTCTGGGCACTGCTGTAGTTACTAAGGATACAGCAGTGAACGGAACTAATAAAAATCCCTGTTCTCATGTAGCTTATATTCTTGTAAGGGAGAAGAAAATAAATAAACAAAATATAAAGTATGTTAGGTAATAATAATTGCAAAGGAGGAAATATAAATCAGGGATAGGTACTAGAGAGTGTTGAGTAGCAAGGAAAGCCTCACTGAGAGAATGACATTTAAATCACAACTTGGAAAAGGTGATGGAGTGGACTAGAGCCTTCCAGGCAAGCAGGGACACAGCAACTGCAAAGGCCCTGAGGTGGGAGTGTGCGTGACATATTAAAGGAAACCTGACTGGTGGCAGAAGCTTTGTGAGCAAGGGGGACAGTGATAGGAGATGAGCTCAGAGGTAAGGTGAGTTGTGGTGACATCAAAAATGTCTGCAGATTCTTTTGCACTCTTCTATTGAAAGGTGGAGTCTAATTCCTTGAATATGGGTTGCCCCTAATGTTTCATTTCCATCATATAGAATGTGGCAGAAATGAGATTAGGGTAGATTAGAAAAAGTGATAAAGTTTCCACCTGGCTCTGTCTGTTGGGGTGCTCATTCTTGGAAGTGAGTTGCCATGCTATGAGGAAGCCAAGTTGGTCATAGCTACGGCCAAGTTCCTGGCCAACAGGCAGCACCAACAACCAGCATCAACCTCTAGACACTAGTGAGCGACCTTCAGATGACTCCCAAGTTCCAGCATTCAGACTATTACAGATGACTGCAAGTGGGGCAGAGTTGAGCCGTCCTCACCCAAACTGCAAACTTGTGGCCAAAATAAATGTTATTTTTAGTACCTAAGATTTGGGGTGGTTTTGTTGTGCAGCAGTAGATAACTGGAACAGGAGTTCAGATTGTGTAGGGCCTTCTAGACCCTTTGTGAGGACCTTGACTTTTTCTCCTGAGTGATTTAGGAAGTCGTGGGATTGTTTTGAGTGGAGGAATGATATAACCTGTGTTAAGTAAGTATAATATTTGGACTAGATCTCTTTGGCTGCTTGGATGAGAATATATAGATTAGGGACAAAGGCAGAAACAGGGAGTCCAGTATATATTAGTAACTCATTTATGTCGTTGAAATTTTTGCCCAAGAATTTAAGATTTGATTAATATGTTTTCAGAAATAAATATTTCAGGCTTTTACATTCTTGAATATTCTTAGTACACACACATATACATAATACAGGAAAATAAAAGGTGGTTTTCATGCTTTATTTTGACTTACATTCCTAAAAAGGCTGTTTGAATAAGTCACCAAAGGAGGCAATTTTATTTTTTTTTTAAATTTTTAAATTTAATTTTATTTATTTTTTTATACAGCAGGTTTTTATTAGTCATCAATTTTATACACATCAGTGTATACATGTCAATCCCAATCAGGAGGCGATTTTATATTCTCTTTTTTATATGGTAAAAATAGGGTTGATGAAGAATGAACTTAGATCAGATTACAGTATTGCATTTTATTTACTCTGCAGTAAATTTTGAATGTTTTGTCCAGTTGTAAAAACTAGTTAAATTTTCTAGTTCAGGTCTTCCCATAGCCTTACACATCACCTGCCTCTTTCCCCTGCTTGCGTCCCCTGCCTCAAAACACCTGTGCGTGTGCGTGTGTGCACGCAGGCGCGCGCGCACACGCACACACACACTGCACTGTCCTCCTTGCAGTTTCTCAGAGCTGGCTTTCATCTCTGAGTGTTTTCATTATTATTCTTTTTGTCTAGAATGATTTTCTTCCAGATGTCCCTGTGGCTAACACCCTTATTTCCTTTATGCCTCTCCTTAAATGTTATTTTTCCATCAGTGAGACCTTCCCTGACTACCCTTGGTAATAGGTAAGCTCCCTTCCTCTCTCCTACCCCCAGCATGCCTATCCCTATTACACTACTTTATCTTTCTCTCTTGTATTGTATTTCTTTGTTTTTCTCTATTGTACTTATTACATTCTGGCATATAATTACTTATTTGCCCTCTCCTCATTACTACAACTAGAATGTATGCTCCATGAGGGCAGGGTCTTTGTTTTCTGGTGTAGAACAATGCCTCACATATACTAGACAATCAAAAAAATAGATGTTAAATGTGTAGGATTAATATCTTAAACATTACCTGGAAAAGTTGACTACCTAAATAAGAAATGACTTTTGAAAATATTTTTCATTTTTTATCATTTGTAATTGTAGCTAAAAATTTTGGTTCTGAATATCTAATATCACTTGGCATCTTTCTTTTTAAATTTCTTATTTGTAAATTAAATTTTCTTGTATCAGTGGAACAGATTCTTGAAATATTTCCTAGCCTACCATATGTTCATCTTAAATGCAGTTTTTTTTTGAGATGACATACCCCTTGAGCTAATTAATATAGAACTTAATATGATCAATCCTTATTTGGTGGTTTATCACACAGCAAACTTTATTTTTTCCCTACTTTCACTCACCTAAGATGATTGTCATAAAACTGGAACTTATTAAAAAGTTTTTCTTGCTTAAATTCAATAAAGAAAATAGAAGACCAGATTAACACCTATAATTTAATGTTCTTGAATGATGTTCCCACTGTTTCAAGTCTAGTGAGTTCCTACTGTTTTATTTGATTATATGATGTTTATTTTTGTATAACATAATTTTAATTCCTGCAGTACACTTTAAGATTTAAAGCAACTTATCTCAAAACTCTTTCTAAATAACTTAGATCGTAGTCAGCTAGGAGACAGTTTAAAACTGGGCCTCATCTCAATCAGAATCTCTGAGGATGGGATCTGAGAACTTTCCATGTTTAATTCTTATGCACTAACATTTGATTTAGAGACTTGGGCAACCATTTCTACATATTACTCATAGAAATAATTAATTTTTTAATGGAATTTTAAAGCAAAAGACTGTTAGTTTGAGTATAGAGTTTCGAGTTTCGCTGTTGAAATGAAATTGCTCAAGTGTTTTTTAGTTGTTGGTGTTAAACTTACTGGTTGATGTATTTGTTGATTCCCAGACGATATTTGCACAGTTTCAACACAGTCGAGAAAAAGCACTTCCTTCGGATAACATAAGGCATGCTCTTGCAGAAAGTTTCAAAGATGAGCAGCGATTTCAGCTTGGCCTTATGGATGATGCTGCAGAGTGCTTTGTAAGTATTTCTGATAATCCTTAAGTTAGAATGGCAGTTTGCATTCCTTAAATTATGCACCTTTTGAGACAAATGAAACATAAATTTATAGCAGTGGAAAAGTATCAGAACTGCTCAGTAGATCCCTGTCTTACCTACCCTTCAAAGCTCAGTTTAAGTCCACATGTGTTTTGTGTACTTTTGCTTTTGATTATTTGTGCTGCTCTAATTTTTCAGTTAGGCTACTAAAATACTTTAAAATTTAGTTACTGGAGCAAAAAGGCTTATTATGTATAAATCATAGCACTTAAGTCGTTCTGTTCCATGGGATTTACATATGCAACACACTCTCCCAGTAACATTTCTCATTACATGCAATGATTCTCTTTGAAGAGCAGAGGATCTTGATGGGCAGCTGTCAGGGGCAACAATTCTGATATACACCTTACTCCAGGTTGAGAATCACTCACTGAGGTTGATGTTCTGAGACTGTGTTACCACCATATTGATAAGTAGAGCATTCCTTTGATCAGGGATGTACCTTATATACCTTCTTAAATATGCATGTTGATGTTTAATCGTTTCAATAAAATAGATGTCACCTATATTTAAGATAGCTATTTCTTCTCTTAATTTTATATCTCTTCAGCAAATTCTGTAAATTCTTTCATCAGAAACCCTTTTAAGGTTTGCGTTGCCATGTTATTTCCCTGTCACCATTTCTGTTTAGCTCGGGCCTCTACTCTCAGCATTATTTAAGCCTCCTTGCTAGTGTCCTTTTAACCTATATCCTAAGAGTCTTTTTTAGCAGCCACCATATTAATATAATTTTTTTCAGATAAATGCTTGCACTTCATATATTTCTGTGATTCACATCTGACTCTCTTCTGACATTTAAGGCTCTTTAAATTCAAACTCCAGTTTATCTCTTTACTTCCTTCCTGAATTTTCCCTTCTGGTGAGATAGTTTCAGTCCATTCCTCAAACATGTCTTTTAAATTCCTGTTTTTATAGCCTTTGCTCAAGTTCCTGAAATATTCAAAACTTTCCTAATCTATTTTTGTTAAAGTTCAACATAAGTCACATCTACTAGATAATGCATCATCAAAGCATCCCAATGCGTTCTCCAAATTTTTGAAGAATTTATTACTCTTTATAGAATTCATTTGGCATTTGTGTTTTTTTTTAAATGAACATCTTGAATGCTTAGCACACTTGCCATGTTGACTAAAATATGACAAAAACAACACACACAGTCATGAAATACGCTTTTCATACTTCTCATGTTTATAATTGCTCCACTGCTTAAAATATAAATGGATATATTTTGTACAATACTGAACTTTATAGTCTTACTTTCACTTAAGTGAAGTATACTAATCCATGATATGATTATTCATGGGATATCTAGAAATCCAGGCTTAAATAATTGAATAGTTATAAATGTCCTGGGGCAGAGGAGGGGGAAGTTAACTAATTAAAATAATCCATTGGTTAAGTTTTGGTAAAAAGGATAATTTGTTAAAGAAATTAATACCCCTTATTGATCTATATTACAAATCCACACTTTCATAAGAAGTTTGTTGAAGAGCAGATTACTTGCATTCGGGTTGTTAGTGCAGGTATTATAAGCCTTTATCATTGATGTTTTGATTTAAGTTATATAGACTATCCAAGTGATCCAAGTAGGATTTTTTTTAATTAATTGCTTTTTCTCAATGTGAGAATGCTGGGAACATAGGAAATCTTGTTTTCTAATATTAAATTCTAGATGTCAGCCACCATGAATTGATTTTTTAAATCTTTATTAAAATCATGTTACATTATAATGTTTTGCTAAAATTTTTTTAAAATCGAATGCTGCAAAAGGTGAATAATTGAGCAACATTTGAAGGCTCGGTTAAAGAGGGAAGCTGAAAAGCTGACAATGTATATGGCACTTCTGAGTTTGACACTTTGGAAAATACTTAGATTTTTCAATTTGTAATGTTAAAAAGAGTTGTATTTTGAAGTGTCCTATGCAAGATTTGCAACTCATTTGTCTTTTAATTTTTTAATTAGGAAAATATACTGGAGAGGATTCATTTTCACATAGTGCCAAGCAGAGATGCAGACATGTGTACCTCTAAATCTTGTATCACTCACCAGAAGTTTGCTATGACTCTGTATGAACAGGTGAGATGGCTTAACTGTTTTATTAGAGACTATATTTATGTTTTATGATTGATAAATTAGACATATATTTTTACCTGCAGTGTGTGTGTCGTAGCTGTGGAGCATCATCAGATCCTCTACCCTTTACAGAATTTGTGCGGTACATTTCTACAACGGCCCTATGGTAAGAACCTACTAAAGCATATTTACCAAAGATGTTAGTCATATATGTGATCACATTGAGCCTTTATTTTATGAAACTGTAGCATATATGAATATCTACTCTCTGAGATTAACAAATGTGCTACCATCAGGGGTACTAAGTGATGTCTATCTCAGTTGTTTCTGACTTAACCAAATATAGATGTCACTCAGTGAAATGTACAGAATATTAGTCAAAATGTATATTTATTTATATTTATAGCAAGTTTTTGAAACCGTGAAGGAGAGCTTAAAATGACAAGTTCAAGGGTAAATGGAATAGTACATGATTTCTTCATTTTTGCTAAGGTGTTACCTTTGTAGTGGCCATGTCTCCTGTCGGCTCCACCATGTCCCTGCATAGTGATGGAAGCTAGGGTAAGCAGACAAGAAAGAAAAAAGTGAAAATAATCCTCTGTTAGGTTTATTGCATTTAAGGCCATAACATTCACCTGAAATAAAAATTTGCCATGCTTGTCTGTCCCCTCCCTCCCTAGCCATGAAACATCAGCTTAGGGATCCAAAAATGATCTCTAGACTTTACATAGTAAGAGTTGTTTGAACATGGCAACAGGTATTTGAGAGTGTAAATATTTGATGTATGATAAACACTGAATGAGATCATAAATGTTTGCAGATACTTTAGTACAAAAGACAAAACATGGGTCAATAATTATTAATCAGAATGCATCAGTACAGCAGTTAGTTACTAAATGCTACCAATATTTTTATCATTGCACAAAGTGAATATTAGGTGCTCATCCATTTCATTGTATTATTAAACTTCCTTGATTTATTTTGGATATAGCACATTATTTCTTAAAGATCATTGAATATAGCAAGTTGGTAATTTGGATATATACAGAGTTGGGAAACATCGATTTAGAGGAACATTCTTTAAACTTCAGTCATTTGTAGTCAGTTTCATTCACTTTGTTTGAAGAGTAGGGTGGTGTTTGAATCAGGATAGACCACAAACTAAAAGCTGTAAAACTTTAAGTCTACTTTGAAACTCTTGTGTAAAATGACAGTGCTCTGAGACAGTATCAGGTAATAAGAATTAGAGTTCCATCAGTCTCTCTCTGGTCCATGCCATGAATTGCTAAAGCCCAGAATTTGAATTCTAATTATAATCTCTCTCTTTTTATTGGTGATAAGTATTGAATACCAGTTGTTCAATGCTTACTATGTTCCAGGCTTTACATTAATTGTTGCTTTTAATCTTAACAAAAACTTTTGTTGATCAAGAAATAGGTTTAATATGATTAACCTGGTAAATGGATGAATTAAGATTGAAATCCAGGTCTGGGTTCATTTCAAATTCAAAATGTATCTGGTTAACCACTACTCTGATGCTGTCAATTTTGTAAAAAACCATTATGTGCATTTTGAATGAGCCTGTCAGATTTAGTGCTTTCTAGTCTACTTGTGAAGTGCTTTAGAAGAATTGGTACTTTTAGTTGTTATTGAATATTGTATATTACTTACCACTGAACTGTAAAATATATCCAGCTCTAGGATAGTTGAAATTACTATTAAGTAAAACCAGAGCACCACGAATGGAAACTAGTAGGCGTATTGAGCTTACATTATATATCTTTTTGGAAATGTTTAAATAGTTGTTTAAAGTTACTTAATACCTTGATATGTAAAAATTTGACTCTAGGAGAAGTTGGATACAAAATGGCACTGATACCCTGCCTAGACTCTAATGAAATGGTTAGTAGTCATAATAGGAACAAAAGGCACAAGCCTCATTTAAGTAGCTTTGGTTGTGACTTCTGCATTAATCAGCAAAGGGCCCTTCTCTTAGCTGAAAATAACTTTGTTTATGGGAACTTTAGGCCAGAGAGGGAGCTTTTCCTAAAGTTTCTTGTTCTTGTTAGGCAAAAGTTTAAACTCAAGTCCCTGTTTGTTAAGTAATAACAAAAAAAAGTAAACAAAACTGTAACAAAAAGTAAAAGTAAAAGTAAACAAAACTGTAACAAAAAGTAAAAGAAACTGTTAACTTAGAATTACCTTCAGATGGAACACCTTACCTCATTCATCTAATTCCAAACAATGGTATGATTTCATGTTATTTTATTCTGTTCTTGACCTTTTTTCATCATAACCTGCCAAATATCATAATTTTTCATTTCATGGAAATTTACTTCATGGTTAATTTTTCAAACAAAATTGTGTTTTAAGACAGAAAAAATGATCATACCGATATTGATAACTTAGTATTTTTGATGCAAATTTACTGGATATTTTTTAAGTTCGTAGGCCAGGTTTGGGACTGCTTCTTTCTTTTGTAGCAATGAAGTTGAAAGAATGATGGAAAGGCATGAACGCTCTAAGCCTGAAATGTTTGCAGAATTGCTGCAAGCAGCAAATACAACTGATGACTATAGGAAATGTCCTGTAAGTATAATTTGGAGAACACTAGTGTGCTTCTGTATTTGTAAATTTGAAAATAGACATTCAGAAATTACCATGCAAATATTAATTATATCTGGAATTAATTTGAAGAATTTATTTTTTCAGTGTTTTCTTAGGTAACTCTTTATACCATATGAGCTCTTATTTCTTTAAAAACTTGTAACACTGTGAAGGATTTAAGGTAGCATATGTTGATTAAGTTCTGAAGTCTATCATTTGACTAAAGAGAATTTCTTTTTTGTTTTTCTTTAAATAAACATTACAGATGGTATTATTCTTCCCTCATGTAACATTATTAATGGCTTCAAGGGCTTTATATCTGCTATTTTTTTAGGTTGAATTCTTGTTTTAACAGATTTACAAAAATACCGAAGAAAAGTACTTTGATTTAAAATAAACTTTATGTTTAATCAATAATTAAGACAAATACTTTGCTAGAAGTCTGTTTTAATATGCTGAAGAAATAAATTTCTGATACATGTTAAGAATGTTGTTGCATAATACAAACTGTATAAGGCATTACCTGTGGTATATCTGTTTTGATAATTTCAAAAGTTGTCTTTTGTGTTTTTCTTTAGAGTAACTGTGGCCAAAAAATAAAAATTCGGCGTGTTTTAATGAATTGCCCAGAGATTGTTACAATTGGTTTAGTCTGGGACTCTGAGCATTCTGACTTGACCGAGGATGTTGTTCGGAATCTCGCAACACATCTTTATCTTCCCGGGGTATATCAACTCTTTTCATTCTCTTCCTTTTTATTTTTAAATTCCTCTAAAACATCTTCGTATATTATAAGGCACTTTGTTTTTCAGAACTAAATTTTCTTTCTAAAGGAAATAATTTGCAGATGTAACTCTGAAAGTTAATCAAATCAGGCTAACTGGAATGCCTTTCTTGCTTAGACTAGGAATGTCTTTCAGTTACAAACTAAACCATCATGTGCTCTATCCCTGTATCACTATAGAGTGATGATGATATGATACTGTATGCATGTGTGTATGTGTGTGTTTGATAATGATTATAAATATAAATATTAAGCTAGAAAAATTTAAGATTTAAAATTCATCTACAGCTCTTATCTCTTAATATGCTTTTTACCATCTTAATATATTTTGAATTGGTTTATATTACAATTAAACTTTTAAATAGTTATCTTGAGGTAGTACGTTTAATGTATGTTAAAATATGTGATTCAATCATGAATTATCAGGAAATGTGTAATTTACCTCACATTTTGAGTTTATGTATGTAAAGTGTCAATTCTGTGTTAGAGATACTGTGCTACTAAACTAAGTTGTAATAAATACATTTTATTGGACTTAATGTTTCTTGTGGACTAATTGAAAGTAGTAATTCTGTTAACAGGGCAATGTGGTGTCTTTAGTACTAATATAATATCAGTTTGGGGCAGTATGCATGAGAAATATTTTTCATAGAGAATCAAATGCATGACTCATCAAATAATTGTTCCTCATTTTAAAAAAGATACAGTATTAAATATACATTATTTTTAAACAGCTTTTTTATAGGGTTACTGATGAAAATGCCAAAAATAGCGAACTTCACCTTGTTGGCATGATTTGCTACACTAGCCGACATTACTGTGCCTTTGCTTTTCATACCAAGAGTTCCAAATGGGTATTTTTTGATGATGCAAATGTGAAAGAGGTAAGTGACGCTTTACAAACTGGAATATTTATTGTGATTTTTACTTTTTAGGAATAAATGATATAATAATGAAATAATTATATAAAATAATTATTATATGTATTTATATAAAATAGAAATAAGTGAATTTAATTATAATAGCATCATTTAAAGCCCTCCAGTATTAAAAATTAGAAAACCAAATAGATGAAGCAACTACTTTAGACACTGGACGACAGGCAGTTGAACAGAAAAAAGGGAAACCAACAAGATGAACCCTACAATGATCCCTGCCTACTGCCTAGAGGTAGTTTCTGGATTGCAGTGCAGCGAGGGAGAACCCAAACAAAGCCTAGTAGTCTCACTGAGTTGAGGAAACCGAAATTAGAGTTCAGGGAGGCCAAGATGGCTAAAATTTGCTGGACAGATTACCAGAAAGAAAGCTGCACAGAGGGAAAGTCCTGGAGATTGGCAGAGGGATCCCCTTTAATCTTTGGCTGAATAGTGATCCACCATGTGTAGGGTAAATGAGCACAAGGTGGCAGAAGGGACCACTGGAAAACAATTCCCTAAACTCATGGGGCTAGAATAGTTTGCATCCGTACTAGCAAGAGTGGATACACAGGACATCAAGTTGAATCCTCAGAAAAATACCACCTTAATGGTGGGGCTAAATTATTCCTAGACTGAAGATTGCTCTGGACCTGACATAAAAAGCTTAAAATGATGCCTTCAAAGGACCAAGATGATACCATATGACATAACACATAACTACATGTCAACAATTTAAAAGGAAAACAAAATAGTTCAATAGCCAAAAATGTAAAATTCAGTGAAATTTCAATATGCCATTTCAAAGTAGCATTCACTAAAAAATTACCAAATATACAAAGAAGTAGGAAGACATGACCCATGCCCTGAAGGAATATCAGTAACAACAGACCTTCTCTGCCATTTCATTTCTTCAAATCACATGAAATGGGGTGAGCAGGCAGAGTAGGGAAATGGAGCACACCTTCTTTTCTCTCAGAAACTTCATCAGCACCTCAAAAACGAGGGTTCATACTAATAACTGATCTCGGAGGTCAGTTCCAGGCCAGATCTGATATTAAATTGCCTTAGGAAAAAAAAAGAACAAAAATGACAGAAGTAGACATATCAGATAAGAAGGTTAAAACTGCTGTTTAGAGAGATTTATTAGGTAACAGTCAGTAAACATGGACCATAAAACTAGCTGATAAATTGGACTTTGTCAAAACTTTTGCTGTTCAGTAAGATACTGTTAGGAGAATAAAAAGACAAACCATAGACTGGGAGAAAATACTTGTCAAGCATATATCTAATAAAGGCTATATTCAGAATATATAAAGAACTCTTTCTTTAAATTTATGTATTTAATTTAGTTATTTTTGGCTGTGTTGGGTCTTCGTTACTGTGTGCGGGCTTTCTCTAGTTGCGGCGAGTACGGGCCACTCCTCGTTGCGGTGTGCAGGTTTCTCATTGTGGTGGCTTCTCTTGTTGCAGAGCACGGGCTCTAGGCACACGGGATTCATTAGTTGTGGCACGTGGGCTCAGTAGTTGTGGCTCACAGGCTCTAAAGCGCAGGCTCAGTATTTGTGGCGCATGGGCTTAGTTGCTCCACGGCATGTGGGATCTTCCCGAACTTGGGCTCGAACCCGTGTCCTCTGCGTTGGCAGGTGGATTCCCAACCACTGCACCACCAGGGAAGCCCAAGAACTCTTAAACTCAATAATAAAAAGACAAATCAATTTAAAAGTGGGCAAAAGATTTGGACAGTTCACCAAAGAAGATACATGAATGGCCCTTGAAATGATATTCAGTACATCATTAGGCACAAAGGAAGTACAAATTTGATTCACAATGAGATTGCATTACTCACCTATTAGAATGCCTAAAATTAAAAAGACTGACCATACCAAGAGCTGACAAGGACTCTTGTGAGGCTGATGGAAACGCAGAACTGAACAATCACTTTAGAAAACAGTTTATCAGTTTCTTATAAATTTAAACATGTTTATCATACAACCTAGCAATTCCACTCCTGTGAAAGCATGTATCCATACATAATTTGTACTTCAATATTCATAGCAGTTTTACTCATAGTAACCAAAACTGGAAACAACTCAAATGTCTATCATCAGGTGAATATAAAGAAGTTGTACAACCATACAATGGAATATAATAATCAGCAATAAAAAGGAATGAACTAGTGATACATGCAACAATGTAGAAAAATCTCAAAAGTATTGCGCTAAATGAAAGAAGTGAGACACAAACAGCTAAATAATATGATTCCGCTTATGTGAAATTCTAGAAAAGGAAAAAACAAAGTGACAGAGTAGACCATTGGTTGCCAGGCATTGCAAAGGGGTACAGGGAAAGTTTTGGAAGTGAGGATTACATGATTGTAGACATTTAGCAGAACTCACTGACTTGTACAGTGTAATTGGATGGTTTTATTTTATTAAGTTATATTCAATAAAGCCAGTGAAAAAATTTGGAAATTCATATTCTAAAGTCCACACTTTGCTTGAATTACTTAGTACTTTGATATGGCAGTTTATTAAGAAGTTCCATCTTGAGTCAGTATGCAGCAACATTTTGGCACTCCTATTTTGCATCCTCATAGTTTAAATTGTCAAAATTTGAAGGAAGAACTGGGTAGTCACTCTCTGAGTTTCAGGTTTCTTTTGTTTTCAAACTACTCTCGTTCTTCAAGTATCTCAGAATCCCAGGTAAAGGGGGTAAACAGCTAAAAATGTGTAATTTGGGGCTTCCCTGGTGGCGCAGTGGTTGGGAGTCCGCCTGCCGATGCAGGGGACGCGGGTTCATGCCCCGGTCCGGGAGGATCCCATGTGCCGCGGAGCGGCTGGGCCCGTGGGCCATGGCCGCTGGGCCTGCGCGTCCGGAGCCTGTGCTCCGCAGCGGGAGGGGCCGCAGCGGTGAGAGGCCCGCGTACCGGAAAAAAAAAAAAGTAAAAATGTGTAATTTGAACAAACTCCTCAAATTTTTTTAAAGACCCCTTCTCTAATAAAAAGCGAATATTCTAGAATGCTTTGTTTCATTGGTTTTGTTTTGTTTTTAAATGAACTTTATAGAGGTATAATTTACAAACATTAAAATGTACCCATTCTAAGTGTATAGTTTGGATTTTGACAACTGTATACATGCCTGTTTAACCTCCACAATCATTGTATAGAACATTTTCATCACTCCAGAAAATCCTGTCATGTCCCTTTACTGTCCCCAACCCTGGGTCCCAGGAAATCATTGATCTCATTCTACAGTTTATGTGAATGGTCTCTTACAATAGACATTCTCTGTGTTTGGCTTCCTTTGCTAGGCATAATATCTTTTTTTTTTTAATTTCAAGATACTTTCTTTATTTATTTTAAAACAGGTCACAACACTAAGCTTCTGGCCCATTCTGCCAATGCACAAGCTACAAATGCTTGCTCATCAGTTGAGGGGCACACTTTAGTAGCATGTTTGAAAAGTGGATAAAAATCCATGTAAAACAAATGTTCAAATAGTTTCCATAGGAACACGGATAAGTGTGACCCCATCACCTAGTCTTACACATTGTTGCATCTGTGCCAACCCTATTTACATAGACATCTCAAAACTGGCAGAAATTAAGTTAAATGGTCCCCCCCAAACCCTTAAATCAAGCTAAACTCGCAGTTAACAGCTACAAGAATGGTATCTACACATTAATATGAGCTGAAGCACAGGCTTCTGGGTGCTGTTTCATTCCACTCTCCCAAGCACAGGACACAGGCAGAGTGCCAACATCCTGCTCCTCTACTCCGAGTGGGAAGTCGTGGTTCTGGATTTGCTGCATCAGTTGCCATGTTGGCCCTGACGTCACATAGTAGATGGTCAGTCTCTGGAATCTATTGAAAGTAGAAGCAGCAGCGGCTGCCATCCAGTCATCATACGGCCATCCAGTTGTTCCAGCACCATTTGTTGAATAGACTCTTATATTTCCCCATTAAATTGCTTGAAGTCTTTGTCAAAAGTCAGTCAACATGTATGAACAAAGCCTTTAAAATTTTGATAATCTAGATCTTGATATAGAAAGTGTACAATCTTGCCCATCAGTTTTTTAATGATAATGTTTATATGATTTTTATCTAGACTAGTTACTAAATAAAATTAATCATATAGTGTGATGAATAGTTGAACTGCTAGTGTCTGAGTGTCTTTAAAATTTTTTAATATACAAAGTAATTCAGTCTCTGCCTTTTCATGTAACACATTGATTACAAGGTTTTGTTTTGTTTCTATTCATTTGTAATTTTTTAAGGTTGGAACTAGATGGAAAGATGTGGTCTCCAAGTGTATCCGATGCCACTTCCAACCACTGCTTTTGTTTTACGCAAACCCAGATGGCACAGCAGTTTCCACTGAAGATGCGCTCAGGCAGGTCATCAACTGGTCACCTCATAAATCCATTGCAGAAAATATAGGTAATTGTTTAAAAGTTCTTTTTAGTGTTTTTCTGTTATCGCAATCACACTAGGAATACTAATATACTGAATATGAAATGAATGTTGAGGATAATTTCAAAATTTAGTTTCAGTAAAGTGGAGTTCAGGAAAATTCTAATACTTAGAATTAGTCTTTATAAAGAAATCTTTCCTCCTCTGTGGCCTCAGAAGCACCTTCAGCAGCCACCCACGACTATGGTCACACAAACACAGGAGGGGATACTTGGCTGGTAGCTCTTACTAGCAGTAAATATTGAGATTTAAAGTGAGTTAGTACACTGGAAAAGTCCAAAGCAGCGAGGCCATTTTTGAATGCCCTACAAAGCATGTAGAAGTCCTTAAAAGATGTCAGTCCTCTAAGTTTTTAAGTAATTTTCTCTATATCATTAAAAATGTCTGAAAAGATGATTCAAATATCTCTTCTGCTGGTGGAGAGGAGGAAGGGGATTATACAGTTTTGTTGGTCTTTTTAAGGATGTGAAAAGTCCTCAATTCATAAGTCGGAGAATTCAAAAGAAAATGGATTTGGTGATCAGACAAAACAGAGAGAAAATCAAAAATTTCAAGCAGATAGTATTTCATCATTTAATCGGAGCCACATTCAAACAAGTGGCAGTAGAGGAACAGGTATGTATTTAAATTGTCATTTTTACATTGTCCTTGAATAATTAAGCTTCCCCCTCTCTTCATAGTTAAGCTTCCCTCTTTCTTCACTTACTGAATCTGTAATTCTTGGTAAGGACCAAGAGGAGAGTCCTTAACTAGCTTTCCTTGGCCATGAAAAGAAAATAAAAAGTAGAAACAAAATTTTGTATTTGGACTTAAGCATTTCTCCGAGACCTATAGTTTTATTTGAACAGTTTGACGTGACTAGTGTTTGAGTTTCTCCATTCACTCAAGGCTGTACGTAATAGGGTGGAGGCAACCTGGACTGTCACCAGAGAAAGCTATGATATGGCCTTTCCTTCAAGGAGTTAATTGTTAACTTGTAGAGGAAAAACATTTAGTTAATAATTTGGCTCTTATGCCAAAATTAAATGTAGTATTAGTGAATGCAACAATAGTTTGAAGTTACTATAGTTGTAGTTTATTTTTATCCTCATTTTTATTCAACTGTCTCTTGTTATTATCATTCCACAACTTTAATTTTCACAATCCAAGATCTGTGATTAGGGTCCAACATGAAACAATCACAGCATGATGTACAGTTATGGTTTAGAAATATGCAAAACTCTAAGTGGGTGGATGTTGAGGATGATTTTGTAAGGAACTTTTAAATATGTTAATGAAATAATGTCTAACCCTAAAAGTAACCCATTTAATCAAGGGTGATAAGATTCAGCATTAACAATTACCATTTACGATAAATGCTTTTAAAAGTTCTTAATGGAACTTTTTCCATTTTATGTATTATTGATACTCTTATATTAAGCCATTATCTATTTTTCAAAGATACCTACTTTTACTAGAAACTGTATGTGTTTAAGAACACAAACATTGGAGCCAGGCAATTTGTGTTAATAATCCTGGTTCTACACGTACAAGCTATGTGAACTTGGGCGAGTTCTTAACTTCTCTATGCCTCTGTTTCCGAATCCAAAATGAAGATAGTAATTGTACCCACCTCTGAGAAGTATTGATAAATGAGTTTAGACACTTAGAATAGCGCCTGACACATACTAACCACTCAGTTACCTTTAGCTCTCATTATTTCAAGAAAAGTTCTCTTGTTTTCCTTTACATTCGCTGTAGAGCTATACATGAAGTTTTAAAACACAGCTTGCATCTCTAGTGTCAGCATAAATCACATTGAGTTTTTAGTTAAGCATAAAAATGATTTCATTGTATAGTTTAATCTGTATTTTGTTAGTATATAGCATCTTAAATTTTAATATAGTTCAATTTGTACTTTTATTGAGCAATTTGAAAAATGATCTGTATCATTATTAAAGAATGGTTTCTTTTACAGTTAAGTCAAGTCACAATGATCAAAGGGAAAAAATAAAAGACATTTCCAGAGAATGTGCTCTAAAAGCCATTGAACAGAAAAACTTACTTTCCTCACAAAGGAAAGATTTGGAAAGGGGACAGAGAAAAGATTTGGGCAGACATAGAGGTAACTTAAGAACTTACAGCATTCATTGGAAAAGGGGCAGCTAAAATCTTATTTTAAAGCTAAGTTTTATAATTTAATACAATTTAATATAATTTCTTTATATATTATATATATTTATTTAGATATTATGTATCTTAGTATGATTTCTTTAATATACCTATTAAACCTATAAATGTAAAGTTTTCCTAGTTCTTATTCAATTCTAGCCTGGAATACTTGTGTTTTTTATGTTTCAACTTTACTTTTAACTATAAATTCAATTCACCCGTATGGTACATTCGAATAATAAGGAAGGTTATAAAATTAAGTGAAAAGAACTTCTTTTCCTGCAACCCTTGACCTTCACTCTGTTCCACTGTTAATAGTTTCCAGTTCATTATGAGCACGTCTTACTTTTTATGGTTTTATGCTCTTTTCTTTATGAACATAGTATAATTTAACCGATATTGCTAGACTTTAGAACTTGATTTAAGATTCTTGCTGCAGTGAAATCCTTTCACAGGTACTTTTTGCATACAGCCATTAGCATAAAATTCTTTCGGAATAATTGCTGGGTTTAGGGTATGTTTATTTATTTTCAACTTTGGTAGGTGTGGCTCAGTTGTCCTCCTAAAATACTTGACAGTCTGCACTCCCACCAACAGTGATTAGATGTCTGTTTCCAGCAGCAATTGGTTTAATAAATTTTAAATCTTTACCAATATAATAGGTGGGAAATATTTTTATTTTTTTGGTTTTTATTAATTATGAATGAGATAGAATAGTTTTTTAAAATTGCTGTAATTATCTTATGATCTACTTTAGAGATCATTTTTTAAAATAATTATATAACCATTTATGTTATGATTTACTTATTACTGTTTAACATTTCTTCTCAAACAAGGTATTTGGCTTGTGACTAAAACGTGGCTCTGAAGAGTAGCTCATTTGTATTTTTATTTATTTTTAAAGATTTGGTTAATGAAGACCTTCCACATTTCAAGTCTGGATCACCTCCTGCCCCAAATGGCTTTAGACAAAATGGGAATCCACATCTATATCATAGTCAAGGAAAAGGACCGTGTAAGCATGACCGAATTGTCCATCAGAGTCGAGCTTCTGCACAAACATTAAGTTCAAGTAAATCCCAGATTCTTGCTTCAGGAGAGAAAATAACTGGCAAATTTAAGAGTGACAGTGGTACTGGATATGATACAGACAGTAGCCAAGATTCTAGGGATAAAGGAAGCAGCTGTAATGGCAGCACTAAAAGCCGAAATCGAGGTTGGAAACCTATGAGAGAAACATTAAATGTCGATAGTATTTTTAATGAAAGTGAAAAAAGGCAGCATAGTCCAAGACATAAATCAAATATTAGTAACAAATCTAAATGTAGCAAAGATCAGAGTTTTAACAGTTGTCCAAAAGAGAATCCAAAGCAAAAATGTTTAATGACTATATATGAAGATGAAATGAAGCAGGAAACAGGAAGCAGGAGTTCCCTTGAATTTAATGGAAAAGGAGCAGAAAAAAATAAAGCCCTCAAAGAAACTAAAGTTCATGGTGACAATTGGCAGATGCAAAGGACAGAGTCTGGATATGAAAGCAGTGATCATATCAGTAATGGCTCTGCTAATTTGGAGTCACCTGTTATCGATGGAAATGGTACAGTGATGGATATCAGTGGTGTTAAAGAAACCGCATCCTTCAGGTAATACACAAGTTATGTGAATAATTTCCCCCCACCATTCTCTCTTTTTAGTAATTTGAAGTAACTTTCAAAGGTTGGGGTCAGTTAAATGAAAAGGAAAGAGCTTGAGCTCAGAGTATCCTGGGATATTGCAGGTTATTTGATATATCAAGTTTCTATTTTTAATAGTTATTTCTTGATTCCAAAAATAACAACTGTTTATTTTGGGGAAGTTTAGAAAGTAAAATACATTATCATTGTTGCCACTAAAACCTATTGATGTATATATACTACAGGTTTTAAACCATAGATTTAAATTGGTGTATCTCAGTCATTAAGCTAATTGTTTAATTCTTCAACCTAGTTAATATTCATTATCCCATTTCTAACATTTGTAACTCAGAACTGGGGTTATTTTCTTCTGTCACAACCCAGTTCCATGAAAGAGATATTTTTCCTTTAGCAAGTATTAAAGAATACAGCCAAATAACTAAGTTTGTATTCAATTAATTCTTAATTAATTCTGAAATCATTTATTATATTACTGTTAGCAGTCTATTTGCAGTTCTTTGTGTAACCACTAAAACATGTCCGCCACTTAGGTCAATTTAGCCACTATTTCTGCTCTTAATCGATCTAAAGCATCTTAATTTGATGTTAGCTGGTGTTTTATTACATTCATTACTGAAAAGCCAGAAAAAGCGACCGCTCATGTTTTACCGAAATAATCACTGTAATAAAGACTTGGGAAGCTTTTTTACTTTGCAGGGTAATTTCATAATACTTCTTTGAAAGGGGTAGCCTAGGGTATTAGAAAGATCAGAACTTTGTAATCAGATAGGCTTGGATTTTAATTATTGGGCAAATTAATTTGACTTTCACAGCCTTAATCTCCTATTGAAAAATGAGGATAATAACTTCTTTTAAGTATTTTAAGTTGTGAGATGTAGATTAATAATGTACATTAATCCCCTAGAACAGCACATGGTATATAATAATTGTTTAGCAAATGTTATTTCCTTTCTTTTTCTTGGGGTAAACTAAATAATAATCCATTATAGCTGATGTGTTTGGTGTGTGTTTTATTCTATTCTCTAGCAACCAGATTAAGACAAGCAATCTAAACATAGATCGTATGAACTGTACCTCCCAACAGAGCAAAAACTACTTGGAAGGTAAAAATTTTATTTAAATATATTATCATAGTAGCAGTAAAGAATAAATCATGGTATTACGAGTAAAGAAGCTAAGGGCAGTCCTGTCACTGATAAGTTTATGAGTAATGAGGATGGAAGCTGGGAGAGTTTATGCTTGAAGTCTTAAAAGATGGGAATAGCTACTTAAGGGAATAGGAAAAAGGGAAAGTGTGTCAGTCAGGCTAGGCTAGGTTCTGCGCTGTGCAGTGGTAACAACTTGAAAATCTTCATGTCTTAGTACAAGATTGTTTCTTGCTCACAGCACGTGTCCTGTGAATGTCAGCATGAAGTCTCTTCCTAGTAATCACTCAGGGCCTGAGGCTAATGGGACTCCATCTCTACCAGTACTTCTTTGATCATTGCAGTACTGGGGGGAGAGGAGATTGAAGGGGACACAACATAGTGAATCACATGTAAGCTCTTAAAACTTTCAACCCAGAAGTGATAAATGTGCTTCCACTCACATCTGACTGGCCAAGGCAAGTCTTAACAGCCAGGCCTAATTTCAAAGAGGGTGGAAAAGGGTAATTTGCTGGTGCACTGCAATATGTATGAACGGTCCTAATGTCTACCACAGGCGTTAAGGACAGATAGAAAAATTGATAAACAGCCTGCTAGAAAAGTTCACTTCGGAAACAGTAAACATGTAATGGTGTGACATTATTATAGGTGATTTGTTAGCAACACATAGAGGCCCAGAAGCAAAGAAAACTAGATGTTTGTCTACAGAATTCGGCATTGTTACTGAGAGGTTATACCTGAAGGATTTGGGGAACAGGGATCAAGGAAAATGATGAGCAAGGGGATTACTGAGGTTGGAATCAAAGTCATTGTCTTCAAATTTTAGAATTCAGAGGATTAGAAGGGCTATAGTTTTTCACGATAAAAAAATAGCCATGAAGAACACATTTTAAAGTTTGTTTTTAGTCTTTATCATCCTTAAGGCTTTTGTGGAGATTATTTTTCAGGTTGCAGATATTGAATATGATTAAATGTTTAATTATTTTGTTTTCATCAAATGGTATAATATCAGAAGGAAACACTTATATTAAGGAAATAACCTTCCTTTCCCATATAAAATGTCTCGCCTGTTTAAAAAATCTGATAAAAGTCTGGTAACCAAGTATTACAGGAAACAGTAAAAGGCTGGCCAGAAATCAACAGCAGAAGTCAGTAAAAACTGAACAATAACTGCAAGTTCAGTGCTCTTTATAAAATGATGCTTGCTTCCTGATATTAATAAAAACACAAGGTCATAGAAATTTCGATGGTTAGGAGTGCATTGCTATAATAGATTTGTTCTGGGTTTCCCCACTTAATATGAAATAGTATGTATGTAGCCAATTAAAACTAATTTTTTTTATTGTGGTAAAATATACACCACAGAATTTGTCATTCTAACCATTTTTAAGTTGCCATTGTCTGATATTAAGTACATGTGCATTGTTTTGCCACCATCACTACCATCTATCTCCATAATTCTTTCATCTCAAATTGAAACTGTACCCATTAAACAACTCCCCATTCCCCCCTCCCCTGGCCCCTGCAACCTCCATTCTACTTTCTGTCTCTTTGAATTTGACTACTCTGGGTACCTCATATAAGTGGAGTCATGCAGGGTTTGTCTTTTTGTGACTGGCTTATTTCACTTAGCACAACGTCTTCAGAGTTCATCCATGTATCAGAATTTCATTCCTTTTAAGGCTGAATAATATTGCATTATATGATGTAACACATTTTGTTTATCCATTCATCTGTTGATGGACATTTGGGTTGATTCTACCTTTTGGCTATTGTATATAATGCCCCTGTGTATATTAGTGTACAAATATCTGAAATCCCTGCTTTCAGTTCTTTTGAGTATATACCCAGAAGCACAATTGCTGGATCCTGTGGCAATTCTCTGTTTAGTTTTTTGAGGAACCACCATTCTGTTTTCCACAGCAGCTGCACTATTTTACATTCCCACCAGCAGTGCAGAGGTTCCAAGTTCTTCATATCCTCACCAATACTTGTTATTTTCTGGGGTTTTTTTTTGGAGAATTGCCATCCTAATGGGTGTGAAGTGGTATCTTGTTATGGTTTTATGTACCCCACGTTTTATTTAACTACATAAATTGCATTACATTAAAATTATTTCTTGTTTAATAAACTTCAAAGCCTACCATAGTTCTTTAAGCTAGTGTTTGCTTAGGGAAACTTTATTAATGTTCATGCCTTATGGTATCTGTATGTGTATTTCCCTCCCCTAGTCTTTGAGAACATGTTAAAGTGGGTATAGGAATTTTTTTTCCAAGCTAAAAACTGGCCCTGCGTGCATTTTTTCCTTTTTTTCAGTAAGGCACAGTTTAATTTTTTGTGGCTTGGTATGATTTTCTTGGATTTCTCCTACTTCTTAATTATAAAATGGGGGTACACTTACATTATTGACCTGAAGAATGACTTTCTATCCATAGGTAAAAGACTTTTACAAAGTTAAGAAACCTTAGAAAATTTTTTATTTTCATATTTTGTTTGACGTTTAAGTCAGCTTTCAATATTAGTCTGTACAAGTTTATGTGATGGTAGAGAAATTAAAATCTATAACAATGCCATTGTAATTATCTCACTGATAGTTTTTCATTGATAGAGATATTATATAGCCTATTATATTTATGGATTCTGCTGCAAACAAATATACCTACACTGCCTAAAGCTATTATTTGGGAACATTGTTGAAATTCCACAATGCCACTTAGATTATTTTAGCTCCTCTTTTAAAAATGGGTCACTAATGGGGAGAATGTCAAATGCCTTAAATTACATTCAAAACAGAAGAAATGACATGTTCAAAAGCACGTGGTCAGGAGAAACTGTCACATATTGGAAGGATACAGCTAGTTTGTTATATACAAGGCTGGAATGCATACCTGGAAATTGTGAGATGATGGTTAGAGGATAGAGAGAAGCCAAATCATGATGAAACTTTTATGCTATTTTTAAATCCTAAAAAGTAAATGGAAAGGCATCTAAGGACAAGGAGAGTAGCGTACTCCAGTTTGCATTTAGAAAGGACTCTTTGGTGGCAGTGTAGGGGGTGAATTTGGAGCAGTGGGAGAAAAATTATTTAGATGAATAATAGCCTAGGAGAGAAAAGATGAGGGTATAAACTAAGGCAGTATCAATGTCAAGAAAGAAGATTTGAGAGATTATAAGAATGTGTGGACAGTGGAGTCACTTTCTGTGACAGATGTGCACAGTGAGGGAAAAGGAGAAAGCTGGGGGTGGCCGTATTTGGGTATTACATAAGTGGATTCACCATTTACCAAATGGAGGAATATAGGAAGAAGGGACAAATTTTGGGGGTGAGAGAGGATGGCAAATTTATTTTTGGATTTGTTTGGTTTGTCATCTAGGTAAGTAGATTAGTTAGGAACAAATGTCTGGAATGCAGGAAAGATTATGTATTGGTAGCCATCAACATATATGGGAATTGAATGCGGTAGACATGGACAACATCATGCAGGAAAATGGGAGATTTCAGGGAAAAAAAAATAGACAAAGGAAGAAACATGGGGTTTGCTGACTAAAAGAGATGAGCTAAGAGTAGAGAGAAGGAGCAACTTTGGAAAAGAATGAGGAGTAGCTGGAAAGTATGAGAAAATACAGGAGAGGGAGTTAGTTAGCACACGGAAACTGGGAAAATGGAGAGCTTCAAAAAGAAAAGTGATCACAGATTAAGCAGAATAAGGATTAAAAAGTCCAAGTTTGGTTTAGCAGTTAGTAAGTCATTAGTGACCTAGTAAAAGCAGTATTAGAGAAACATTAGAATAGAGGGAACATTAGAATAGAAGCAAGATTGAGGTAGAACTGAAGTGTTTAGACGTAAAGGGTCATGATGTTTGTAACTTACTCTCAAATGGTTCAGAAAAAAAAGTGGGGTAAAGTGTTAATAATAGGTGAATCTGAGTAAAGGATATGCAGGTAGGTATTTCTTTCAACTTCTCTGAACTTTATGAAATTATCTTCAAATTAAAAGTTTTTCAAAAAAGGTTACAGTAGAATAAAAAGTAAATAAGAGAAGTAAATAAGTGCACATGTCTGTCAAAACCCTTGCTGTGAATAGTAAAGAAGCCCTACCTAAAGGAGAAAAATGAAACCAAGAGCTTAGTTTTGCATTTATGTTACAGAGGGTAAGGAACTAATGATGTACAGAGGGTGAGAAAGGTGTGAAGATAAGAATAGACCAGAACAGTAATTAATGGAGTAAGATCTCTGGAGGTAGAGTGAGAATGGAACTTCAAAGGAAAGCTTTGAATTAAGGGAGTAGTAGTTTTTCTGTAATGGGAGAGATAAAGGTGAGTGTTGGTACCATTCAGTGTGTATTGTGTTAGATGAGTCAGTTGAAGGAGTTCATACCTAATGGACTCTTTTCTCTATGGAGTAAGGTTATCTACTGAATAAATATGTGTTTGGATATTTATAGATTGTAAATAACAAATCACAAAGGAATTATTAGGTCTTTCAAAAAACTTTTGCCATTTACTTTGGGGTCTGTAATACTTGGCTTAATCTCAGTTAATCATAGAAGTCAGGGTTAGTTGAAGCTGAGAATCTTGATCTTGCAAATGACAAGGAAGAGTGAAAGAAGTTAATCAAGCAGTGGTCAGAAAAATCTGTTAATTCCCTTAATTCTTATTGTAAAAAAATCTGTACCTCCATTATGTTAAGTGAAATATACTACGCTTAATGTTGTTAAATCCTAAAATTAGTAAATGAAAAAAATTTTACTGGAAGAGTTTATTTGTATACGTAAGTTTATTTCCTCTAAGATGTTTTTTGCAAACTTCAGAGTATATTCATTTAGAGAGTATATCTGAAGAATGAGGTACTTTTCACGGTTGGTTTTGTTTCTGTGCATACTAAATTTATTTTCTCTAAGAGTTTCATAGACCATTGAGAGGCACTTGCTGTGGCCCAGCACCACCAAATGTTTATATGTTTTTTAAAACCATAAACTTCCAGTATTGAAATTTAATTTGTAGCAAAATAGCATTATTTGCTCTTTCTTTAAATTATAATCCCAGTGAGGAAAGAAGTTACTGACTCTTGCCTTTTTATTTTGTATCATCCCCAAGTTTAGTATCTGATAGGGTAGATTATTACATATTAAAGTATCTCTCTGTTCCTTTTGGCATGTAGTAAATTTAGCCAGAAATATTTATATAGTTAAAGTTTTGTGATTTTTTTCTAAAATATTCAAATTTTGCTTAACTGTCTTTTTATAGTAAATCAGGTCATTGATTAGGTTATTGCTCTTGAATGTTTAGACTTTGTAATTGCAGTATTATTATTATAGTCTGAAATCTTCCGATACAACAAGAATGAGGATTACAGTGTCTAGACTAGCAGTTTGGTTTTCTTGCTATGTAAGTCTGTTTTAAATCTAGGTCACCTTTTCAGATTAAGTATATATATTTTGATTTCTTGACTATTGGGCTTTAGGTTTTTTGTATACAGTACCAAAATTAGCATTATTAATTAAAGCATCTTGCCTTGATGTTGAAGTATTTTCTGTGCCAAGTGTTAAAATCTGACTTAGATTTGCAAAGAACCTGAAGCCAAAATTCCCAGTAAAGACACATGGATGTCTATGTCAGCAGAAGAGAAAAATAACACATCTATTTTTAAGTTAGTTGGAATTCTGAAGTCAAACCACTTGGTTGAATGCCTGCCATAGTGATATTAAAATTTCAAACATATTTATAAAACCTCTGCTGCCTCCTGCTGCCCATTGCATGGATACTTTAATAAAAGTAAAGAAATCTTTAAGAATTAAGTATTTAATTTTTTTTGTATTTGTGAATATTAAACTTGAAGTTCTGGATAAGTTAAGAAGTAAATAAACATTCCAAAGTTAAAATCACAGTGGGTGGGAAATTATAATGTAACTTTAACTTACAAATTTTTCAGACTTTAAAGGTTGAAAAATAATCAAGATTCCTTCTGATATTACTTTTTTTTTTCTTTAGTCATAAAGTAGCTGTCAAAGAGAGAGGCTTAGTTTTTTTTTTTAACAACCATTTTTTAAACTGAGGTATAATTAATTTATAATGTATTAGTTTCAGGGGTACAGCAAAGTGATTCAGTTATACATGTATATATATATTCTTTTTCAGATTCTTTTCCATTATAGGTTATTACAAGATACTGAGTAGAGTTCCCTGTGCTGTACAGCAGGTCCTCATTGTTTATCTATTTCACGTATAGTAGTGTGTGTATGTTAATCCCAAACTCTTTAATTTACTTCCCTCCCCCACCCTCTTCTTTCCCCTTTGGCAACCATAAGTTTGTTTTCTATGTCTGTGAGTCTGTCTGTTTTGTAAATAAGTTCATTTGTATCATTGTTTTAGATTGCACATACAAGTGATATTATATGATATTTGTTTTTGTCTGTCTGACGTACTTCACTTAAGAGGGAGGCTTAGTTTTTGAGACTCAGGCAGTGTGTCAAGGTTACAGGGTCATGAGACTCTCTGTGATATATTATATTGCCTTTTATTTCTGAGACTTTATTAGTATGGCACTTGGTAGATATAGAAATAGTTGGCGGAGGGGAAGGTAAGAAGAATTTGTCTCAGTTTATACTTATTTTGTCTTGGATCAGTGAGTTAGAAATATGGTGGACAGTGTGGAGGTGATTTAAAAGAAGAAAAAACAGTGTTTTTCATTTTTATTGGGAGCTGCCATTTACTGTGTGAGCAGTATGGCATATAGGGTATTAATTTCTCATGTATATTACATTACCCTTTTTTGGAAATTACTTCTAAGATTTAACTTGCAGAGCCATATAATAACCAATATAGATTTTTTAAATAGGGTAATATTTAGATGTTATGATCAACTATAGGTTCCAGTTGAATTTTGAGTGACAGGGTAGTTTTAAAAAATGTACCTAGAACATCAATTTAGAGATAAAAAGGCATCTAAGATAAAGTTATCTATTGTTTAAAAAATAAAAGTTGCTTTTTTAATAACTTGATTTTGTTTTCTTTGCAATCTTTGGTTCACAGATTTGGTGTACAGTAGACTAGAAGCATGAGAATGAGAGGAAACTGAAATAAATTAACATGATGAAAAGGTCAACTAAAAATAAGGGAAAATACAGAAAAATTTACTGGAATTGTACAGAAGTATAGGGAATGAATTGAATATTCAAGCTAATGCCATATATTTTGGTATCTTCTGTGGGCATCAGCATGTTAAAGTATATCCTGTTATTTGATGTTCATACTAATGGCGTAGTTTCATCAGAAGGAGATTCTGTATAATGATCTTGTGTTTTAGGCATACATGAAAGAGAGCCTGCAGGTAGTAGAAAGAGCACTGGCTTTGCAGTTAATCCTGGGTTTGTTTGAGTGTTGCCACTTAACCACCTATATGGCATCGGTTAGGACACTTCATTTCCCTAAATCTCAATTCCTTGGTTATAAAAAGGGAAGTTTTACAGAATAGTTGTGACTCAGATTTTAAAAAGACACCTATTTGCAATTAACTGGAACGGTTGTTTACAAAAGGTATTGAGGACCTCAAACAGCTTTTATTGCTATATCTATTAAGATTCGCTGTATTAGGCATTAAACCTGAAAATCTTAAATATTTTATTTATTCATTTAAAGAATGAATAAATCCTTTACTCACGCATGATTTTGAAACATCCATGTATCCTCATTTGGAAAATATTGGTTTGCTAAATTATGCAAGTCTTCCAAATGTTGATACATTTCTTTTCTTTTCTTTCTTTTTTTTTTTGGTAACATTGTACCTGCAGTGCTTCTTGTTTAAAACTTTTTTTTTTGAATTTTTGAATTTTATTTTATTTATTTCTTTATATAGCAGGTTCTTATTAGTCATCAGTTTTATACACGTCAATCCCAATCGCCCAATTCAGCACACCACCATCCCCACCCCCCCACGGCTTTCCCCATTTGGTGTCTATACATTTGTTCTCTACATCTGTGTCTCAACTTATGCCCTGCAAACCGGTTCATCTGCACCATTTTTCTAGGTTCCACATACATGCGTTAATATACGATATTTGTTTTTCTCTTTCTGACTTACTTCACTCTGTATAACAGTCTCTAGATTCATCCACATCTCTACAAATGACCCAATTTCGTTCCTTTTTATGGCTGAGTAATATTCCATTGTATATATGTATTACATCTTCTTTATCCATTCGTCTGTCGATGGGCATTTAGGTTGCTTCCATGACCTGGCTATTATTGTAAATAGTGCTGCAATGAACATTGGGGTGCATGTGTCTTTTTGAATTATGGTTTTCTCTGGGTATATGCCCCATAGTGGGATTGCTGGATCATATAGTAATTCTATTTTTAGTTTTTTAAGGAATCTCCATACTGTTCTCCATAGTGGCTGTATCAATTTACATTCCCACCAACAGTGCAAGAAGGTTCCCTTTTCTCCACACCCTCTCCAGCATTTGTTGTTTGTAGATTTTCTGATGATGCCCATTCGAACTGGTGTGAGGTGATACCTCATTGTGGTTTTGATTTGCATTTCTCTCATAATTAGTGATGTTGAGTGGCTTTTCATGTGCTTCTTGGCCATCTGTATGTCTTCTTTAGAGAAATGTCTATTTAGGTCTTCTGCCCATTTTTGGATTGGGTTGTTTGTTTCTTTAACATTGAGCTGCATGAGCTGTTTATATATTTTGGAGATTAATCCTTTCTCCATTAATTCGTTTGCAAATATCTTATCCCATTCTGAGGGTTGTCTTTTCATCTTGTTTATGGTTTCCTTTGTTGTGCAAAGCTTTTAAGTTTCATTAGGTCCCATTTGTTTATTTTTGTTTTTATTTCCTCTACTCTAGGAGGTGGATCAAAAAAGATCTTGCTGTGATTCATGTCAAAGAGTGTTCTTCCTATGTTTTCCTCTAAGAGTTTTATAGTGTTCCGTCTTACATTTAGGTCTCTAATCCATTTTGAGTTTATTTTTGTGTGTGGTGTTAAGGAGTGTTCTAATTTCATTCTTTTACATGTAGCTGTCCAGTTTTCCCAGCACCACTTATTGAAGATTGTCTTTTCTCCGTTGTATATCCTTGCCTCCTTTGTCATAGATTAGTTGACCATATGTGCGTGGGTTTATCTCTGGGCTTTCTATCTTGTTCCATTGATCTATGTTTCTGTTTTTGTGCCAGGACCATATTGTCTTGATTACTGTAGCTTTGTAGTACAGTCTGAAGTCAGGGAGTCTGATTCATCCCGCTCCGTTTTTTTCCCTCAAGACTGCTTTGGCTATTCGGGGTCTTTTGTGTCTCTATACAGATTTTTAAGATTTTTTGTTCTAGTTCTGTAAAAAATGCCATTGGTAATTTGGTAGGGATTGCATTGACTCTGTAGATTGCTTTGGGTAGTATAGTCATTTTCACAATATTGATTCTTCCAATCCAAGGACATGGTATATCTCTCCATCTGTTGGTATCATCTTTAATTTCTTTCATCGGTGTCTTACAGTTTTCTACATACAGGTCTTTTGTCTCCCTAGGTAGGTTTATTCCTAGGTATTTTATTCTTTTTGTTGCAATGGTAAATGAGAGTGTTTTCTTAATTTCTCTTTCAGATTTTTCATCATTAGTGTATAGGAATGCAAGAGGTTTCTGTGCATTCATTTTGTATCCTTCAACTTTACCAAATTCATTGATTAGCTCTAGTAGTTTTCTGGTGGCATCTTTAGGATTCTCTATGTATAGTATCATGTCATCTGCAAACAGTGACAGTTATACTTCTTCTTTTCCAATTTGGATTCCTTTTATTTCTTTTTCTTCTCTGATTGCCGAGGCTAGGACTTCCAAAACTATGTTGAATAATAGTGGTGAGAGTGGACATCCTTGTCTTGTTCCTGATTTAGAGGAAATGCTTTCCGTTTTCACCATTGAGAATGATGTTTGCTGTGGGTTTGTCATATGTGGCCTTCATTATGTTGACGTAGGTTCCCTCTATGCCCACTTTCTGGAGAGTTTTTATCATAAATGGGTGTTGAATTTTGTCAAAAGCTTTTTCTGCATCTGTTGAGATGATCATATGGTTTTTATTCTTCAGTTTGTTAATGTGGTGTACCACATTGATTGATTTGCGTATATTGAAGAATCCTTGCATCCCTGGGATAAATCCCACTTGATCATGGTGTATGATCCTTTTAATGTGTTGTTGGATTCTGTTTGCTAGTATTTTGTTGAGGATTTTTGCATCTATATTCATCAGTGATATTGGTCTGTAATTTTCTTTTTTTGTAGTATCTTTGTCTGGTTGTGGTATCAGGGTGATGGTGGCCTCATAGAATGAGTTTGGGAGTGTTCCTTCCTCTGCAGTTTTTTGGAAGAGTTTGAGAAGGACAGGTGTTAGCTATTCTCTAAATGTTTCATAGAATTCGCCTGTGAAGCCATCTGGTCCTGGACTTTTGTTCGTTGGAAGATTTTTAATCACAGTTTCAATTTCACTACTTGTGATTGGTCTGTTCATTTTTTATATTTCTTCCTGGTTCAGTCTTGGAAGGTTATACCTTTCTAAGAATTTGTCCATTTCTTCCAGGTTGTCCATTTTATTGGCATAGAGTTGCTTGTAGTAGTCTCTTAGGATGCTTTGTATTTCTGGGGTGTCTGTTGTAACTTCTTTTTCATTTTTAATTTTATTGATTTGAGTCCTCTCCCTCTTTTTCTTGATGAGTCTGGCTGATGGTGTATCAATTTTGTTTATCTTCTCAAAGAACCAGTTTTTAGTTTTATTTGTCTTTGCTATCGTTTTCTTCATTTCTTTTTCATTTATTTCTGATCTGATCTTTATGATTTCTTTCCTTCTGCTAACTTTGGGTTTTGTTTGTTCTTCTTTCTCTAGTTCCTTTAGGTGCAAGTTTAGATTGTTTATTTGAGATTTTTCTTGTTTCTTGAGGTAGCTTGTATAGCTATAAACTTCCCACTTAGAACTGCTTTTGCTGCATCCCGTAGGTTTTGGATCGTTGTGTTTTCATTGTTATTTGTCTCTAGGTATTTTTTGATTTCCTCTTTGATTTCTTCAGTGATCTCTTGGTTATTTAGTAACATATTGTTTAGCCTCCATGTGTTTGTGTTTTTTACGTTTTTTCCCTGTAATTCATTTCTAATCTCATAGCGTTGTGGTCAGAAAAGATGCTTGATATGATTTCAATTTTCTTAAATTTACTGAGGCTTGATTTATGACCTAAGATGTGATCTATCCTGGAGAATGTTCCGTGTGCACTTGAGGAGAAAATGTAATCTGCTGTTTTTGGATGGAATGTCCTATAAATATCAATTAAATTTATCTGGTCTATTGTGTCATTTAAAGCTTTCCTTATTTATTTTCATTTTGGATGATCTGTCCATTGGTGTAAGTGAGGTGTTAAAGTCCCCCACTATTATTGTGTTATTTTAAAGTTTATTTTATCTGATATGAGTATTGCTACTCCAGCTTTCTTTGGATTCCCATTTGCATGGAATATCTTTTTCCATCCCCTCACTTTCAGTCTGTATGTGTCCGTAGGTCTGAAGTGGGTCTCTTTTAGACAGCATATATATGGGTCTTGTTTTTGTATCCATTCAGCAAGCCTGTGTCGTTTGGTTGGATCATTCAATCCATTCACGTTTAAGGTAATTATCGATATATATGTTCCTATGACCATTTTCTTAATTGTTTTGGGTTTGTTTTTGTAGGTCCTTTTCTTCTCTTGTGTTTCCCACTTAGAGAAGTTCCTTTCGCATTTGCTGTAGAGCTGGTTTGGTGGTGCTGAATTCTCTTATCTTTTGCTTGTCTCTAAAGCTTTTGATTTCTCCATCGAATGTGAATGAGATCCTTGCCGGGTAGAGTAATCTGGGTTGTAGGTTCTTCCCTTTCATCACTTTAAGTATATCATGCCAGTCCCTTCTGGCTTGTAGAGTTTCTGCTGAGAAATCAGCTGTTAACCTTATGGGAGTTCCCTTGTATGTTATTTGTCATTTTTCCCTTGCTGCTTTCGATAATTATTCTTTGTCTTTAATTTTTGCCAATTTGATTACTATGTGTCTCGGTGTGTTTCTCCTTGGGTTTATCCTGTATGGGACTCACTGAGCTTCCTCAACTTGGGTGTCTATTTCCTTTCCCATGTTAGGGAAGTTTTCGACTATAATCTCTTTAAATATTTTCTCTGGTCCTTTCTCTCTCTCTTCTCCTCTGGGACCCCTATAATATGAATGTTGTTGCATTTAGTGTTGTCCCAGAGGTCTCTTAGGTTGTCTTCATTTCTTTTCATTCTTTTTTCTTTATTCTCTTCCGCAGCAGTGAATTCCACCATTCTGTTTTCCAGGTCATTTATCTGGATACATTTTTTTATATATCCTTTTTTTTCGGCCGTGTCACACGGCATGCGGGATCTTAGTTCCCCAACCAGGGATTGAACCCATGCCCCCTGAAGTGGGAGTGCAGAGTCTTGACCACTGGACTGCCAGGGAAGTCCCATTTTTCTCTCTCTCTATATATATATTTATTTATTTATGGCTGTGTTGGCTCTTCGTTTCTGTGTGAGGGCTTTCTCTAGTTGCGGCAAGCAGGGGCCACTCCTCATTGCGGTGTGTGGGCCTCTCACTATCGCGGCCTCTCTTGTTGCAGAGCACAGGCTCCAGACGCGCAGGCTCAGTAATTGTGGCTCACGGGGCTAGTCGCTCCGCAGCATGTGGGATCTTCCCAGACCAGGGCTCGAACCCGTTGTCCACTGCATTGGCAGGCAGATTCTCAACCACTGCACCACCAGGGAAGCCCTCTCTATATATTTTTAAAGAACAGATTTTAAAACATCACCACAGATATTATCAGGAAGTCTTTATAAGTATTGGAAAAGTACAGAACTCATGGTGGTAAATACAAATTTTCCAAAACTCTTACTTTCATCTAAAAGGTTAAATTTTATCATTGGCAATAAATACTGCCAGTTGTTTTATTCGAAGTGACAGTTTCACTTCTTTTATTTTCAAGAAAATTTCTGACACATACTCAAGTCTGAATAACTGAAGTTCGTTCATTGTCTTTTCAAGTAAAAAGGTGTTCAGTTGCAAAAATTAAATGAAATAATTATTATCAACTTCTTACAACTTGAGTAAGCAGTCAATAAATGGAAGCTAGTTAGTGGTGTGATAACATTTTATGTTATCATAATACCCTCCCACCCATTTAAATTCAGTTGATGTTCCTAATATTTCTGTGACGTTGGTAAAATAGATATCAGCATCTCATTACTTAAAGGCAGAAACCTAGACTGTAAGGTGGTATAAGTTTGTAAAGTTGGTTTTAGGAATATAAAGTTACCAACCAATAAGCTGTGAATCCAAACTTCAACTCAAGCCATCTGTCTCCAAATGTAGCGTTTTCCCACCATTTTGTCAGTAAAGAGTAAACAGGGGAAGCACAGCTCCACACGACCCATCTAGAATAACACTTTTTGGGGATTGCTGACATTTTCAAGAGATAATAAATTGAGGATAGGGGCTTCCCTGGTGGCGCAGTGGTTGAGAGTCCGCCTGCCGATGCAGGGGACTCGGGTTCGTGCCCGGTCTGGGAGGATCCCACATGCCACGGAGCGGCTGGGCCCGTGAGCCATGGCCGCTGGGCCTGCGCGTCCGGAGCCTGTGCTCCGCAACGGGAGAGGCCACAGCAGAGAGAGGCCCGTGTACCAAAAAAAAAAAAAAAAAAAAAAAAAAATTGAGGAAAGAGCCATTGATTTTGTATAAAGGGTTTAGGAAAGAGGTATTATTTGAGCTGAGGCTTGAAGAACTAGTTTTCATCTGTTAATTTGGAAGAGAATTACCTGATTATAGAAAATCTTTTGTAAATTATGGAGAAGTATAGATGGAGTAAATTCTAAAAGATCACTTAAATAATTTTTTCTCATTCCCTTCCTCAGGCTTTAGAAAAGAACTCAAGAACCTGGAAGTAGCCTATAAGTCTTATGAGTCCCACCCAGAATCATATCTACAAATAAAAAATCCTTTGATAAAAAGGTAATCCTAGCTATTTGGAATACTAAAATCTTTTAAATTAAATGCATGTATTATAGGAACTCTTTATCAGAAAGGCATACTACCTGTCACTACTCTGAAAGCAATGGGTCTAGAGCAGGGGTCCCCAAGCCCCAGGCTGCAGACTGATACTGGAACTGGGCCGCACAGCAGGAGGTGAGTGGCAGCCGAGTGAGCGAAGTTTCATCTGCTGCTCCCCATCTCTCGCATTACCGCCTGAACCACACGCTCCTTCCCAAGTCAGTGCAAAAATTGTCTTCCACGAAACTGGGCTCTGGTGCCAAAAAAGGTTGGGGACTGCTGGTCTAGAGTATTATGATGCATGTTTTATTGGGGATCATTAAAAGGATGTAAACCTTAATGATAGGGGGCCTACAAAGTACCTTGTACAATATATGATTGTTTGTTTTAAACCTCACAGCATTCTTTTGAGATGTATGGTATTTTACAAAAGAGAAAATTTGGGGCTTAGATTAAGTAATTTGGCCAAAGCAATGGAGTTGAGATTTGAATATAGCTCTTATCTACTTAGCAGAGCCTCAACTCTTTTCATCTTTGTGCTCTAATTGAATTTTATGCAATTCACATGAGAAAAATAATTTAATCATATGAAGATAAATAATTTGCAATGTGATATCATTTTTCTTCACCTTAGAAGTTAACTATTACTTAAAGGTAGTCTTTGATTAACCAAATTATTTTTAATTAGTATACTATCCTTATAGCATTATATATCAAAATTAAAGTACGTCTATTGCTATAAACTTTGGGTGGGAAGTGTTTTAGAATATTGAATTGTTTGCTAGTAACATTTTTCTTAAGTCTATGCTACATTTTATCACAATAAATGTAATTTCAGTGTTTTTAAGTTGAATTTTTTTTTTTTTTTTTTTTTGGCTGCACTGTGTGGCTTGTGGCATCTTAGTTACCCAAACAGGGATTGAACCTGCACCTGGGCAGCGCCGAGTCCTAACCACTGGACTGCCAGGGAATTCTCTGATATTTGCTTTTTTTTTTTTTTTTTTTTTTTTTGTGGTACGCGGGCCTCTCACTGTTGTGGCTTCTCCCGTTGCGGAGCGCAGGCTCAGCGGCCATGGCTCACAGGCCCAGCCACTCCGCGGCATGTGGGATCTTCCCAGACCGGGGCACGAACCCGTGTCCCCTGCACCGGCAGGCGGACTCTCAACCACTGCACCACCAGGGAAGCCCCTGAAATTTGCTTTTTTAATTATACTTCTGGTTATAAATCTGATCTTGGTAATGACGGATGTTTCTAATAAACATTTATGTATTCTGGCATAAAGATTTTGGATTCAGAGTGTAAATTGTTAATGGTTGCAAATATCTTTCCATTTTTGCTATGTTACACAAATAACGTAAGTGCTGTATTGGGAAGTTAAACTACAAATGTTTGTTTTCCCTCCAATTTTGCATATTTGTGTATGGCGTTTTAGCTTTGTTTTTGTTTTTCAGGTCACATATACGTGAAACCAATGGAAAGTTATTCCCTTCATCCAATCCACAAATACTCAAGGACCATACAGCAAGAGAGCATACCCACCAGTCAGATGAACAGAAACTTGAAAAAGCAAGTGAATGCAAATTTTCTGAGTGGCTTAATATAGAAAATTCTGAGGGAACAGGTTTGCTTTTTCACGTTGATGATAATTCTGCTTCTGCAAAGAGAGTGAACAGTAATGGAGCAGTCTCACCATCTTCATTGTGGTCTTCACACATGAGAACTGTGGGGTTGAAGCCAGGAACTGCTCCCCTCAGCCAGCAGCAAAATACGATAGAACAGTGTTACTCTGAGAACTCTCTATCCAGGGAACATCTCATTCAGTCAACCTGCAGATCTGATGGTTGTCAGATGCCAGAACTTGTTTGCCAGAATACCCCACCCCCTCTGCCACCAAAGAAATATGCTATAACCAGTGTGCCACAGTCAGAGGAAAATGATGTGCCACAGTCAGAGAAAAATGATGCTCCACCTGCTGTCAAACCAACAGAGATGTTTAAAGCTAATTCTTCTAGTCTTCCAAAGCACAGTTTAAGTACAGCTTCAGAACCAGGTTTAGAAGTGAGTACATATATGAATGATGAAAGACTTAAGGAAACATTTCAAGCAAAAGAGTATGTCGGCAACACATCAAACACCCCGTCCAGCTCTTCAGCTAATGATTTTCAGGCTGACTCGGGTACAGCTGTTGGTGCTTCTTGCCAGCCAGAAATAGACTCTAGTTCTACCTGTCCAAATGAGACAGTTTCATTAACTACCTATTTTTCAGTGGATAACTGCATGACTGATACATATAGATTGAAATACCATCAGAGGCCCAAGCTCTGTTTTCCAGAGAGCAGTGGCTTTTGTAATAATTCACTTTCTCAGAATGAAAGAGGGCTAGGGCCTGTGTTACATAGTAGTCTTGGTTCAAACTGCCCTTCCAAGCAAAGACATAAACCTGGTATACACTGTAATAGATAAATGATGAAACCGACAGGCTTTTACTTCTGAGGCCATTAACTAGGAATCAAATGACCAAACCTAGTGCTATATGAAATTAAAACCATGGCAATATTTAACTCATTAATCACTTTAACTTTCTATACAGATATTGTATTTTGTGAAGATCTACTTATTGGATATTTTGGAATTCCCTCTGAATAGTCTTGGCATGCCTCAAAAAATAGAATATCCGGGGGTATGCAGAAAGTCATTTATCATATGCTGCAGTTGAGTAAAAATGTAATTTGTCCCTTTATTTTCTGACTGGTAGACCCATAGGTATTAAACTAACCAGTACTCATATGTAGATTGGTAAACTCTGCTAACTGAAAGATAGATGATATGTAGCTTGTGTAGTCAAAGCAATATTTGCTTTGTGAGGAAGCACTTTCTAATGGGGAGCCAAAAGAGGACTTCACCCATTTGCTTTTGACTTCTGTGATAGTCTACTACATATGATCCCTTTAAGTGTCTTAAAATGTATCGACCCATGAAATTGATGGCATTTGGGGGAAAAAAGCCTTAATGATAAAACAATTTTTAAATTCTCAAGGTCAGAAGAGAAGACAGTTTTGCTCCTAGAATTTTTATCTTCAGAATATCCTTTGTTGTATGCATTCATAAACATTACTTCAGTCATGTAAGCTAAAAATACTTCACTTTAGTATATTTATTTATCTTGTTACATTTTTTCTAATTTTATATGAAATGTGAAAGGTTTTTATTTTGGTTTGGTTTACTTTGGGCTGCTAATAACCAGTGTTAGGAATTAACCTATAGTCCTCTTTTTAAGAATATCACTGTGACTGCCTAAATTTTCCCTGCTATAATATTACCTGTTTGTAGGTTGTCAGCCCATTTTAGTAATTTTCATATTCTTGAATTTGAAAATCTTTCTGGGTTTCCAGATTAAATTTTTGCCTTTCATATAGATTTAATTTTTAATGAAATGTATTAATTTGAGCATCCCTCCCTTTTTTCTAAACAAATAATTTAATTTTTACCCCACCTATTTTCATGGAGAAGTCTTTCTTTAAAAAAAAAAAAGGGGATTTTCCATTATTATGATGACCTTACAAGTGAAAATAAGTAATTGCCTTATTTCATAGTTGTCATTTAATTTTGTACTAAGCTGGTAAACTAATTGTAGTTTAGAATAGTTTTATATTGTCCACACTAGAGAATTGAGAATTTAAATTTTATATATACAACATAATTCCATAAACTAATTAGTAAATTTAATATCTTGACCAATCCCATAAATTGTTAAAATATTCCAAAATGTAAATGAATCTTATTTTCTAGGTAAGTAGAAAGTAATTGCTTGTAGAAGTCTAAGCTCAGAGTTATCAAATCTTGGCCAAATTTTGTCTTCCACCTAGAGAAGTTTTTAATAGCCTTTTCTAGCTATAACAGTAGGTGATTATTACTTTATATTCTCTTAATTTAGAAATACTTGAATATCAACTAAATAAAATTTTATCTTTTAAGAAATCTTTTTTTTTAACATAGCTTTTAGTATGGGGGGATTTGTAAATATTGTAAATTTGTAAAATTGTGTTTGAAATGTCACTGTATTTAATTACTGCTTTTATAACATTGTAAAATACTAGAAAAATGAGCTTCAAGTATTTTTAATAGCTTTCAAAAACTTTGTGTAGTTTTGTCCAGTTGAAAATGTATTATTTGAAACACTTAAACTGATTTCTGATACTTATAAATAATCTCATAGATTTGTATGGGATTCAACTCACAATTGAGTTGCAAATATCAAATAGAAACGTCCAATTTGGGCTCTTTTTAAAGTACTGTCCAGTTGAAACCTCCTGAATCATGTTATAGTACTAATAGACTAGAAACTGACCATTTGTTTTTGTTGATTCAACACTCCAAATATAGATTATGTATTTACTAATCATGCACATGTGAATTTTTTGTTTCTAGGGTGTCTATTTTTATAGATGTTTTCTTCTGGTTATAAGCTTATTATAACTTTTAAAATAACACAGCCAACGATTGTAATGTTCAAAATACTTCAGAGTATCTTTCTGTGAAGTCAGTTTCTTCTGATTCAAAATTTTGGGGGGGATAAACTGATTTTTAATTTAATATGGTTGGGACTTTTCTTTGCATTCATAAACTGTGGCTTCCTTTCACCTCTGTGAATTATATATTTTATGGGAAATGTAAGTCAATTTAAAGTTAAGGGGTGAACTTGGAATATCACTGATCAAAAAATTTATCACAGGAGACTCCTAAGAGTTCAACCCCCTCAAGGCCTAAAGGAGCGTTCCCACAGGAGTTGGCAAACTTTCTTTAAAGACCCAGATAGTAAATAATTTAGGCGTTGTGGACCACAGGATCTCTGTTACTCAACTCTGCCACTGTAGCGTGAAAACAGCTGTAAGGTAACATTTACATAACAGTATGCAAATGAATGGGCATGTCTGTGTTCCAGTAAAACTTTATAAGCATTGAAAATTTTTCACATCATGAAATAGTCTTGACTTTTCAATCATTTTAAGATGTTAAAAATCATTCTTGGCTCACAGGCCTTTAAAGAGAGGCACGTGGGCCAGATTTGGCCCATTAGTGTAGTTTGATGACCCTTTTCCTAGAGCATAATTACCTCTACATTAAATGCCCTTACTAAATATTCTGTAGTCTCTGAATGTATTCCCATTACATGTAGGGACTAGGTATATGGAGCACTTCACATCCTAAAATTTTCAGGTTAACAGAACTCTAAAGACTTCCTCACAATTGCTCATTGGCCAGTTGATTTCAAACGGTTATTGAAACAATCATTTCACTTATATGAAATTTACAAAGGAATTTACCAGACTAAAATCACATTGATGTAAATACTTTTGATGTCTCTATTTTTATCACAGCAAGTTTGCCAATTCTTCTTGGTGTCCCATTTACCCAGTTAAAAGCCTTCAAGTATACTATGTTACCCTGAGATGGCACAGTTCAGTGGTAGGCACAATTTCATCTGTAGGAAATATTCAAACCTCATACTGCCACCATTTTGGATACCATTTACAGTCATGTCACAATACTACAGTCTTTCTTCTTAGTAGTATCTTCCCTGTACTAGAAATTTTCAGAATATTCAATAGTTGTGGTAGAAGGCTGATTCTAGGCTCAGAAAGGTAGTATGGATTATAAATCTTTGTGTGTGACCTAACACACAAGTAATTTGTTAAAATGAAAGGAAATCAGACCCAATTTACCTGTATAATCAACATTTATTGGACAAAATTACTAGCAAGTAGCACAAAACAATTCATACAATCTGTTTGGTACCCTCAATGAAATCCCAGTTCTGTTTCTCTAGATGCTTCAACCTTGCCTAAAAAGTTCTCCTCAGGCAGGTTTGTTAGGTTCTCTGAAGGCGTAATTGTTAAACTTATAGTCAGCATTAGGCTAAAAGCCTCCAAAATCAATCCCAGATTTCACACTAACCCTAAATGCCATTCTAAAGAACAGAGGATGTAGAGTTTACCAGATCTATGCCCTGCTTCTAAGGGACGGGAAAAATATTTAGGCAATTCCAATATATAAAATGTCACCAATTTCAAGGACAAGAGCCCATTTCTAACATCTGTTATATAATAGGAATAGCTTCTGAAGGGCTTATAGTAGCTGCTTTGGGAATGTGACCTTTTTGACTAAATACTAGCTGATCACTCCTGGGAAATAAATTCTTGTTAACATACTTATATAAAAAAGAATGTAAGCTCCATAAAGGCAAGGATTTTTGTCTGTTTCGTTCAGTGCGGTACCTGGCCCACAGTAAGTGCTCAAACATTTGCTCAAAGAGTAAATATGGTGACTTTGCTGGAGTATTAAAGTAAGTTACAGACATTATAATAAACATGTTTTGGCCACAAACATTCTTAATGCAACCACAATAAAAATTAGGTTTGAAACACACAGTCCTACTTTACAGAGTTCAAGAGCTTAAAAGTGAGGGGAAGCATCCAGGTAAGACCCCATGCACTCTAGCCTTCCATTACTGGATATTATATACTTTCTCTAAGATTGTACCAACCTAGCAACCATAACAGAGGTCCACTTAATCTAAAAATTAAACTGGCACTTACAGCAAATATATTGTGGGCCTGCATTTTCTGTATAGCTTTTAACTCCTTTTTTCAAAATTCTTCCCTTGCTTTTGTATAATTTATTTCTAAATATTTCACCTTATTATTTCACCATATTATCTGCATCATACTAAACCTTGGCCAACCCTTAAAATGTTAAAGGAAAAACAATCTATTTCCTAATAAGTATAATAAACCTTCATGTATAAATACTTTTTATGTTCAGCCCCTGTAAAGCCACCAAATAATCTGTAAAAAGTTTTAAAATGTGAATCAGAGCCGAGTTTTAAGAACTTAGCTATGAATGGCTGAGATCATTACCCATTTAATATAGTTCCCGCAAAGAATAACAGAATGTGTAAAATGAAATGAAGGTCCCTTAGAGTTTGAAATTCTTCTGGTGCACAATCCTGCCTTCTTTGTTCAAGAAGTTTGTAGTCATTTTCAGGATCCACTCCAGGAGCCAAAATTCTTAATTTAGGTATCAGGCAAACCATTCTGTAAAAACCAAATAATTGTCAACAATGTTTCCTTTTTCTTTCCCTTTAAATACTTTATGCCAACTTTTGAAAACTTTGATTGTCTTAGTCATTTGCCTATTCCTAAATGATTTTCATACTGATAAGAGCAAAAAAAGGCCTGACTATTCTTTATAAGTCTTCCATTTTCTATCCAGAGCTGAAAACTCAGATCATTAAAAAAAACAAACCAAAAAACACTGCATTTGAAGTATCACTCTACCAAATATCAGGAGGAGTGGGTGGAAAGATTCTCCTTTACAAATGACTTGACAGAGGATTTTACAGAAACACCCATCTTCCATTGGTCCCACTGAACCCTCGGCCACACCGTTCAAGAAATCCAAGGAATCAGAGACAATGGGGCCTCACCAACAGTGAGTTTATGCCCAAATTTTTGCCAAAATTGGGGGCTGGGGGTGAGAGAAGAAGACATAATTACCGCAAATTCAATAAGCATGATGGCTGAGTGAAATTAACTTACAGTGCTAAAGGATTAGCTCCGAAGTCCAAAGGAGCTGTTTAATGACTAAATGAGCTGCACCGCTTTTCCTCCTTCAGCTCACTGCTCCTCTCCTGAACTTGTCCCTTGTATCATCTCAGTCCTGTATCCTCCTTCTTGTTCTGCTCCCCCAAGCCCCTTCTCTAAGTCCCCTTCCTTTATCCTCTGCCAAAACAGTCTTCTCAGAGGGGGTGGCAATGAAAATGGAGAGCATGGATTTTCCAAAGGGAATCTAGAGAGTTTTGTGACTCATCAGTTGGTGTTTTGGAGTGTGCGGGTGTGTATATAAAGCAATGCGGGAAATCAGAAAATGAGACCCAGGCTTCCGGGAGGAGAAGTGAGTGAATAAAGTTAACATTTACTGAAATGGGGACACTGAAAAGTAAGGTCATCTGAGTACGAAGTCAAGAGTCCAGTTCTGGACCCATGTGAGATAACCGTGCACGGCCTGCTCACGGTCAAACCGTCGTACAGTAACAGTAGCTTTAGCGGAGCGCTGACTGCTGCCAGGCAATATGCAAATAAATCGCTTTTAGATAAGCTGGCGATTTATCTGAAACATCACGCCACACCACACCCCTATGACCTGGTTACTATTGGTCCCAAATGGTAAATGTGAATATAAAGCTCCAAAATGCCAAATAACGTCTCCAGTTTCTTCGTGGTAGTGCAGGAACTCAAACCCAGCCGGTTTCCTCCCAACATAGAACAAAAAAATTATGAAGCCAAGTTTCCTCTACACCTCATCTGAACACCCTCAACTGAGGTGCCAAGGAAGGACATTTTCACTCTGGTCTTCGTTCCACTCCCGCGCCTACCCTATCCTACCACTCGCCAGCTGGATGATGGTGGACAGGCCGTAACTTTCCGTAATGCAATTTCCTCGCCTCTCCCGCACCCACCTCCCCAAACTGGGGTAGATGGTCTCTAAGCCCCTTACCATTTCAACGATGCGTTAAGAGTACTCACCAGGGTAAAAAATACACGAAGAAAAACAACACCACGTCTAAGAGGACGAAGAGCCAGAGATCCAACCAGTAGGAATGTTTTGGTAACCGGTCTGCCCCGGACTGAGGCCTCACTTCGTGGTTCTGTTGCGGCCTCTCGGCTTCACCCAAGCCTCGCCGCTCCCGGGGACCATCCCGACCATCTTCGGCCGCCAAGCCCACCTCCATCTTGCAGCAGTCGCCACGCCACAATCTGAGTAGTCGGAAATCCTCAGCTCCCGGTCTTCCGCGTTCACCTCGCCGGAAAAGTGGACGAAGTCCGACCCCCCCCCGCCCCACAACGCATGCGCTGTTCCCCGCCCCGGAAATGGGCCCTGTACCCGCCCCGGAAGTGAGCCCTGTACCCGCCCCTCCCAGTGCGCAGGCGTCGCCCGTCGGCCCGCTACCTCCGTGACTGCGGACGGACAGCGGCGTCTCCACTTGGAGGCGGGGGAAGCTGTCCGCCCGTTCCGCCCTGCAGCGTCCAGGTGGGAAGCCGGTTACTCAGGTTTCGTTAGAAGAAATACTCTCTGGCCGGACCGGAAGTCACTTCACGTCCCATTCCTGACAGGTGATTGATTCCACCTTGGAAGTGCCCATGGTCGCCCCTCCTTATCCCTGTATTCCTTTTGGGTCCTTATGCCAAGGTTTTAAAAGAGCCTCCTCTAATGGGTTTTGTACTGTCCCTAACATGTTACACTTATTTGATTAAATTCTGTAAACAGCTCTAATGAGGTTGACATCATAAGTGTGAGGGTAAGTTTCTAAAGGGGCCAGAGAGCAAAACGTGAGAGTTTTGTATGTACCTCAAAGGAGTGAATTTAAGAATAATCCAAGGGTTTGGGAGTGTGATCCCCCATGACATTAGAATGTTAGCAGAAAGAAAATGATTTACCATTGTAGGCAAGGGAAAATTCTCCTCTACTCTCTTTGGGTCTCCAGCTGGGCATAAGAATTAAATTGACATAAGACAGGTTAACAGGAGAAAAGCATAGAAGTGGTTTTTAGGGTTTTTTTTTTTTTACATGTACATGGGAACCTTCACAAGAGAATGAAGACCTGAGGAAGTGACCAGCGCAGAAAGCTTTTCTACCTTTTAGAAAAAGAAACAAGTAAGACAAAGAGGTTTGGTTAAGGGTAGTTAATTGTGGAGAAATGACGAGGAAGATAAGGGTTAGTTTAACAAGGTTTGTTTGTATGGATTTTTTGGTCCAATTTCCCATCTCTGGTGATAAAAATATTTTTCTTCCTCCTGATGTAGGGAGGGCATCTTTTACATGGGAATTTTATCTCCTTCAGGAAGAAAAAGGAAGGTCAGAGTGCACTTCTAGCACCAGCTGTTTCTCAAATGCCTTTAACTGAAAATATTCAATATGCCAAAGTGACATATTTTGGGGTGACATGCTCTGAACTCCTTCATTCCCCTGTCTGAAACTTCCCTAGAGGTTTCACATAAACTCTGAGTTAGTGGCTGTGGAGAGAAGAATTGGGTTAGCAGCAGAGTGGCAAGGGATCTGCAAAGGGAGAGAAGAACATAGATTAGAATGAGGATGCATAAACAGAAAACAACACATCTAAGCACACTTCCCCATATCCCATTAAATCAGTCTCCCATCCCTGGGAATAGGTCAGTCCAATAGAATGTCTGAGCCTCGTTTATCTGATGGAGGGTGTTTATCTTGTCTTCAAAAGGTGCAGATTAAACACTATTTGTCCCAGGTGATTTACATAGAAGCAGCATGCTTCATCAGTGATGGCACAAGCTCCTCTTTCTTGGGCTGTCAGTGTGTCCGGGGCAAGAAGATTTTCAAGTCCAGCAGAGGCTACTAACTTTTGACTGAAAGACTTCTGACATTTGCATACCAATATTGAACTCTTGTTCTGTTACTATGGAAAGATTTAGAACTGCCGTTTCCACCTCATAAGTTCCAAAGGCTAAGAAAAAGGATCTTAGTACTGAAAAGAACTTAGACTTGTGTATACAAGCCAGTTTTCTATAATATCTGGTCTAGTGTGTTTATGTGGCGCTACTTTATGAACAAAGAAGCCAAAGGTTTTTTTTTTTTTTTTTTTTGCAGTACGGGGCCTCTCACTGTGGGATGAGAGGATGTGGGATCCTCCCGGACCGGGGCACAAACCCGTGTCCCCTGCATCGGCAGACGGACTCCCAACCACTGCGCCACCAGGGAAGCCCCTCCAGTCAGGCTTTTAATAAATGGCTAAAGAAAGGGAGGGCTTTGTGACAAGGAAGCACTTTTTTTCTTTTCATCTGGGACTAGGGAGATGCAATAGGGGAGAAAATAGGTAGAAGGAAGTTTCTTGATCTGTGATCTTGGGAACAACTGTCTACTTCATGATTTTGTCTGCTTCTGGGACCTGGAAATTGGTCCTGGAAATCCTTAGTTTAAGGTCACCTTAGGAATGGTCTTCCAGTTGTCCTGGGAGTGCTGCTGATCTGGGTCAAAGCTGGCAGTGCTCGCATGAATCCAGGAGGATTTTTCCTTTATTTTGATGGCAGTGTAAGTGCTCAGCAGTTTGTAAGGGCCTTCCCAGCAAGATGACAATGCATGCTTTCTTCTAAAAACCTTGATGTATACCCAATCTCCTGGTCAAAGGGGATAGCAAGTCAGTGCATTCCACGCCCTTTTTACTGTCGATAATATCCCCCAAGTATACTAGTTAGTTCCTGTATATGGCTAGTCGTAGTGTCATATTGTTCACTTAAGTCCCTATAGTGTTCACTCAATCCAGAAATGGGAGGTTTAGAGACGCCAGTAGGCATAGGGTGACCAAACACTATTTCAAAAGGGGTTAATCCACACCTTCTATTTGGAGTATTCTGGATTTTTATGAGGGCCAGAGGTAGTGCTTCTGGCCATTAAGTCCAGTTTCTTGATAGACTTTTCCTAAAGTCCTTTTGCCTCTCCCGCTGCGGAGCACAGGCTCCAGACACGCAGGCCCAGCGGCCACGGCTCATGGGCCCAGCTGCTCCACGGCATGTGGGATCTGCCCGGACTGGGGCACGAACCCGTGTCCCCTGCATCGGCAGGCGGACTCTCAACCACTGCGCCACCAGGGAAGCCACTAAAGTCCTTTTGATGTCTAGATTTTTATGTTCTATTTGCCCTGAGAATTGGGGACGGTGCAGGGCATGAAATTTTAATGAGTACCCCAAAGTTTTTGCAAGCACGTAGTTTATTTCTGTTATAAAATGAGTTCCTTGGTCTGACTCAATCCATAAAGGAATACCAAAATGAGAAATAATCTAGTTATTAATTTATTCACTGCTGTGTGGTGGTGTCATGTCTAGTCAGATAGCATTTAGTCCATCTACTAGGTGTACAGACAGTAAACCACTGGGATTAGCCTAGAGCTGGAGGTAAAACTGTGAAATCCATTTGGAGTCCTGCAGGGGACAGTGTGGTAGAGAACATTTCCTTGCCCACAATTCTGGTATCAAGGATGGATGTCACTAACTGGACACTGCTCACTCCAGGGCTGCTGCTGGTGACAGATCCTGGGACCTCTAACATAAGCCGGCAGAAGATGAGAATTCTACCAGTCAGTCTCCCAGATTACTGCCTGTAGTATCCAATAAACGAGAATGGTAAGAGTCTCTTCTTGTCTTTTTCTCTTTCTGAATTTAGATTAACAGGAGAAAACATTTGTTTGAACTGTTTGGGGGGGTTATAGTGACTCTGGTGTCTTCTGTTATGAATACTCTTGTTTTCTATTTCTAATGGCTGTAGAGAAAGAAAAGCTTAAAAAACAATCTCCCTAGACCCCAGCACCCTCAGAGGGTATATTTTTACCCCTCTGAGGGACAGTACCCCATCAAACGACAGGGTCAACTGATCCTCAGCTGCACCCCAGAGCTCACCATTAAACTTACAGTAGAGAATCAGAAACTGGATTTCTTAATTGACACTGGTGCAACTTTACCGTCAAGTCAGAGGATTTATCTCTGTCACCCCTGATTCTATTCAAGCTGTCGAATTCTCTGGGTAATCTATTTCACTGTCCACATCTCAGGCCACCTCAATATCCTTAGGACTTTCATTTCTCTTATTTCTTTTCCATCATTACTACTTTACACACCTATGATAGTCTTCTTTGAGAGTTGTACAGTCATCAAAACTAATTGCTATTTGTTGCAGCTTCTCTTTTTTTTTTTTTTTTTTTTTTCCGGTATGCGGGCCTCTCACTGTCGTGGCTTCTCCCATTGCGGAGCACACGCGCAGGCTCAGCAGCCATGGCTCTCGGGCCCAGCTGCTCCGTGGCATGTGGGATCCTCCTGGACCGGGGCACGAACCCGTGTCCCCCGCATCGGCAGGCGGACTCTCAGCCACTGCGCCACCAGGGAAGCCCGCAGCTTCTCTTTTATCTTCATCTTGACCTTTAGCAGCTCCCGCTATTAATCTGTTTCCACCCCACTCAGCCAACCTGGTGCCCAGCAAACACCCTTTGCTCCAGCCAGATTGATTTCTTCTTCTTCCTCATGGAAACTCTTCTCCTTTTGGCCTTTGGGCTTTGGCACATGTTGTCTTCATTAAACTGAAATGCTTCCCCACCTATTCTAATCCTTCCCATCTTTTTTCAGTTCAAATTGCCAACTTCATAAAGTTTCCCTCGCTACAGTTCACGTTGATCTCTCCATTCTCAGTATTTTTAACACACCAATTGCAAAAAAGTTCACATTTAACTCATCTCCAACTACTTCATATGTCATGCTTTCTTCTTAGGGTGAGAGTTATCTTCTGAAAATTATGCAGTGAGTATTTGTTCCCATAGTTTTTTGCCTTTCTTCTGCATCAATTACCCTCTACATTCTGTAACAGCCACCTGTTGATGAGGTGTCTACTGGTCATTTTTCAAAACTTCTCTACCTTCAGCTCAAAAAACATTGAAATTTTCTTGACATAGTTTGGTACGTTGGCTTGCTTTGTAGCAAAATTTTATGTAAATTATCTCGCCTATCAGAGTATTAAATATTCTTCAGGATATTTTACCTATCCTATATTTTTACCATCTTTGCAGCCTCTATAGTCTCTCAAACCGTACCTTGAATGTGGAAGAAATTAAATATTTATTCAGTTATGTTTCTTGTATTCTGCAGCCACTAATACAATCTTAATTATCTCTTTTGTAACACAGTAGTATAATGATACCATTGAGATCTACCACTACTGATCTACCACTGTCAGTGAGGATACTTTCTGAGATTTTTCTCAAGTACCAGTAATGGATATACACTAATCCATTCCCCCATTTTGGATTTCATGTCTTTTATTTCAGTGAATACTCCTTGAATGCCTACTGTGTGTCAGGCACTATCTGAGGAGCCACAGGAGATACAGATGCAATAGTCATCCAATTCTTTAGAAGTACTGGCTGAGGACATCTCACAGATATGGGATATTCAAACACTCTGTCCCAGAGCCCTGGGGTTCTGCATCATGCTTGGGATGTTAGGAAGGCTAAGCAGGATTGGCTGTGAATAAACTGCCTACCCTCTTCCCCCTACCTACTCGCACACATACAGACTTCAACCTTAAGAGCTCAGTTTTGTTTATTTTATATTTTGGGGTTTCATAAAAGATTTTATTTCAAAATAAAGAGGGCATTCTGCTGCATTTTGAAGTTTAAAAACAACTTCAATATGGCCAAGCTTAATTGGTAGTCATAGATGACAAAGATGTTAAAACCCACAGCCTTGAAGTCTCATTATGCTAACCAATAGAGCAATCAACCTTTGTTTTATTGAAAGGTGTTGGAGGGATGGTCATTGAGGGTGCAGATTGAAAGGTTAGTCAATACATGACACATCTTCTCTCATAAAGTCACGTAATAGGCTTCCAAGAGTAGACATGACAATATTGACATAGGTGTGAGCTAGAATAACAGTGTTAAGCAAATGGAGGCCCAGGTGATAACTGCTATATATAAAATATTAACCTGAATTACACTTGTTTTATAGGTGTGAGAAATGTCAACATGTTAACAGCAGTTAACTCTGGGAGATGGAATGACAGATCATTTTATTCTTTGTGCTTTTTCACAAAGTTGGGAAGATGGGAAGAAAGTTTTTTGAAATAAGTTAGGAAACAAGCAAGAGATAAATCTAGGTCAAAATGATCACTTAAGTATTTCTAACATCAGATCACAGGCACTAGGCACATACGTATCAGGGGATTATAATGATTTATAACAGTGTTTTTCAAACTGTGTTTCATGGAGCTCCATGTTTCCTCAGGGAGAACTCAGGGACCAACATGAAATGGAGGAATAGATGCAGGGAATGAGGCTTCAAGCCTCTACTGGAGAAACTCAGCTTTTATGTTCATATCTATAAATATGCCCTGTTAGAAAACATTTATTTTTTTCTGCTCTGATGAGAACTCTGTCAGAAAATCACCTTGGGAGACCCATGTTCAGAATGGTAGAGTAGGCAGCTCCACGCCTCTGTCCCTCCACGAAACATTGAAAATAAGCAGAAACAAACTGAAATAAGTTTGCCCGAACTCTGGAAACAGTCAAAGGTTTACAGAAACCAAGCAAATCCTAGTCAAAATATGTGAAGACATGGATAGAACTGAGGGAGAAATAGATCTACGATAATAATTGAAAATTTCAATACTCCACTTTCAGTAATGGGCGACACATCTGATCTAGACAGAAGATCAATAAGAAAATAGAGGACTTTCAGATAAAGACAAATACTGTATGATATCACTTATATGTGGAATCTGAAAACTAAACTAGTGAATATAACAAAAAAGAAACAGACTCACAGATATAGAGAACAAACTAGTGGTTACCAGTGGGAAAAGGGAAGCAGGGAGGGGCAATATAGTGGCTAGGGGAGTAAGAGGTACAAACTACTATGTATAAAATAAATAAGCTACAAGGATATATTGCACAGCACAGGGAAATAGCCAATATTTTATAATAACTATAAATGGAGTATACCTTTAAAAACTTTGAATCACTATGTTGTACACCTGAAACTTATATTGTGAATCAGCTATACCTCAATTTTAAAAAAAGGAAAAGAAAATAGAGAACTTGAAGGACATTATAAAGCAATGAGATGTAACAGACATATATAGAATACTCCACACAAAAACTGCAGAGTACACTACATCAGTTGGTAACCCAGGCAGACTAAAATAGAGAGTGTATTGATTTTAGAAACTGGGAAGAATAAATTCATTCCTCAAGGGAGGATTTGTGTTTCTTTCTGCCATGGGTATGAGGACATTACAGACCTGAGTCCAGTTTAAATGAGTCCAGAAATGAAGAATTTTAGTGTATGATATTCCTTACCACGTAAACAGTATAAATTTTGATCCTAAATCCATGTCTGAACCTTCCAGTGGCTATAAATTCTCAGGAGAGCTTTTCTCTCCTTCTCTTCTAGACAGTTTTCTTTCCTGCTTACCTCTGTGAAGGGTTATTTATTCACTTGTTTCTAGTGAACTCTTTTCCTTGTGAATGGCTTTTCCTGAGCATGGCTTTTATGCTAGATGGAGCTCTCTGCTCTTGGAAGATGTACAGTTCTGGGCAGCCTGGGTATAAAGGTTCTCCCAGGGCACCCAACTGCTTCAGTTCTCACTTCTTTCCCTATATTCCTACCACTGCTTTCCTGGAAGCCTCTTGCATTCATTTAAAAATTGTTTCTAGTATTTCATCTAGCAATTTTTCAATGAATTTAGAGAATTATTAATGGATTTCTCTTTTATTTTTTCAAGTAGCATTTAAATACAGTTGGAAAATGGTACAGATATTTGTGGGAGAGACCATTGTCTTTTCATTGTCTTTTCTATTGCTAATGTTGAGTACCTCAGTGAATTGGTGTACCGCTCAAAATGACGCCATCAATGCTCAGAATTGATGAATTCTGAATAGCACACATTAGAATCATTGTTCATATGAGGCCTGTGAAAACCCAATACTCGCTTTCCCACTAAGTGATTTTGTTAACCCCTCTGCTGTTAAGCCACCCTTTGGGGCTTGGTTTTTTCCTCATCTCTATGATGTATTGGTTTATCTAGTATATCTTCTCAAGCAATATGGGTTACAGAGGTTGTATGACATCTTGATCTCTATGATCCCCAAGTGTGGCCTGGAGCAGCATGAACTCTTTGCCAATCACTGTTAGTCCCTAGCGGTCTCATCTTTTTATCCCAGTGCCAGACAGTCATAATTTTCCATGTGCACTATGTTGTGAAAAAGGTTAAGAAGCGTGGTCTAGATGATCCTCTAACAGTCCTTCTGTCTCTAAAACTCTTGATTTTAAAAATTAACTATTAATGCACTTTTCCTCTCTGGGCACTTGTTTAGTGAATGAGTATATTGTATGCAAGAGAAAATGGGGATGGGTTTTACACAGAGTTGCTTGGAACTGAAATCTTTAAAAGGAGTTGCATGTCTTTGTGAATGAGGAAAATCTCAAGCATTTTGTGCTAAGTGACCTATTTAGAGCCAGTAATGCCATTCTAGGATTTGAATGAGCCAAGGCCCTTGATGGCTTCTTGGGCACATATCATATTTTCTTATAACTAGTTTCATTGTGCTGCTTCATCTCCTCACTTTTGTATGAGTACAATATAATAGAAGCAGCTTATGTGGCCTCATGTCCTTTCCTCTTTTTTTTTTTAATATTTAATAGTTGTATGCCTTTGTTTCACTTTGTTTTCGATCCTTCTGTTTCTCTGGTATTTTGAACACTTAGAAATAAGAGTCTGATTTCACTTCCTAAGGACTCATACCCATAAAACCTATCAAAAACAATGATTGGTTTTGTTTATACCTGAAAGCATGGACCCCAACATGCTCTGCTTCTGTTTCTAGCACAATTCTGAGTCATGCTTTAAAAAGAATGTTTAGCACTTAGCAACCCAGAGTTCAGTCTGGCCCTGAAGTCGCATTGTTTGGTTTGGGATGTAGCGTGTTTTTAAAAGAATGTATTCCTGTCTCCACTCCAGACCTACCAAATCTGAACCTCCATGAGTGCATAAGGGGAGGTGAGGGAATGCAGTTTTACAGAACTGTACTTTTAGCTCTGGGGAATACTTCTTTGGAAACAGCTGAGAGAGCAAGTTATTTGGCTAAAAAAAATGGAGGTAGGGTTGAAGAAGACTTCACAGAAGAGGTTTTTTTTTTTTTTTTTTAAAAATTATCTTTGAAGGATGAATCAAATATTTGCCTGATGAGGAAGACTAGGGAAGGATATTTTAGACAGAAGTAGCATGAGTCAAGGCTCAAGAGTGAGACTCCATGGCGAATCTTTCAGAACTGTGAATTGTCTAGTGTAACTAGACTAGATTGATGCCAAAACAGGAAGTAGAAATAACAGAAGAAGAATCAAGAAAGTAGATTAGGACTAAATTGTGAAAAGTCTGGATTGATAAGGAATTACATTTTATTTCATGGGAAATAAAAGTCATCAAAGGATTCATAAATATGACAATAATGTGGCAAGATTTTTATTTTATATTATAACCATGGCAGCAATGTGGAGGATGAATTAAAGGGAGAAGAAACTGGAGACAATGAGACCAATTGAATATATAATTAGAGTAGCTCAGAAGAATGATTATAAGACAGTAGTTGGGGAAATAGAGGAAAAGGGCATACATTTAGAATCATTCATTTACTCACCAAATAGACTATTTTGTATGTGCTAGCTGTGAGCCCTGTGCTAGCTGTTAGGAAAAAATGAAACCAAACCATGAATGTTCTAGACAAATAAAAAATATATAACTTATGTTGTATGTGTATGAAAAAAATAAATATTTTTAAAATAATGGTATCCTCTTTGTGGAAGAAATATAAATAATTTTACTCTTCTTTAGACATTATTGAATTTTCTAAAGTGTCTGTAGTGTCAGTATATCACATTTAAATTTTTTTTCTAATTTTAAAGTGTATATATTGTTTTGCCTCCCAAAACCCTGGTGAAAAGACAGACATGTGAACAACCAATATAACAATATTGTAGTTATAATAGTGATATGTTAAAAAAAAATACTGAAAGGCGAGCAGTAGTATCTAAACATGCCTTCAAGAGACAAGGAATCTTCATGAAGGAAGCAGCATTTCAAGTGAAGCTTGTAGGATTTGTGGGAATCCCAGAGAAGAGATACTCCAGACAAAGGAAACTCAAATTAATTGGAAAATTTATCTGAGTGGATAGGCAGATGTCAGATTCTGAAGTCTTGTATTCTTTGTGAAAGTGTTTAGAATTTATCTTATAGTCCATTATGAAAATGCAAGCAAAAAGAAGACAGAAGATGTTTACACCATGAAGGCCATTCCGCAGCAGTACAGAAGTTAGATTGAGGTGATGTGGAGTGAAATAAGAAGCAAGCAGGAAAATCAGTAAAGAGACACTTGTGATAGTTTAGGTGATAATTAGCAAGGATTAGTGATTTGGTCAGATGGGTGGGGTGGTATCTGTGTGTATTTGCATGCATGTGTGTGTGTATGCAACCCATATGTGTTTGGTGGGTAGATAGTCCAAGAGGCAGAAATTATCTAATTTCTGATGTCCATCAAATTACTTTTTTTTCCTCAAATGAGGGGATAATGGTATTATTCACTGTAATAAGAAATACATGAATAAGATACTGGTGAGTTATGGTGAGTTTAAAGTACATGTGGGATATTTGAGTGGAAAATTTTATTAGGCAGATGTATATATGAGCATAGACCTCCTGAAAAAGATAAAGGTGAAAAAAACAGTAAGATTTGGTGACTGCTTAGATGTAGTTGGAGGGGTTGGTTGTGAGGTATTCAAATATAGGAAAAAGAATGAGGAAAAGGTTGAAGAGGAGTGAAATACTGAGCTTGACCTTGAGCATTATAAATTATTTAATGACTGTGTAGCAGAGTGATTAAAATGCGAACTCTCATGATCTACCCTACTTGAGTTAAAATCCCAACTTTACGACTTGCTGAGTGTATCCGCATGAGCAAATTAGTTAACCTCTATGAGGCTCAGCTTCCTCATCTGTAAAATAGAATTAATATTAGTCTTAACCCATAGAGTTGTTGTGAGAATTAAATGAAATAGTTTAAGAAGGGCACTAGAAGTAATACCTGGAGCATAATTAGTGTTAGTTATTATTTGGATTATTTACGAAAAATGAAAGAATTTTGCTCTTAAATGATGAAGAACGTAGTTGTGTGAAACTCTTTTATGAAGAAAAAAAATTCTTTATTGCTTAGTTACCATAGAGTAAGTAAACTTTCTAGCTGTGTTTTTGGTCCATGAATCAAAATGATGCAAAACAACTAGAGTTTTCAATAGAAAAAATAGCTGATATTCCAGCCAACTTTTTCAAATTTAGTTCACAGTTGTCTGAAATATAAGAGAATAAGACAAAGAACAAATCTGTGATTGTTTCTCAAGACAGGGCCCTGTTGTGTGCATCAAGACCATGAGGCTCTCTTGCTCTTTTCCACAGGCATGGTAGATTATTCTGGTTCTCCAAGACAGGTAGTTTGAAGACACATTTCTCATTGCTTCCTTCTTCTTACAATAAAGCATTACAGACCCAGACAATAGCCACCAAAGGGAAGTTGAAGCCTGGAATATGACGTTTGGCTATGTCCTCTCATTTGCTATGAGTCATATTGGTTATATCCTTTTGTTTCTTTTTTTTTTGTTTTTTTTGTTTGTTTTTTACATCTTTATTGGAGTATAATTGCTTTACAATGGTGTGTTAGTTTCTGCTTTATAACAAACTGAATCAGTTATACATATATATATGTTCCCATATCTCTTCCCTCTTGGGTCTCCCTCCCTCCCACTCTCCCTATCCCACCCCTGCAGGCGGTCACAAAGCACTGAGCTGAGCTCCCTGTGCTATGCGGCTGCTTCCCACTAGCTATCTACCTTACGTTTGGTAGTGTATATATGTCCATGCCACTCTCTCACTTTGTCCCAGCTTACCTTTCCCCTTCCCCGTATCCTCAAGTCCATTCTCTAGTAGGTCTGTGTCATTATTCTCATCTTGCCCCTAGGTTCTTCATGACCAAGAAGAAATTTTTTTTTGATTCCATATATATGTGTTAGCATACAATAATTGTTTTTCTCTTTCTGACTTACTTCACTCTGTATGACAGATTCTAGGTCCATCCACCTCACTACAAATAACTCAATTTCATTTCTTTTTATGGCTGAGTTATATTCCATTGTAAATATGTGCCACATCTTCTTTATCCATTCTTCTGTTGATGGACACTTAGGTTGCTTCCATGTCCTGGCTATTGTAAATAGAGCTGCAATGAACATTTTGGTACTCTTTTTGAATTATGGTTTTCTCAGGGTATATGCCCAGTAGTGGGATTGCTGGGTCGTATGTTAGTTCTATTTTTAGTTTTTTAAGGAACCCCCATACTGTTCTCCATAGTGGCTGTATCAATTTACATTCCCACCAACAGTACAGGAGGGTTCCCTTTTCTCCACACCCTCTCCAGCATTTATTGTTTGTAGATATTTTTGATGATGGCCATTCTGACCAGTGTGAGATGATATGTCATTGTAGTTTTGATTTGCATTTCTCTGTTGATTAATGATGTTGAGCATTCTTTCATGGGTTGTTGGCATTTTGTATATCTTCTTTGGAGAAATGTCTATTATGTCTTCTGCCCATTTTTGGATTGGGTTGTTTGTTTTTTGGATATTGAGCTGCATGAGCAGCTTGTAAATTTTGGAGATTAATCCTTTGTCAGTTGCTTCATTTGCAAATATTTCCTCCCATTCTTAGGGTTGTCTTTTCGTCTTGTTTATGGTTTCCTTTGCTGTGCAAAAGCTTTGAAGTTTCATTAGGTCCCATTTGTTTATTTTTGTTTTTATTTCCATTTCTCTAGGAGTTGGGTCAAAAAGGATCTTGCTCTGATTTATGTCATAGACTGTTCTGCCTGTGTTTTCTTCTAAGAGTTTGATAATGTCTGGCCTTACATTTAGGTCTTTAATCCATTTTGAGTTTATTTTTGTGTATGGTGTTAGGGAGTGTTCTAATTTCATTCTTTTACATGTAGCTGTCCAGTTTTCCCAGCTTTTTGAAGAGGCCGTCTTTTCTCCATTGTATATTTTTGACTCCTTTATCAAAGATAAGGTGACCATATGTGTGTGGGTTTATCTCTGGGCTTTCTATCCTGTTCCATTAATCTATCTTTCTGTTTTTATGCCAGTACCATACTGTCTTGATTACTGTAGCTTTGTAGTATAGTCTGAAGTCAGGGAGCCTGATTCCTCCAGCTCCATTTTTCTTTTTTAAGATTGCTTTCACTATTCGGTGTCTTTTGTGTTTCCATACAAATTGTGAAATTTTTTGTTCTAGTTCTGTGAAAAATGCCAGTGGTAGTATGGTAGGGATTGCATTGCCTCTGTAGATTGCTTTGGGTAGTAGAGCCATTTTCACAATGTTGATTCTTCCAATCCAAGAACATGGTATATCTCTCCATCTATTTGTATCATCTTTAATTTCTTTCATCAATGTCTTATAATTTTCTGCATACAGGTCTTTTGTCTCTTTAGGTAGGTTTATTCCTAGATATTTTATTCTTTTTGTTGCAGTGGTAAATGGGAGTGTTTTCTTAATTTCCTTTCAGATTTTTCATCATTAGTGTATAGGAATGCCAGAGATTTCTGTGCATGAATTTTGTATACTGTTATTTTACCATATTCATTGATTAGCTCTAGTAGTTTTCTGGTAGCATCTTTAGGATTCTCTATGTATAATATCATGTCACCTGCAAACAGTGACAGCTTTACTTCTTCTTTTCCGATTTGGATTCCTTTTATTTCTTTTTCTTCTCTGATTGCTGTGGCTAAAACTTCCAAAACTATGTTGAATAATAGTGGTGAGAGTGGGCAACCTTGTCTTGTTCCTGATCTTAGTGGAAATGGTGTCAGTTTTTCACCATTGAGAATGATGTTGGCTGTGGGTTTGTCATATATGGCCTTTATTATGTTGAGGAAAGTTCCCTCTATGCCTACTTTCTGGAGGGTTTTTATCATAAATGGGTGCTGAATTTTGTCAGAAGCTTTCTCTGCATCTATTGAGATGATCATATGGTTTTTCTCCTTCAATTTGTTAATATGGTGTATCACATTGATTGATTTGCATATATTGAAGAATCCTTGCATTCCTGGGTAAACCCCACTTGATGATGGTGTATGATCCTTTTAATGTTCTGTTGAATTCTGTTTGCTAGTATTTTGTTGAGGAGTTTTGCATCTATGTTCATCAGTGATATTGGCCTGTAGTTTTCTTTCTTTGTGACATCTTTGTGTGGTTTTCATATCAGGGTGATGGTGGCCTCGTAAAATGAGTTTGGGAATGTTCCTCCCTCTGCTATATTTTAGAAGAGTTTGACAAGGGTAGGTGTTAGCACTTCTCTAAATGTTTGATAGAATTCGCCTGTGAAGCCATCTGGTCCTGGGCTTTTGTTTGTTGGAAGATTTTTAATCACAGTTGCAATTCCAGTGCTTGTGATTGGTCTTTTCATAGTTTCTATTTCTTCCTGGTTCAGTCTTGGAAGGTTGTGCATTTGTAAGAATTTTTCCATTTCTTCCAGGTTGTCCATTTTATTGGCATATAGTTGCTTGTAGTAATCTCTCATGATGCTTTGTATTTCTGCAGTGTCAGTTGTTACTTCTCCTTTTTCATTTCTCATTCTGTTGATTTGAGTCTTCTCCCTTTTTTTCTTGATGAGTCTGTCTAATGGTTTAATCAGTTTTGTTTATCTTCTCAAAGAACCAGCTTTTAGTTTTATTGATCTTTGCTATCATTTCCTTCATTTCTTTTTCATTTATTTCTGATCTGATTTTTATGATTTCTTTCCTTCTGCTAACTTTGGGTTTTTTTTGTTCTTTCTCTAATTGCTTTAGATGTAAGGTTAGGTTGTTTATTCAAGATGTTTCTTGTTTCTTAAGGTAGGATTGTATTGCTATAAACTTCCCTCTTAGAACTGCTTTTGCTGCATCCCATAGGTTTTGGGTCATCGTGTTTTCATTGTCATTTGTTTCTAGGTATTTTTTGATTTCCTCTTTGACTTCTTCAGTGATCTCTTGGGTATTAAGTGTATTGTTTAACCTCCATGTGTTTGTATATTTTACAGATTTTTTCCTGTAATTGGTATCTAGTCTCATAGCATTGAGGTCGGAAAAGATACTTGATATGATTTCAGTTTTTACCATGGCTTGATTTGTGACCCAAGATATGATCTGTCCTGGAGAATGTTCCATGAGCACTTGAGGAGAATGTGTATTCTGTTGTTTTTGCATGGAATGTTCTATAAATATCAATTAAGTCCATCTTGTTTAATGTATCATTTAAAGCTTATGTTTCCTTACTTATTTTCATTTTGGATGATCTTTCCATTGGTGATAGTGGGGTGTTAAAGTCCCCTACTATGATTGTGTTACTGTCGATTTCCCCTTTTATGGGTGTTAGTATTTGCCTATGTATTGAGGTGCTCCTATGTTGGATGCATAAATATTTACAAATGTTATATCTTCTTCTTGGATTGATCCCTTGATCATTATGTAGTGGCCTTCTTTGTCTCTTGTAATAGTCTTTGTTTTGAAGTCTATTTTGTCTGATATGAGAATTGCTACTCCAGCTTTCTTTTGATTTCCATTTGCATGGTATATCTTTTTCCATCCTCTCACTTTCAGTCTCTATGTGTCCCTAGGTCTGAGGTGGGTTTCTTGTAGACCACATAGATACGAGTCTTGTTTTTGTATCCATTCAGCCAGTCTGTGTCCTTTGGTTGGAGCATTTAATCCATTTACATTTAAGGTATTTATCGGTATGTATGTTCCTATGACCATTTTCTTAATTGTTTTGGGTTTGTTATTGTAGGTCTTTTCCTTCTCTTGTGTTTCCTGACTAGAGAAGTAACTTTAGCATTTGTTGTAAAGCTGGTTTGGTGGTGCTGAATTCTCTTAGCTTTTGCTTGTCTGTAAAGGTTTTAATTTCTCCATCAAATCTGAATGAGATCCTTGCTGGGTAGAGTAATCTTGGTTTTAGGTTTTTCTCCTTCATCACTTTAAATATGTCCTGCTACTCCCTTCTGGCTTGCAGACTTTCTGCTGAAAGATCAGCTGTTAACCTTATGGGGATTCCCTTGTGTGTTATTTGTTGTTTTTCCTTGCTGATTTTAATATTTTTTCTTTGTATTTAATTTTTGATAGTTTGTTTAATATGTGTCTTGGGGTTTTTCTCCTTGGATTTATCTGTATGGGACTCTCTGTGCTTCCTGGACTTTTTTAACTATTTCCTTTCCCATATTAGGGAAGTTTTCAGCTGTATTCTCTTCAAATATTTTCTCAGTCCCTTTCTTTTTCTCCTCTTCTTCTGGGACCCCTACAATTCAAATGTTTGTGCATTTAATGTTGTCCCAGAGGTCTCTGAGACTGTCCTCAATTCTGTTCATTCTTTTTCCTTTATTCTGCTCTGCAGTAGTTATTTCCACTTTTTTATCTTCCAGGTCACTTATCCGTTCTTCTGCCTCAGTTATTCTGCTATTGATCCCTTCTAGAGAATTTTTTATTTCATTTATCGTGTTGTTCATCACTGTTTGTTTGCTCTTTAGTTCTTCTAGGTCCTTGTTAAATGTTTCTTGTATTTTCTCCGTTCTATTTCCAAGATTTTGGATCATCTTTACTATCATTATTCTGAATTCTTTTTCAGAGAGACTGCCTATTTCTTCTTCATTTGTTAGGTCTGGTGGGTTTTTGCCTTGCTCCTTCATCTGCTGTGTGTTTCTCTGTCTTCTCATTTTGCTTAACTTACTGTGTTTGGGGTCTCCATTTTGCAGGCTACAGGTTCGTAGTTCCTGTTGTTTTTGGTGTCTGTCCCCAGTGGCTAAAGTTGGTTCAGTGGGTTGTGTAGGCTTCCTGGTGGAGGGGACTAGTGCCTGTGTTCTGGTGGATGAGGCTGGATCTTGGCTTTCTGGTGGGCAGGCCCACATCTGGTGGTGTGTTTTGGGGTGTCTGGCCTTACTATGATTTTAGGCAGCCTCTCTGCTAATGGGTGGGGTTGTGTTCCACTAGTTGTTTGGCATAGGGTGTCCACTGTAGCTTGCTGGTTGTTGAGTGGAGCTGGGTCTTGGCATTGAGATGGAGATATCTGCGAGATTTCGGCCGTTTGATATTACGTGGAGCTGGGAGGTCTCTTGTGGACCAGTGTCCTGAACTTGGCTCTCCCACCTTGGAGGCACAGCCCTGACGTCTGGTTGCAGCACCAAGAGCCTGTCATCCACACGGCTCTGAATAAAAGGGAGAAAAAAAAAGAAGGAAAGAAAGAAGATAAAATGAAGTAAAATAAAATAGTTATTAAAATATAAAATAAAAGATAATTATTGAAAAATTTTTTTAAGTAAAAGAAAAACGAAAGAAAGAATAGAGCATCCAAACCAAAAAAGAAATCCACCAATGATTACAAGTGCTAAAAACCATACTAGAAAAAAAAAACAAAAACGGACAGACAGAACCCTAGGACAAATGGTAAAAAAGCAAAGCTATACAGACAAAATCACACACAGAAGCATACACACACACACTCACAAAAAGAGAAAAAGGGAAAAAATATATCATCGCTCCCAAAGTCCACCTCCTTAATTTTGGGATGATTCGTTGTCTATTCATGTATTCCACAGATGCAGGGTACATCAAGTTGATTGTGGAGATTTAATCCGCTGCTCCTGAGGCTGCTGGGAGAGATTTCCCTTTCTCTTCTTTGTTCGCACAGCTCCTGGGGTTCAGCTTTGGATTTGGCCCCGCCTCTGCTTGTAGGTCGCCTGAGGGCCTCTGTTCTTCGCTCAGACAGGAGGGGGTTAAAGGAGCAGCTGATTCAGGGGCTCTGGCTCACTCAGGCCTGGGGGAGGGAGGGGTACAGAGTGTGGGGTGAGCCTGCGGCGGCAGAGGCCGGCGTGACGTTGCAGTAGCCTGAGGAGCGCTGTGCGTTCTCCCGGGGAAGTTGTCCCTGGATCACGGGACCCTGGCAGTAGCGGGCTGCACAGGCTCCCGGGAGGGGAGGTGTGGATAGTGGCCTGTGCTCGCACACAGGCTTCTTGGTGGCGGCAGCAGCAGCCTTAGCGTCCATGCCCGTCTCTGGGGTCCGCGCTGATAGCCGCGGCTTGCGCATGTCTCTGGAGCTCCTTTAAGTGGCACTCTTATTCCCCTCTCCTCGCGCACCAGGAAACAAAGAGGCAAGAAAAAGTCTCTTGCCTCTTCGGCAGCTCCAGACTTTTTCCCGGACTCCCTCCCAGCGAGCCATGGCGCATTAGCCCCCTTCAGGCTGTGTTCACGCAGCCAACCCCAGTCCTCTCCCTGGGGTCCGATCTGCGAAGCCCCTGCCCGCCCCGGCGGGTGAGCAGGCAAGCCTCTCGGGCTGGTGAGTGTTGGTCGGCACTGATCCTCTGTGCGGGAATCTCTCCGCTTTGCCCTCCTTATCCCTGTTGCTGTGCTCTCCTCCGCGGCTCCGCAGCTTCCCCGCTCCGCCACCCGGCCCGCGAAGGGGCTTCCTAGTGTGTGGAAACCTCTCCTCCTTCACAGCTCACTCCCATGGGTGCAGGTCCCATCCCTATTCTTTTGTCTCTGTTTTTTCTTTTGCCCTACCCAGGTACGTGGGGAGTTTCTTGCCTTTTGGGAGATCTGAGGTCTTCTGCCAGCATTCAGTAGGTGTTCTGTAGGAGTTGTTCCACATGTCGATGTATTTCTGATGTATTTGTGGGGAGGAAGGTGATCTCCACGTCTTACTCTTCTGCCATCTTGAAGCTCCGCCCATGAGTTGATTTTTATAAAGCATTTTGAACAATGTCTGGTACATTGTAAGCGTGGTACGTGTTACCTTGTAGTGGAGCTGGGAGGTCTCTTGTGGACCAGTGTCCTGAACTTGGCTCTCCCACCTTGGAGGCACAGCCCTGACGCCTGGCTGGAGCATCTAATTGTAGTGTGTTCGAATTAGTGCTATGTTTTGAGGATAAAACATTTACTTACTTAGATTTTACGATTTTCTCTTTGAATTTGGAGCCAATTTGTATTTTGAAGATTTTGTAGACCCTGGGAAGTAGCCTTTTTATGTATGGTTACAGGTGAAAAAAGGATGAAAAGAATCTCAGATGTAAGTTAGGCCTCGTAGAATTCAGGAAAGGCTGTATAATCAGGCAACTTAGGAAAGATAGGCCAATGGAAAATATAATTCAAGATACTATGTGTTTCTGTGAGAGCCTACATTACTTCTTTGTAATGCTTATCACAATTGTTTTTACTTGTTTAATGTCAGTCTTCAAACTCTAGATGCTATGTTTCTGAGCTGGATTCAAATCTCCATGGGAACCAAATTGATTTGTTTACCTATAAAAGTCATGTCATATGTGTCACCTGGTAGGTGCTTAATTCATATTTGTTTAAGAAATACGTACTTTTGGCCACTCAGGATCCAAGGAAGCTATAGTGAACAAGTTATATTTCTATTCATCAGAAGCAAGACTTCATTATCTCCATTTCCAAGAAGCTATTATTTCACCCTCTTTTCTTATATCCAGTTTCTGTTTACTAGAACTCAACATGATCCCTTTTGCCTCATGGCCTCTGTTGTCTGCCTTTCCTTCTGTACCTTTCTACTTTTGCCCATTGTCTGGGAGGAAGAAATTTTCCTCTACCCAACTAGGTTCTTCTGGCTGGTCCAAGAATTAAATTGACATGAGACAGATTAGCAGGAGAAAATCAAACAAAAATTAAATAACATGTAGACATAGGAGAGACCCAGGAACATGGAGTAACTTGCCAAATTGGCCAAAAGTTCACCATAAATGCCATCGTCAGCTAGAGATAAAAGAGGATGTTGGGACTTCAGAGGGGAGGAAGGCAGTGCTCATGGAGATGAAAAAGCAAATGTTTGATAAACAAATGTTTGCTGGGCCCTGCAGAGAAAATGGGACATTGGGTGGACTCTGATCTCTAGGCCCCTTTTGGGTAGACTCTGATCCCTAGGCCCCTTTTGGGTGGACTCTGGTCCCTAGGCCCCTTTTGGGTGGACTGTGGTCCCTAGGCCCCTTTTGGGTGGACTCTGATCCCTAGGTCCCTTTTGGGTGGACTCTGATCCCTAGGCCCCTTTTGGGTGGGCTCTGATTCCTAGGCCCCTTTTGGGTGGACTCTGGTCCCTAGGCCCCTTTTGGGTGGACTCTGGTCCCTAGGCCCCTTTTGGGTGTGCTCTGGTCCCTAGGCCCCTTTTGGGTGGACTCTGATTCCTAGGCCCCTTTTGGGTGGACTCTGGTCCTTAGGCCCCTTTTGGGTGGGCTCTGATTCCTAGGCCCCTTTTAGGTGGGCGCTGGTCTCTAGGCCCCTTTTGGGTGGGCTGTGGTCCCTAGGCCCCTTTTGGGTGGACTCTGGTCTCTAGGCCCCTTTTGGGTGGGCTCTGGTCCCTAGGCCCCTTTTGGGTGGGCTGTGGTCCCTAGGCCCCTTTTGGGTGTGCTCTGGTCCCTAGGCCCCTTTTGGGTGGGCTCTGGTCCCTAGGCCCCTTTTGGGTGTGCTCTGGTCCCTAGGCCCCTTTTGGGTGGACTCTGGTCTCTAGGCCCCTTTTGGATGGACTCTGATCTCTAGACCACACTGAGTTTCCCCCACCACATCTAGCCCATATTCTTTGCAGGTATTTCTGGTGATACCTCTATTCTGGGAATAAGCCCTTTATTTAAATACTTTAGGCAGCTAAGAAGGAAGTAAAAAGAAAGGCTTTCTGAGTCTTCTGTTTCTTAAAGATAATCAGCCTAAATTAATCATAATGCCAAAGAGATACATTTTGGAGTGGCAAATTTTGTTCCCATCATTGTAACCATCATTACTAGCTGATGACTTTTTCTGTGTATTGAAGTCAAATTCCCAAGAATCAGACCCTAACTGGTTTAGCTAATTAGAATTATTGGTCTTGAATAAAGTTCTCATAGGCTGTTCTTAAGTATATAGATTGACTGCCCTTGGAGCAAGTGGCCTAATCTGTTATGGCCAAGGTAGTGTTGGTCTGGTTCAGAATAAGATTATCTGTGTATAAAAACAGCTGGGGCTGATTCCTTCAGTAGAGCTTCTGTGTGTAAGTTCTCAGAACATAGGATGGGAAGGCTGGGTTGCTGAGTCTGAGACTGTCCAGCATGCCCCATTTATTTACTCCACTGCAATTATTAATGTTTACTATGTGTTAAAGGGATATAGTGGAGGGAGGGGTATAGATATAAGACTGTCCTGCCCTCACGGAACTCACAGACAAGAGGAGACAGGCAAGCAAACTGAAGGCAGAAAAATGGTATGATATTGGTGAGTACATTGTGCTATGGGAACACAGATGAATCAGTGGGGTCTGGGAGTGTGAAATAAGCCCCATCCTCACTCAGGTTTTTCTGCCCTAAGTATATGTTAAAGAGAGGAAGTTCAGTGTCAACATTTATGTCCTTTGATATCCTTGTTATCTTGATGTTTAAAAAATTACCTAAAGCAAAACAAGAAATGGCATTGAGTATATAATCGTTTATGTAAAGGACTTTTTCTTGTTTGTTGAGTGGAGGGAGAGTATTATTCTTTGGCTCTCAGATATTTTCTACAGTTAGTGTAGTGAGTATATCAGAATTATTTGAAAAGAACCAGTTACACTACCTGTAATATGAGGGATGTGGACTTAAAACTGGGCAGAGATCCTGAGAGATCTTCCTCACCCTTCTTTAGATTTCTGCTACTCTTCTCCCTTCACAGCGGTCCTAACCACTAATGACTGGTTGAGTATTTAAATTCCCTCTTTTCTTCCTGGTAATCTAGATATTGTAGAAGAGAGGACTTCTGGTAACCCTTTATTCTAGTGGAATTCTCAGTGGGGATGCTTATGGATGAGAGAAGCCCCCTGGAAAACTGTTCTTTATCTGTGACTATTAGTTTGCCCCATGCCCCTAACTTCCTTCATCTTCTATCACAGCCTTGCTTACTCTTCTTTTCCAGTCAATTCTCCAATAATGTCTGTTCAAGCCAGTAGCCTGAATGTTGGTCATTGGGCCTGAACATCACCGTGCATATTAGCACTTCATATTGTTCCAAAGAGGTGAAGTGACTTGCCCAAAGCTCTTCATAGCATTTCATATTGAATGAAAGCATAACCCTACCCCTAAATGACCATCCAGTTTTGAAGATGATGCTATTCTAGATATTCTGATTCAGACCCAGGATGAACCTGACAATTTGAATCTATTTGATGAAGTTCTTAATGACCTAAATATCTCTACCAATGGCATTCATCTTTGAATACTTGATACCTGGCACATAGTACTTTTTAAAAGTTATTTTTTGAACAAATGAAAGCAGCCTTAGGGAACTGTTAAGGAAAACAGAAAAGGAGTCTTTGATTATTTTGGAAGTTGGAACTGAGGAAGCATTTAATAATTATTTCAAACTGTACAATATAGTATGTCAAACCTTTCTGGAACCCTCTAGATACTGAAATGCAAAGACCTTGCATTGGAAATCTTTGAAAGAATTCATATCATTAACCAGTAGATGGCAGTCTTATGCTATAGTTAATACATGGATTTTCTTCAATAAATACATACTAAGCGATCGGTTGGTTGAATTTGTGGTTGCAGGACTGCAGATACGGAGGGCCAACTGTAAAGTAATACTTGGATTTTCGACTGGGGAGCGGGTGGCGCCTCTAACCCCTACTGTTGTTCAAGGGTCAACTGTACTTTGACATGTTCATCCATCATCATCCTTCCCTCCTGATCCCCACAAAACCTCCTCCCACTTCAATTCTATCCCAGACAACTATCTTACCCATCTAGTCACCTCTCTTCAGGTGCCCAGGGTTGTCTTACTGCTAGTGTCTAATTAATCACAGGAAAATATCTTTTATACTTACTTATTCATAGTCATCTCCTAGGAACGGGACTGGCTACATAATTTGCAGGTCTTCCTGTTCAAAATTTATTGAGAATTTTGAGACACTAGCAGCAGAGCATTAAATTAAGCACACAGCCCTTCTGAGCCTAGACAGGTCACACACCCATGAAGCAAGCCAGGCTTCAGAATTTAGAAGATATCTCCTTCTCCCCACCCCACCCTCTGTCATTGCAACACCTCCCTGTGATACATACCCAAGGGGCTACTTAAAGGAGGAGTCACTGACTGCTATTCAGATACAGAATCTCAGCACTGGATCTTAGCACTAGAGATCATCTGGTCCAGTTAACTCATTTTAAAGATGATTGAACTAAATTCCAAAGAGGTGAAGTGACTTGCCCAAAGCTCTACCAGCCAAGGCTCCATCTACCACACAGGCCCTGTGAGAGATATTTTAAGAAAAGTTTTCCCATCTACATAAGCCAGACTTTGCTCTGTTTTCTCTTCAAGAGTAGGGCACAGGTTTGTATTACTTAGTAACATTTATTGAGTACCAGCCTTGTGCTGAGCACTGTGCTAGATGTTTTATATATAATACCTCAGTTGACAACACTCTCAGAAAATCATTGCTATTTTCCCTATTTTTCAAGTGAGAAAAATTGAGGCTCAGAACTTGAATCTTAGTTAGTAACTGGAAAGATAAGTGTTTAGGTAAGTCTGTGTTATTCTAAAACCCATTCCTTTTTTACCACATCATTCCTGAGTTATAGGAAGACTGGGTCAGCCTATATTTCCTGAACATCAGTCTTGTTTTTGATCATCTCTGGATGATCTTGGGGACTCTTACGAGGTAATCCATGTTCTTCAAATTTACCAGCCTTGCTCCTGCCTTAGGGCCTTTGCTCCAGGGTATTTCCTCCACCTGAAACATTCTTCCTCCAGATATTCCATGAAAACAGGAACACATGTCAGATAGGTAATAGGGGATCTGATCACATAGGATATTGCAGGCCATTGTAAGGACATTGGCTTTTTCTCTGAATGAAATGGGAGACATTTCGGTATTTTGTGTAAAGGAGTGACATGATCTGATTTAGATTTTTAAAGGATCGTTCTGACGCTGTGTTGAAAAAGAGACTAAGTGGGTGGAGTAAGGAAGGTAGAAAGAAAGTAGGAGGCTTTTTAGGGATTATTACAGTAATCAAGGGAAGGATAAATGGTGACTGACCAAGGTGATAGCAGTGGAAATGAAATATGTTAAAATTTTTAACCTTTTGTTGTGGAAAATATCGAATACATACAAAAGTAGGGAGAAAAGTTTAATGAATTGCCATGTTCCTACTAGGTACCCCATGAACCTATCATGTGTCAGCATGGGTCGGGCACTTTTCAACAGCTGCAACAGTTGTCAACTTGTGACCAATCTTGTTTCTTCTATACTCCTCCCCACTACCTCCCTGACCCTAGATTGGGGAGGAAGCAATTTGAAGGAGACCCCAGATACTATATTTCATGTGTAAATATTTCAGCTTTTACTACCCCAGCTGCTTCTAACTGCTCCTGTATCCTGCAGTTTACCCTGTGGCTCCTGCTTGTTCATAGCTTCGCATACTCATGTCTTTTACTTACTGCCTGCCCTCTTTGTCCTCTTTAAACCTTTTCAACATTTTTTTTAATTTTATTTTTTTATTTTTGACTGTGCTGCGCGGCTTGCGAGATCTTAGTTCCCTAACCAGGGATCAAACCCGCACCCTCAGCAGTGAAAGCGTGGAGTCCTAACCACTGGACGCCAGGGAATTCCGGAAACCTTTTTCCTTCTACCGATAACTGTGTATTTCTCACATTCAAACTCCCTAAAGGGAGGTTCTTCTAGGTTCAGTTCATTGTGTTGTTCCTTCTGCACAGAGAAGGAACATAAACTGGCCAAACTGTGTTAGATTGGCTGCTCTTGGCTCAGGCACCCTCTCTTGGTCAATCAAATTGGCATGATATCAAGGTCAGTTTCCCAAAGAGGGGTTATAGCAATGGTAGTCACTTAGCAAACAATAGGCTGCTCTCCAATACTAATAAATAGTGGAGATTTAATGCTAGAAAGGATATAAATTGTAAAAAAAAAAAAAAAAAAAGTGAGCCTGCAGTGAGGCTAGAAATAGATAAGTGCCTAATCACTTAATTGCCATTATTTTACAGTCTGACCTGACTCATTTGGAGTGCTATTATTGGGTGCCACTAAGGAATTAAGGGACTTTTTTTCCTTAAGATATTTTTGTTTATAATAGGCTGAGTAATAGCATAGATCATAATGTACTGGACTAAAAGTCAAGACCTACATTTAATTCCTGTGTTCCTCATGGACTCTGTACAACATTAGACAAGCTAATAAACCTCTCTGTGCCTTAGTTTCTCCACTTTCAGGTGAGGTTAATACCTGCCCTATTCCTATTTCACATACGTAGATAAGATCAGAGAGGTAGAAGCACTTTGAACCTTTGTTTTTTCTTTTCTTTTTATTTTTTTTATGGTACGCGGGCCTCTCACTGTTGTGGCCTCTCCCGTTGCGGAGCACAGGCTCCGGACGCACAGGCTCAGCGGCCATGGCTCACGGGCCCAGCCGCTCCGCGGCATGTGGGATCTTCCCGGACCGGGGCACGAACCCGTGTCCCCTGCATCGGCAGGCGGACTCTCAACCACTGCGCCACCAGGGAAGCCCTGAACCTTTATTTTTAAAAAGTGTGTGAAAAATCTGAATCATTACTATTTTCAATGTGAAGTTTTTAATGAAGTTATAACATGAACAGTGGTGCTCGCTTCGGCAGCACATATACTAAAATGAACAGTGGATTTAAGTTCTTGTTTTTGCAAAAGATTACATATTCTCTAATCTATTCATCTTCATCATGTATGCCAAACATTTTTCTTCCCACATTGTAATGTATCTGCCATGTTTATATACAACTTAGAATGATACCTGGAACTTGGTAAGAACTATATAAATATTAGCTGTTACCTTCTGCAGTGTGAAAAATAATTAGTCAAAACAGAAGTCCGTAGAGTTAAATGCTTAAAAAATTGACCACCCTCTGTGCCCTGTAATACACAACCACCTAAAATGCAATTGCTTGAAATACATAAAATAGTATATCATGTGAGCATATGAGTGAAAGAAAACTTTTGAGGCCCTAAAAATCTGTCTGTATGTATATGCGTTTATGAGTAAAGGGGGGATGCCACTTGAAGGTGACACTTTTGGTATCTGATAGCCCGCTTTTTCTCATAGACAGGTTAGTGTACCTGCTGCATCAGAATCACTTGAGAGTTTTCTAAAATCCCTGGTTCTATTTTCAGAAATTCTGATCTAATAGGATAACAGTGGAGACTAAGCATGCAAACATTTCTTAAGTTTCTCAGATTATCCTGATGCTTACCCAGGTCTAGGAATCACTGACAATGTAGAAAAATATAATACAGTTCTTTACCCTAGTACATCATTTGTTTCCTACCAGATTATTCAAAGTGGTATGTATGGGGAAATATACAAATCCACACCGGGAGAAAGGGACTGGGAGGTTATCTATTAAAATCAGAATAGTGATTATCTCTGGATTATGGGTTTATGGAAATATTTATTTTTCATTTGCTTTTTTATCTCTAAATTTTCTGGTTGAATGTATATTATTTTTATAATAAATGTTACTAAGGAAAATATTTACCACCAGTACAAGATTTTAAAGACCTCCATGCAATGTATGTTTTTAGTTTACCAAATGTGGGAAAAAACCCAAAACCGTCTATCAGTGCATATGCTGCATAGCTTTTTTTTTTTTTAAAGGAGAGACGACTTATAAAGCAATGTGGGAACAATATTTATTCATCTGTTTTTTAAAATGTGACAAATTCTTTTAGAACACCAATAAATGTACATCTTAGAGAATGTAAAACAAATTAAATCCTAATTAGCTTTTACGTGTTTTGCTTTAGCAAGACTGGAAATATAAGCCATTGGCTAATGTTCATAAAAGGACTAATCAGTCAGCAACCTTACACTTGGTGAGGAGAGGAAAATAAGTTCTGGTTCAGTATAGATTTTCCATCTCATATGTGTTCTGGGCTCTGTTCCAGGAACAATGCTCACTCCTTTTTGAAGATCCTCTTGGCTTCCACTCCTTCATATACATAAGTCTGAAACGTGTTAACAAACATAGAAGAATTTGCCATTAAGATTAAAGGCTAAATTAAGAAAAATATTAGTAGTATTATAGCTTTGAAATAAGTTTATAGTTTTTTTTTTCTTGTACCTGATAACAACACTTTATACAGATACAGGATACATCCATTTAAAAACATGTTTTGGTTTTTAGTCACATTTTTAGTTAAAATAGGCTCAATGTATTGACATATATACGTTTTCTTCAATAAATAGGCATCAGAAAATATCTGTATTTTAAAAATCAGTAAGATTAATGAGAAAAGTAATAGTCTATTTATTGATGATATAACTCAACAACCCCCAAAACAAAATCATTGCTGTGTGATTATTTTCGCCTTTGGAAAATAACTATAATAACCACTCACCTGGACCATTTCACCACCTACAATTTCTCGGACAGTATTTAGTTCATTTCCATTGTCCACCCGTTTGAATTTTCCAACAAGTTTATTTCCCTCTAGGCTCCAAGTCCCCTATATAAAATTTAAAAAAAATAATAAAATAGCATTTTTTAGGGTCTTACATGTGTCAGGCCCTGTTTTGAGGCCTACAGGTCTACTTCTTCAAACTTCACTATGACCCTATGAAGTAAATATTATCTCCATTTCACAGATGAGAAAACTGAAATACAGTAATTTACCTAAAGTCACAAAGCCAGGGTTGAACCTAGGTTATTGGGCTCTAGAGTATGTGCTGGTAACCGTCATGCTGTCCTCACTCAGTTGTTCCCAAATGTCAGATTTTAAGGCAGATCATCAGGGCTTCTTTTTTCTAAACCTTTCACATTAAAAAGAGTGTTCTAAATTTAGTCATAGTTCATATTAGTTTCATGGAGAAGCTAACAAGCTTGTGCTTGTTTTAATTTATGTAATTGTTGTAGTAATTAAAACATAACCACAATGGATAAAATATTTGACAGTGTAATTGTCATTGGAAACATGTTTAATTTAACCAGAAAAGTTCTAAGGGCAAAAAAGTTTTTCAAAACTCAGTTGAAAAATGTGACTCCATAAAATTTTATTTCAAATATTAAACGTTGAATTCCCAATGACCTAGATTGTAGCATTAGGCCTTTCCATTTGGTCACAATTCATTCACTAATTTATTCATTTATTGTATTATTTCAGTTACATTAACTAAATGTCTATTATGTTTACGTTAGATAACTCTAAAAGCTTTTGTTGCTGTCAGATATGTGAAGTTGAAAACACTGAACTTTAGTTTTCTTTATGAAGAGGTGTATACTGTCATTCAAAGATATTTTTCTAATTCTTATTGTTTAATCCTTTACAGATGTGTATGAAAATCAAAATGTTATGTTTAAATAATCTGCTAACTAACTAACTTGTTTGATATATAATATGGATAAACTCCATTGGCTGCTTCAGTAAATGAAGGAGACCTACATTAATTAAACCATTCAATGACAGAAAGCAGAGATTATTTTAGTATTGTGTAGAAAAATCAAGAATACATTGCTTGTAAAAAATTTCTTACAGTGAGTTCAGTTCCATCTGCGAGGCTATAATTAAAAGTGACACCAAGCTCAAACACAACTTCAATGTTTCGAAAAGTGCTTGATTCTTTGACTGTGAATTTATTTCCTTCTTGTGTAATTATCAGTTTCAAATTGTCATGAGATGCAAGCTTCCTTTTCACCACATTAATACCTGCAAAGGGAAAGAGATTTAAGGAAATAAAGTTAAAAAATGCCACGGAAAATGCTTACTTTTCCAAGTTTTGTTTTAACTAGTTAATTAACCAATTAATATTTTGAGGGGGGAAGAAAACCTGATAGCATTGACTTTGCACAAGAGCATCCAGATTGCTTCTGTAGAAAAAGTTCAGGCTCAATCATATCAAGCTATTTTTCCAAAACTTAAGAAAAATTAAATGAAGCAAGAATTATTGAATCTTAGAACTGAGTAAGTTTTTAAAAATTATCAATATTTTTGTTTCAGTGTTAAGTGAACCAAATTCCAGGAGTGTCAAGTGAAGGATTTTAAAAGTATATTTATATATTTATAAGGATATACAACTTTAATTCTACATGTATGGTACTCTTTTTTTTTTTATTAATGTCCTTTTGCTTTCCATAATGGCTTTAAAATTTTGAACTTCATAATTCTCTTTGTTTTTTGTGGCATTTCCGACTGTCTCAAAAATGAGAAAATTAGCAAACATTACAGTCATTTATTATGTCAGAGGAAAAGAGAATTAAGTCTCATTTATTCAGAGCTGTGACTTTTGATAGAACTCATTTTCATTGCTTTATTTTATGGACTTTGCTTTTCCATTCCCTAGAATTTAATGTTTTAAAGTCTGGAAGTTATCATTACACACTGCCATATTTTACTTTCCAAACAAAAAAACTATCAATTTTCAATCAGCAGTTAACGTGAATGAAACGTATCTGGATGTTTTTTGTGTTTCAGAGGATAGCACCCAAGAATCTTTTCTTCCAGTGGTGAGACCGTGTATTCCTTCCAATGTAAGAAGTGGGAATATGGTTTTTGCTACTCTGAACCATCGACCATTCCTGAGCCGCATCGTCACAGCAGGTGTCATTCTCTAAGCCTTAAGGTTTAGAAGGAGTTAGAAAGATGTCTGTGAGAAACAAAAGTACAAACCATTAAAGTATTAAGCCCTTACCCATTTTTTCCATGAACTTTTCATAGTTCTCGTTTCGGTCTATCTTCCAAGTACCATCGAACGCCATGGTCTCCAGCTGATTGAGCCTCTAGGCAATCAGAGATTCAGGGCTGACCTTAGGAGAGAATTTATGCTATTTCTTATCTTAGAACCAACTTCATACTGTGATGTGGAAGTTTAAAGTTCAAGAGGTCACTTAACTACATTAATGCCAAACCATCATAGTTTCCCTAGTTTCTATAAATTCCTTAGCTCCTCTCCTGAAATTCAGCTGTATTAAAGCATGATAAGCATACCTACTGTGTCTTAAACTATGATTGTGGGCACATTTATTTCAAGGATTAGAATGCATATTGTCTGTAGATAGTTTTTCCACTTACAAGTTCAAAGTGCACACTGTGTTGAATGTAACATAATTTAGAGCATATATCAAATAACATCTGGGAAGTGAGACTATTAATGACGTACCCCTTTTTTACAATAGCAATTACCTTGTAAAGTAAGACTTCATGACCGAACACAGCTGAAAAGTTAAGATTAATAGGATATTGATACTGAATATTTATTTATTTTTCTAATATGTCCTTTTGCATTGTGTTTTTGGATTGCCAGGGCTTTGGGTAAATATCCTGGCACCTGGTACAGTGTGTGACACACAATAGGGACCCATTATATTTTTGTTTTGGTCTTGAATGGTGATAGGCCACTGAGAAAAATTTCAAGAGGTAGCAATGTGGCTGGATAACATGACAACTCCCATAAGAGAAAGAACATCTTTAAACATCTGCCACGTGCAGAAAAAACAAAAGCCAGATGTCAGCTATGCTATTAACTAAAACCATTCCTTTGTTTTACTCTCACTCCCTCTCATCCCCAAACCTGGTGCTGTCCTAAGCCAAAACTCAATGTGTGTGTTGGGTGGGTTGGGCGTATAGAGGGTAGCTAGAAAGGTGAAGAGAGCAGAAGGTCACCGTATCTGTCCCTGCCCCCACTGCAGGCTTCCAACCTGGAGCATGCTCTAGCTGGTGCGGGAAAAACCATTAACTTAGTGTGAAGTGTGCAGTTTTGATTATTAGTGAGCCCGAACATGCTCATTATTAAAAAGAGACTATTATTGTGCATGAATGTGACCAGAGAACCTCTTATTAACTAAAGCTCAGTAGAGAAACTATAGAGCGTGCCCAAGATTTCATTCAGGGTCAGTGGAGGGACGTATCTAACAGATTTGAACAGGACATTGGGAAATAGAATAAAGTTTAAAAATTTTTAAAGAAATATTTATCCGTTTATTTGGCTGCATTGGGTCTTTGTTGCAGCATGCAGGATCTTCTTTGTGGCATGTGAGATCTTTCATTGTGCTGTGCGGGCTTCTCTCTCTAACTGTGGCTTCCGGGCTCTAGAGCGTGCAGGCTCAGTAGTTGCAGTGTGCAGGCTCAGTAGTTGTGACATATGGGCTCTCTAGTTGTGGTGCGTGGGCTCCAGAGAGTGCGGGCTCAGTAGTTGCAACATGTGGGCTCTAGAGTGCGCAGGTTTAGTTGCCCCACGGCATGTGGGATCTTAGTTCCCCAATGAGGGATCGCACCCACGTCCCCCTGCATTGGAAGGCAGATTCTTAACCACTGGACCACCAGGGAAGTCCACGTTTTTAAAATTTTGATATCTATTGGGCACACTCTTTCAGTGGAGTTGCCCACTTTTTATTTTCTCAAGCACATTAAACAGTAAACTACCTTCAACCAAATCCGTTATTCATTTAAAAAGGAAAATACATCCAAATATACACACAGACATACACACACACACAGAGAAAGAGAGGGAGAAAGTGGGTGGGTCAGGGAAGAGAGATCATAATTTGAGAATAATGGGAAGTCCTTTACATATGAAAAAAATTGACTACCTTATCTTTGTACTTCTCTCTTTTGCCAAAGATAATGAAAACCTCATTATTTGGGAACCATCACCGTAGCGTACTTTCAACTTGGAGAAGAGAAGAAAAGTTTATGGTTACTCTAGAGCCAGGGTTTAAATAGTCTCTCAGGTAATCCACTACTTATGGTGATTTGTGAATTTAGAAGGCCATGGATAATGGATCCAATCTTTTTTTTTCTAGATTAGAAAAAATAGATGTATCTGGTCACTGGAATAGAAGTGTAGTGCAGTAAAAAGAACATGTGTTTTAGAAACAAAAAGACTTGGTTTCAGTACTGCCTGCAAAACCCATTATACACTGTACAGGACCTCGATCTATCACTCAATCTCTCTGAGCCTAAATAATTACTAATAATTAATAATTATTCTCATTTTATAGGTGAGGAACTGAGGCTCAGAGTGAGTGATATGATCAAGGTATATGATCAATGCAAAAATTATATAAAGCATGAGCCTGAGCAACTGATAGACGTCAAGTACTCAATAAACCTTTGCTTCTCTTCTTGTTCCCTGAGAAAGAAAATCAATCTCAATAATAAATTTTTAGAAGTATCCCAGGTCCCAAACCACTTTGATATTTGAGAAGGGAAATCTATGTCTTTCAATTGTTTATTAGAAAGTCACTGAAATTTATTTATTTAGGTATTTTTTGATTTGCACTAGTGATTAACTTGGGGCTAGGTATGACTTGGATTTGCCTGTTAAGGTTAGCATGATACTTCAGACCCCTCTGGGAATACAACTTTTCTCTCTATGATCTCACAGCAATGGAAGTAAAAGTGCCTCACTCAGGAAGGTGGGGAGGAGGAAACTAGAATGGCTTCTTACCATTTTTCACCTAACAGTGCCCTTTTTCTTGTGGCCACCTTGAGCTTCCCAGGAGGAGCAGAATAGGATCAGATGAAAGCAAATAGCACTTGGTCTCATGCAAATCTGCTAACAGAATGGACATGTTAAACTTTCAGTCTTCCATTTATCAGTGGCAGTAACCTAATTTAAAGTCGGTAAGGAATCCCTGTTATCTCTGCAGTGTGGCATCATTGGAGTTTTTTTTTTTTTTTCATTGGAGTTTTTTTAAATGATTAGATCAAATGTTTAACATTACACTTTTCCTTCTGCAGCTTCTGAACTCTGTAACTCCCCAATTCTTATCACTTACCTGGACCCCATCTAGAAAAGGTTGTACAGAACCTATGGACCAGTTTCCCTTACAGACCTCTCGTACTGATGATACAGTTGGGCTAATCAGCTGAGGACAGACCCAGTCCTTTATTTTCTTCTTTGATAATACTTGAAGATTTAAGGTCCTGCAGCTTGGGAAAGTGGGTGGATTAGGCGTGTGTTTGGGGGGGTTGCAGATGCTGTGGAGGTAGAGTTGTACTCTCTGTGTGGACTCTGCGGTCTGCATCAGCCACTGAGTGGTATGGAAGAAGTGGAAATCAGCAGAAACTCCTGCTCATCCCTATCCCATTCCTCCAAGAGAAAGTACAAACCACATTCCTTAACGTGGCTTCTGAAGCCCCTACTTATATCTCCAGTCTCCTGCCATTCCTTACTGTGTACTCTAAAATCTAAATATATCAAACTTCTTGTAGTCCTCAGTCTGTTAAATGTGCTTGCTTTCTGTTGCTTCAGGTCACAGCTTGGTCACTGAGTGCTCTAAGAAGGCTGCCCTGAACCACCAAGAATGGGTCACGTAAGTCACTTCTCCCAAGTACAATGACCTTCTAAAGGTCTCAGCATAGCTCATAGTAAAAGCAGCTGATTCATAATAACCAGGAAAACAGTATCATCATGAAGTCCAGAGATATCACGAGGAGGGGCAATATGATGTTTCAAGCTCATTTCAAAGGAAAAGCTTTCTGGAGATCACAGAAATCCTTTTACCCCATTGTAAAGCAGAAGGGAAAGTTGGTTTTTTTTTTTTTTTTGGCGGTACATGGGCCTCTCACTGTTGTGGCCTCTCCCGTTGTGGAGCACAGGCTCTGAACGCGCAGGCTCAGCGGCCATGGCTCACGGGCCCAGCCGCTCCGCGGCATGTGGGATCTTCCCAGACCGGGGCACGAACCCGTGTCCCCTGCATCGGCAGGCGGACTCTCAACCGCTGCACCACCAGGGAAGCCCAGAAGGGAAAGTTTTTATAGAGCATTTATATATATATATATATATATATATATACACATATATATAAAATTTATGGGATATAGCATTTTCAGGCATTTACTAACCACTTCAGAATTTCTGAATCCTCCTATTCAGTCCCAAGTTATTTAACTTTTACATGTCAGAAAAAAATAGTGGTCTCTATTAGGGCCATGTAAGAGAAGGATTTGAGGGACAGATGGAAAGAGCAACAGGAAATTCTTAAGGTTACTGTCCAATCCCTAGCAGTGAATGGGGAATGAGGGAGAATTGTAAAGTTTGCCTAAAGAGTTTACTTCATTCTGTTTTAACCATAAGCCTCTAAATTTTAGAAATATTAAGACCTTTTAAATTATGTTTTAGGATTTCGTACCTGAGATGGCTGGTTGATTTTCTTCCGAAAAGACTATAGAGTTACAGCAGTGTATAGGGAGGTATCTACCAAATAATGGTGAGTGCAACTTGCTGATTCTCATTAATAACAAGACAGCCATCAGTGGCAGTTGAATGATGTTGCATGAAGGATTTATGACTTCATCTTCTGTCTTATCTTTTTTAATCTGGGTCTGTTCCCCCAAATAATGAGTCTCCCTCAAGCAATTTGAATGGGAGGTTTCTCAACTCCTATACCCCTCATATCACAGAGGAAGATAGGTGTGCATTATCTCAGCTCCCGCCTCCCACATCCATTATGTTTCTGCCGTTTTTTTTTTTTTAAAGAAAATCTTTTCCTTTGAGACCATTTCCATTTGGCTGTCACCTTCCAGCCAACTTCATCATCATTATCTACCATCTATCCCATCTATCGTTGTCATCTACCATCTATCACGGAAAATCATGGCACCAGGCTCACCATCATCCTCTTTGTCTTGCCATCATCCTGGGTGAGCTCAAAGTCCATGTGGATAAGCTACTTGTCACTCTGGCTTCACAGTACCTTAACCTCCTCATCTCTAATAATCTTTACCTCTACACTTTATCCAGTTACGTCCAGGGCTGTAACCTGTGGTTTGTCACTACTAGAGTTGTTCCTTCTGTGAAATTTAACATGCCGCTCTCCGGCCACAACTTTTCATCCTCTCAGCTCCTTCATTTTCTCCCACAGTATCAGCTCTTAGCTGGGAGAGAACTTCAGTCAGTTGTCGCCTCCGTTTTCCCCCAAGTTGGAATCCCCTCCTGGTTTGTTTACATTCTCTATCCAGTCAATACCTGTTGCAAATAAAATAACTCCTGTGCTCTTCCAGGTGCTATTACACATGCACTGTTTCCAGCTTCAACTGAATCCTCTGCCCTGCCTGGCAAGACTTTTGTGTACCTCAGTCAACTCCCTCATTTGTGACAGTGACTGGATCTTTAATCGTTCTCCTATAGTCTTCTTCCCTTGCCTTCAGCAGATGACCTGGGTATTACTCCACAGGGGAAATAAAACAGCAAGCAATAATTCTCCCAATTTATGTGCTTTCCTTTTCAGTGTTATCTGTTACTACTTTACTTCTATAAATTCTTTCATGCACTTATTCATTCGACATATATTAGAATTCCCACTATAACCTAGGCACTATGCTAAATTATAGAGATAGAATGATGAACACATACAGTTTCAGGAGAAGCAAGGCTTGAAATTACAATAATTTGGTACATATAAAGATTTTTTTTCCTATCTCCATATCTCCCTTTTAATTATTTATTTGGCTGAGGTGGGATCTTTTCTTCTTCACATTAAGGTAATCCAGTCTGTCCCATCTTAAGAAATGAAAAAAGTCTCCCTGGCTTCTATTGACATTTCTAGAACCTACTCAATCTTTCTCCTTTCCCTGATAGCCAGGCTTCTTGAAAAAGTAATCTATACTGTCTCCTCATTCTTATCTTCTGTTAGAGCCTCAGTCTGCTGCAGTGGGGCTTTCATATTCACCCCTCCACTGAAACTACTTACTAAGCTCATTGCTGAATTTTTTTGTTGTCAAAACCAGTGCACACCCCTTGGCCCTTATTTTATGTCATTACAGCATTCCAGACTATTGACTCCTCCCTTTTTGAAATTTCTCCTTTTCTTTTCTTGACTTCATTCTTTCTTGATATTCCTCTTACTTCTCTGAATGTCCTTTTCAGGCTCTTGCACAGGCAACTCTTTCTCAACCAACACTTTATATTTTGAGGTTGCATCTTAAGAGCTCTTTTTATTCCACACAATTTATCTGGGCTATTTTTGCCATTCCCATGGCTTCAGTTTCCGTCTATGTGACTCTAAAATTTTAAGGTACAACCCAGATCTCTCTCCTACCAGGGACCTATTCCTTACCAAGTTGCTCTGTGTACATGTTCAATTGGCAGCTCAAACTCCACAAACTGGAAAGGACCTTGATGGTCCACTCAGCCTTGTTCTCTCTTCTTGTATGTCCTGGTATCAGTGAATGATACTGCCATCCTAGGAATCATTTTAAAGTCTTTCCTCTCCTTTATCCTTGGCTTTCCATTTTATCAACAAATCAATACAATTTTTACTCCTTAATATCACTTAAATATATCCCCTCTTCCTTTGTATTCCCAGATAATCACCATTTTTCACCTAGGTGACTGCAATAATCTCCTAAATGATTTTCCCCTCTCTATTCTCCCAGAATCCAGTTTATCCAGAGAATATCTTTATAAAATGCTAATTTGACCATATCCTGTCCTTGCCTATTAACATTCACTGATACCCTATTGCTATCAGCATAAAATTCCAGATTCCTTACCTCTCCTGTTCACCCCCATTTACTCTTCCTTCACCAGATGCTATCATCTCTCACATCTCTCTTTGTGCATCCTCTTTCCTCTGCATGGAAATCCCACCCCTCTTGCCATGCTTTTCCTGCCTAACATCCACTCAGCCTTTAAGAAGTGGCTCAGTGTCACCTCTCCAATAGGCCTGACTTGCCTATGTCCTTCCTCCTTGCCTGGGCTAACTTTCCTTCATATCAGTATCATCATCATAACCCTATTTCTTTACACTTATTGTATTGATTGTAATAGTCTGTTACCCTGTTTGTTTCTTCTACTCTTCTACTTTCAGATTTGAGGGTAGAGATGACGTAAAATGGATACATAGTATGAATGAAATAAGTTCATGTATTCTAATTAAAGCCCTTGTTGCCCCTTTAGAAGTGTCACTTTTTCCTACTCTGGTTACAGGATGTGAATATTGACTAGCTAACAGGTTGTTTGATAATGAACAGTACACCAATGCTGTATTTTTCTTAGATTTTTTATTGATGTATAGTTGATTTACAATATTGTGTTAGTTTCAGGTGTACAGCATAGTGATTCAGTTTTTTTTCAGATTATTTTCCATTATAGGTTATTACAAGATTTTGAATGTAATTCCCGGTGCTATACAGTAAATCCTTGTTGTTTATTTTATGTATAGTAGTTTGTATCTGTTAATCCCATACTCCAAATTTGTCCCTCCCACCCTCCCTCTCCCCTTTGGTAACCATAAATTTGTTTTCTATGTCTGAGTCTGTTTCTGTTTTGTATATAGACTCATTTGTATTATTTTTTAGATTCCACATATGTCATATCATGTAGTATTTGATACATGTCTGACTTACTTCACAAAGTATAATACATGTCTGACTTACTTCACTAAGTATAATCTTCTGTGTGAGGTGATACCTCATTGCAGTTTTGATTTGTATTTCTCTAATAATTAGCAGTGTTGAGCATCTTTTCATGAGCCTGTTGGCGATCTGTATGTCTTCTTTAGAAAAGTATCTATTTAGGTCTTCTCCCCATTTTTTGATTGGGTTGTTTGTTTTCTCAATATTGAGTTGTATGAGCTGTTTGTATATGTTAGATATTAACCCCTTTTTGGTCACATCATTTACAGATATTCTCCCATTCTCTAGATTGTCTTTTCATTTTGTTTATGGTTTCCTTTGCTATGCAAGAGCTTTTAAATTTGATAATGTCCCATTTGTTTATTTTTGCTTTTATTTATTTTCCTTGGGAGACTGATCTAAGAAAATACTGCTACAATATATATCAGAGAATGTTTTGCCTGTGTTTCTCCTAGGAGTTTTATGGTGTCATGTTTTACATTTATGTCTTTAAACCATTTTGAGTTTATTTTTGTATATGGTGTGAGGCAGTGTTCTACTTCATTGATTTACATGAGGCTGTCCAGCTTTTCCAACACCAATTGTTGAAGAGACTGTCTTTTCTCCATTTTATATTCTTGCTTCGTTTGTTGTAGAGGTGTGTGGGTTTATTTCTGGGTTTTCTGTTCTGTTCCATGCTGTTTTGATTACTGTAGCTTTGAGTATAGTCTGAAGTCTGGAAAGGTTATACCTCCAGCTTTGTTCTTTTTCTTCAGACTTGCTTTGGCAATTCTGGATCTTTTGTAGTTCCATATAAATTTTGGGATTATTTGTTCTAGTTCTATGAAAAATGTCATGGGTATTTTGATAAGGATTGCATTAAATCTGTAGATTGCTTTGGGTAGTATGGCCATTTTAACAATATTAATTCTTCCAATCCAAGAGCATAGGATATCTTTCCATTTCTTTGAATCATCTTCACTTTCCTTTATCAATGTTTTATAGTTCTCAGCATCTAGGTCCTTCACCTTCTTGGTCAAGTTTCCTTAGGTAGTTTTAGTTTTTCCTGTTTTTTTCCTTCTATTCCTAGATTTTTTTTGGCACAATTTTAAATGGGATTTTTTTAAAATTTTCTCTTCCTGATATATCATTATTAGTATAAAGAAATGCAACAGATATCTGTATATTAATCTTGTATCCTGCTACCTTGCTGAATTCATTTATTAGTTCTGATTGTTTTTTATGTGGAGACTTTAGGGTTCTCTGTACAGAGTATCATGTCATCTGCAAATAGAGACAGTTTAACCTCTTCCCTTCCAATTTTGCTACCTTTTATTTATTTTTTATCTTTCTATTTATTTATTTATTTTTCTTATCTGATTGCTGTGGCTAGAACTTCTAATACTATGTTGAATAGAAGTGGTGAGAGTGGGCCTTCTTGCTTTATTCCTGAATTTAGTGGGAAGGCTTTCAGCTTTTTACTGTTAAGTACTATGTTGGCTGTGGATTTGTCATAAATGGTTTTTATTATATTGAGATATGTTCCCTCTATACCCACTTTGGTGAGAGTTTTAATCATGAATGGGTGTTGAATTCTGTCAAATGCGTTTTCTGATCTGTTGAGATGATCGTGTGTCTTTTGTCTTTCCTTTTGTTAATGTGGTGTATCACACTGATTAATTTGTGTATGTTGAACCATCGTTGCAGCCCTGGAATGAATCCAACTTGATCATGATATATGATCCTTTTTGTGTATTGTTGGATTTGGTTTGCTAATATTTCGTTGAGGATTCTCACATTTATATTCATTAAAGATACTGGCCTATGATTTTCTTTTTTGGTAGTGTCTTTCTCTGGTTTTGGTATCAGGGTGATGGTGGCCTCATAGAATGAATTTGGGAGTGTTCCCTCCTCTTCAATTTTTTGGAATAGTTTGAGAAGGATAGGTATAAGTTTTTCTTTGTATGCTTGGTAGAATTCCCCAGTGAAGCTATCCAGTCCTGGACTTTTGTTTGCAGGGAGTTTTAAATTTTATTATTTTATTTTATTTATTTTATTTATTTATTTTGCGGTACATGGGCCTCTCACTGTTGCAGCCTCTCCCGTTGCAGAGCACAGGCTCTGGACACGCAGGCTCAGCGGCCATGGCTCACGGGCCCAGCCGCTCCACAGCATGTGGGATCTTCCCAGACCAGGGCATGAACCTGTGTCCCCTGCATCAGCAGGCGGACCCTCAACCACTGCACCACCAGGGAAGCCTTGCAGGGAGTTTTTTAAATTCCAGATTCTATTTCACGTCTAGTGATCAGTCTGTTCAGATTATCTGTTTCTTCTTGACTCAGTTTTGGCAGGCTGTATGTTTCTAGAAACTTGTCCAAATTAGACCAGGTTGTCTAATTTGTTGGCATATAGCTCTTCATACTATTCTCTTACAATTTTTTGTGTTTCTATGGTATCAGCTGTTATTTCTTCTTATTTGGTTTATTTGAGTCCTCTCTCTTCTTGGTAAGCCTGGCTAGAGGTTTGTTGATTTTGTTCATCTTTTCAAAAAAATAGCTCTTGGTTTTATTGATTTTTTCTATTTTTTAATCTCTATTTTATTTATTTCCTCTCTGATCTTTATTCTTTACTTCTTTCTGCTGACTTTAGGTTTTGTTTGTTCTTCTTTTTCTAATTCTTTTGGGTGGTAGGTTAGGTTGTTTATTTGAGTTTTTTCTTATTTCTTGAGGAAGGCCTGTATCTCTATGAACTTCCCTCTTAGAACTGCTTTTGTTTCATCCTGTAAATTTTGTAAGGTTGTGTTTTCATTTGTCTCAAGGTATTTTCTGATTCCTTTGATTTCATCATTGACTCATAGGTTTTTTTAGTAGCATGTTGTTTAGTCTCCATGTGTTCATTCTTTTCCTGTTTTTCTTTCTGTGGTTGATTTCTAGCTTTATGCCATTGTGGTCAGAAAAGATGCTTAAAATAATTTCTGTCCCCTTACATTTGTTGAGGCTTGTTTTGTGACCTAGTATGTGCTGTATCCTAGAGAATGTTCCATATGTGCTTGAAAAGAATGTATATTCTGTTTTTGCTTTTGGTTTTATTTTTTTGGATGTAGTGTCCTGTAGGTATGAATTAAGTCCAACTAGTCTGTTGTGTCATTTAGGACCTCTGTTGCCTTATTGATTTTCTGTCTGGATGATCTGTCCATGGATGTCAGTGAGGTGTTAAAGTCTCCTACTATTATTGTATTATTTCCCCCTTTATGTCTGTTAGTATTGTTTTATATATTCAGGTGCTCCTATATTGGTAGCACATATGTTAACAAGTATCCTCTTGTATGGATCCCTTTATCATTACATAATGCCCTTTTTGTCTTTCTTTATGGTCTTTGTTTTAAAGTCTTTTTTGTCTTGTATGAGTATTGCTACCCTCACTTTCTTGTTGTTTATGTTTGCATGAAATATCTTTTTCCATCCTCTCACTTTCAGTCTATGTGTGTGTCTTTTGCCCTGAAGTGAGTCTTTTGTAGGCAGTATATTCTAGGTTCTTGTTTTTGTTTATCTAATCTGCCACTCTATGTCTTTTGATCAGAGCATTTAGTTCATTGACATTTGAAGTAATTATTGATAGGTATGTACTTATTGCCATTTTAATCCTTGTTTTCTGGTTGTTTTTGTAGTTTTTCTTTATTTCTTTCTTTTTGTTTTTCCTTTTGTGGTTTGATGACTTTCTTTTGTAGTATGCTTAAGTTCCTTTCTTTTTTGGTTTTTGTGAATCTATTTTATGTTTTTGATTTGTGGTTACCATGTTGACCCGTATGTTGACCTGTAACTAAATCTACTTTCTTTAAATTAACAGTCATGTAAGTTCAAACAAGTCCTAAAAGATCTACATTTTTATTCTCCCTTCCCCCACATTTTGTGACTTTGAAGTACTATTTTACATCTTCATGCTTATCCTTTTACTATTAATTGCAGTTATAATCGTTTTTACAATTTTTTGATTGTTTTTTTTTTGTATGCACTGGTTTGTTTAAGTGATCTTCATTCCTTTTATGTATTTCCTTCATTCCTACTGTGATTTTCCCTCTTCTATAGATTTTTGCTTCTCTTCTATTTAGAGAAAACCCTTCAATATTTCTTTTAGGATAGGTTTAGTATTGCTGAATTCTTTTAGTTTTTGCTAAAAAACTGAGAAATTCTTTATCTCTCCTTCTATTCTAAATGATAATCTTGCTGAGTAAAGTATTCTAGATTGCAGGTTTTCCCCTTTCAGGACTTTGAATATATCACTCCTTTTTGGCCTGCAACGTTTCTGCAGAGAAATCAGCTGGTAGCTTTATGGGAATTCCCTTGTAACAGATTCTTTGTTTTGCTCTTGCTGCCATTAGAATCCTCTCTTTACCTTTTGTTATTTTAATTATGATATGTCTTGGTCTGGGTCTGTTTGGGTTCATCTATTTTGGGATCCTCTGCTTCCTGTACCTGTATATCTGTTTTCTTCTTTAGATTTGGGAAGTTTTCAGCCTTACTTTCTTCAAATACATTTTCAATCCTCTTCTCTTTCTCTTCTCCTTCTGGAACCCCTATTATGTGTAGATTGACACATTTTATATTATCCTGTAGATCTCATATGTTGCTTTCATTTCTTTTCATTTGTCTTTCTGTCTGCTGTTCTGGATCACTTATTCATTCTTCTGTGTCATTTAGTCTGCTATTCAGTGCCTCTAGATTGGTTTTCATCTCTACAATTAAATTGTCTATTTTTGATTGGTTCACATTTATAGTTTCTAGTTCCTTGTTACAGTGATCTGTGTTTCTGTCAATAATCCTTTTAAATTCAGTTAGCAGTTTTATTACCTCCTTTTTGATCTTGTTGTCTAGTACACTGGTAAGCTCTGTTTCATTTGTTCTTCAGGGGATTTCTTTGGTTTTTTTTAGTTGGAGTAGTTCCTCTCCATTTTCATTTTACTTAAGCTTCTCTGTCTCTATGAATTTAGGAAAAACAGTTATCTACTGTGGCCTTGAAGGAGTGTTTTTATGTGGGAGAGTCCCTGTGTACACTGTGCGTGTCTAATGTTTTTGGTGTGAGGACTGGTTTTGGTATGGATGCCAGCCATGCCTTTCCTCAGGGTGTGCTGGCTGTTACCTCTTGATAGGGGGAGTGGTTGGTGTCGTAGTGTCTAGAGCCTGTGTTGGATGTGAAGCGGGGCTTCCTCTCTGATCTGTAGCTGTTGTCACCCTGTCAGGGCCAGTGTCTGCTCCCCAGATGTTGAAGTAGAAGCCTTGAAGTTTGGGATTGATCAGGCTCTGTTGCCCTTGAGTGTGTGCCCTGCCTCAAAGGAGGTGATTGCTGAAGCAGTGAGGCCTGTGTGATCACTGAGAACCTATGCGCCATGTGTGTAGGCATCTGCAGTTCTGCTCAGAAGCAGCCCAGGGTCACATCTCTTTCTCTCTTGTGTTTGTCCCAGACCTAGTTAGTGCAAAGTGTTGTGAGGAGTAGGGTAGGGCTGGGGGTTGGGGTGTTGTGGCTGCAGGAATTGAGGTAGCTGTGCTGCTGTCTGAGATCTGGGCTGCCTCTGTGGCAGTTTTCTCCCAGGACCTGTCTACCCCAGATCTAGTGCTAAGCTGTGGTGTGGAGTAGGCGGTGCCAGGGAGCTCTCCATGGGAGAGGAGCTGCTCTGTACTCCTGAGTGTGCTGACAGTGGCTTCTGCCACCCCACTCAGACAATACCTCAGGCCCTCTGGGCTGTCTCTGTGTAGCTAGACGAGTTCTCTCCCAGGGCTCTCTGCCTGAGATTCAGCAGTTAGCTGCTAAGTGCTCTGTGGTGCTGTCCCTACATGTGTTAACAATGGCTACTGTGGCCCTACCTGCTGCCAGATGTGTGCACTGACAGTGGCCTTCATGGCTCCACCTGGATCATTCCCCAGGCGCCCTGGTCTGTCTCCATGTGACTAGACCGAGTCTTTGCCCACATCTCGTGCCAGGCTGTAGTGTGGAGTGAGCAGGGCTGGGATGTTTGCCCCTTTGGATTGGGAAGTGCGGTGAGGCAGCAGCTGCCAGTGCAAGGCTCTCTCCACCCTGACTGTTAGCAGCCAGCACATGTGCACTTCTTGTGAGTAGAGTCTAGGCTTCTCCAGCCCTATCTGTCTCAGTGGATTTCCCAGCAGGCAAGGGGGCTTGTCTCCTCCATGTAGGACCCTAGGACTGGGATTCCCAGATTGTGGCTCCACCTGGTCTCTCCCCAAGGCAAGGGTCCACCCATGTGGACCTTCTGTTCCTTACAGATCCCCCCAGGGGGCGCAGGTCCCAGCTTGATGCCTTTTTTTCCCAGTCCTACCTGATTACATGGAGATCTTTCTCGCAGCTTTGGTTGTACAGGAGTTCTTCTGCCAGTTTCCAGTTAATTTTCCATGAAAATTGTTTCACGTGTAGAAGTATTTTTGATGTGTTTGTGGGGGGAGGTGAACTCCTCGTCCTCCTACTCTGCCATCTTGATCCCTGCTCTACTTCACTGCTTTCTATTCTGACGCTAAGGTCATGGGTTTACCTTGTGTAGTATTTTGACTCCCTGCCTACTTTGCAGCCTAACTGAGGAGCATGCATTTGCAAGCTTTCCAAAAGAAAGTTAGTTGCAGATAATTGGCTCAAAAGCTATCTAGTTGGTAAAATACTACAAGAGACTTTGGCTCCTTGATGAAATGAAGTGAATTTTCATCTCAGAGTGAAAGAATGATGTTGCCAAAGTGCTACTTTTTAGGCTTGGCAGAAGTAATATTTCAGAAATAAAGAACATGTTACCAGTTTTAGGAAAAGCATCAATGGGCTTTGCTATACCTTTTATATAGCTTTACCTCCTTGCCACAGAGAATCACACTTAGTGGGGAGACTATCATGACTATATATACTCACTGTAGACAATTTTGAATATATAGCTAAGCACAAAGAGAAGTAAAAATTACTCAAGGTATCATCTCCGAAGGTAATCAGTGCTAGCATTTACATGTATGTGTTTATAGATATATATATGTATATATATGTATATACACACACCATTCATTTACAGTAAGTCCCCTACATACAAACCTTCAAGTTGTGAACTTTCAAAGATACGAATATGCGTTCATGTGTCCAGTCACGTAAGTTGGTGCTATTTGAGGAGGCACTGTTAGTTTTTGAGGCGCAGGACCTGAACATAGAACGGTACACAAAGTTTGCAGCAGCCGTTCAGAATGTAATCCAGTGCTACCATGTCATCTATGATGAGATAAAAAGAGCTACTACCCAGACATCACTGGATCGTTTTCTCAGGCGGGTAGATAGAATTGAATCCAGCAAGGAACCAGAACCTGTGCCATCCACATCAGGCGTGAGTGAAATTGCAGCTTGCCCTCCGTCTCCTGTTGCTGACGATCCCTCAGCTCTACCATCTCCCACCTCCTCTCCCTCCTCTAGTCAGTAACTCTTCTTGCCTGTTCACTCAGTGCCAGCCCCTGTATGCCAGCTGTTGTACTCTACTACTGTACTTTTTAAGGTACTATACTGTAAGATTAAAAATGTTTTCTTAATTTTTGTGTTTATTTTTTTTTAGGTATTATTCGTGTGGAAAGTATTATAAACCTATTACAGTACAGTACTGTATAGCCGATTGTGTTAGTTGGGTACCTAGGCTAACTTTATTGGACTTACGGACACTCTCTTGGAACAGAACTGGTTCATATGTAGGGGACTTACTGTGTATAAAATATACATTTTACACAGATAGATGGGTTCATACTATATATACTATTTCGTAAACACTTCAAAAATTAACAACTATTTAAAATTTTCTCATTTCATTAAATGTTCTCTATATCATTAAGAAATTTTTAAAAATTATATTAATGAACAGTCAATGCAGTAACTTAGAAAATGTAAAAAAGCATAAAGAAAAATTTAATCAAGGACTCATAATCCTACCAGCTGAACATAATTACTGTAATACTTATGTGTGATTCTTCTGGTTTTAAGTATATGTGTATGTACACACACATACATATATGTATATTTTCATGTATTCCATGTACATACATGTGTGTATATGTATGTATATACATCTTGTATGTATACGAATACATAAGTATGTATATGTGTATACTCACATATGTTTGTGTGTGTGTGGATACCTACACACATATTTTCATTTGATCAGATTTATATTTTAGAAGGCTTCATTTGGCACAAAATATAGAAAAGATCTGAGGCACACATCTGGAAGAGAAGGCTAATTAAATATTACTGTGATCTTGGTGAGAAATGAGGACTGAAAATAAGATGGTGAAAATGAGATTGGAGAAAAGATAACCACAGATATGTGGGAACACCCTGGTGCTATCAGAGACTAGAATAGCAAACAAGACGGTAGATGACAGCTGTACCAGATGGGTATGGTATTTCCCAAGGTCATCAGGGCACAGTATTCTCTTTTCAGCTAGCTCATCTATATGGGAGAACAACCTTTGAAATACAGATAAAGTCTCTAAATAACATCAGTCAATCAGACATTGAAATTTGCCCCCAATGAATGTTTCTACCCTTTTCAACAGGAATTTTCTTCTTAAATCAACTCACTGTTAAGGAAACAGATTAATTTAAATAGAATCACTCTCTTCAGTAACTTAAATTTCCTTTTACTATCTATTTTTTAATTCATTTCATTCTCCCCCCATCCATCCTTCTGTAACGGTTAAGTGGAATAAGCATAATTTATGGAGTTTAAAATGCAAATTCATTTTTGTCTCTAACTTTCACTGGGAGTTTTTCTTGTGCCTGTATAAAAACCTATGCAGTCCCATGATTTTTCTGACCATTCAAGTAATAAAATGTTCTACCGGGGCCTCCAAGTTGCACAATTCTCGGGGGTACCATTTGCATTGTAATCTTTGTAAATGAGTCTCCTGGAGCCCAGCTCCGATAAATTATAATGGGAATGGTACCGCTGGAGTTTTGCAACACGGCCTTGAGTCCTAGGGTCATTTGAATATCAAAATAATAGTTTTAATTTAGTATTTAGGTTTTGTGTAATATATTAAAGAATATTTTGCTCTTCTTCAGTTAAGACTTCTCCTCCCCACCCCACCTTCATCCCACGGCCTGGCTACAGGCATGCCAGCAGTCTTCCGGGAAGAGTATGCTATAAACCTTCTTGCTCAACTCCTAGTGTTGTACAGTTGGGAGGAGGGTGGAAAGGTGGCCCCTCTGATTGCCCTGGCCCTCAGCCTAACTCTCCACATGCAGCAGTGCCTCATCTTCAGTTGGTCACCCCAGTGCCCCTTGGCTTCTCCCTTGCAGCAGTTTTCCCAAAGTCCCTTTCTCCTAGGTCGTTGTCAACTCTCTCGGTGTCAACCATCCTGTTGGAGAGGATACCTTTTTAAGTGACCCCAGGCAGATATTTAGACCACTATTTTTCATCTAGTCCCTGGAATTCCCATACTTTTGACCCATTACTAGAGGAGAGTGCAGTACCTTCCTAGTCACCCACCTATGTCCTGCTGTCATAGGTGGCTTTTGCAGATACAGGTGAGGGTCAGACGTTATTACCTTGTGCCCATCAGTCAGGACTGGGATTACTGTGAAGCTAGTGAGGCACTCACCTTGAGTGCAGAATTAAAGAGAGTGCCAAAAACCTCAGCAGTCAAGGTAAACAATATTTTAATGAAATATTTTTAAAGTAAATATTAATGCAAAAAAGCATGATGAACAAGATATCAAAACTTTAAATAAAGACAGGATTAGTACAGGAGATGCTTACTGAGTTCTGTGACTGTCTTGAGGTGCATTGCAAACAAGCCTCATCATTGTTCCCCCATAGCACTTCTCTCTTTCCAATGAAGTATTCCTCAAAAAATTTTCTCGGGCTTCCCTGGTGGTGCAGTGATTGAGAGTCTGCCTGCCGATGCAGGGGACACGGGTTCGTGCCCAGGTCCGGGAAGATCCCACATGCCGCGGAGTGGCTGGGCCCGTGAGCCATGGCCGCTGAGCCTGCGCGTCCGGAGCCTGTGCTCTGCAACGGGAGAGGCCGCAACAGTGAGAGGCCCTCATACCGCCAAAAAAAAATTCTCAGTTGCCATCATTTTTTATATCTGTGTTGAAATTTAGTCTCTGTGTTCTAACAGCTCACTTTGAAATGTGTTTTTGTATATTGTTGCATCAGTCAAAATTTCCAGTTTAAATTATAGTTATCCATCTATCCATTCATTTAATGGGCTTTTGTATGAAGGAGAGTAAAAACAATCTTCAAATGCTAATGATTAATTCATTTTAAGAGATGATTAAAGCTAATGACTGTTAAATGGAAATGTTTACAGTTACAAAGGGAATACCAAATTGATCTGCCTCACCAAGTAGGCCGTGAGATAGATTTGTAAAATTAAAGGGATCTGCAATGCGTTCTACTTTCCTGTTAGAAATGTCCCATAAAACATTTTCATGTTACCAACTCCTCTATTCTGCTTATCTGTGTAGAGTTAGCCCTTGTGAGCTGTTTTGAAACAGCTCATTTCATGGTTTCTGATTGGTTTGTCAATGTAAATAGAGATCTTCAGAAGTAGAGTGATGAGCCTGATCTTGTTCAGAGAAAAATTAAGGGCCCTTCAAGCTAGTGGATTGTCAGTTCCTTTGTAAGGAGTGTTTTTATTACCCTTCAGCTGCCTTAGAGGTAGTTGTTAACAAAGGATTAACTCAAACTTTGTATCAAGGAGTACAGATATGTATGTCATTGTAGGCATTGAGATTTTTTTTTTTGAAATTTATTTTCAAAGCTTTTTTTTTTTTAAAGCTGATGGATTAAAGGGGTAATTTAATCAGTAAACATTTGTTATCTGTTTATTTAGCTTACTTCATACAGAGCAATTGGCTCCATTGATTTTGAGTGGTCAAAGACAATTCTCTAAAATCAATTCGGTCACCTTCAGCCTATTTGTGTAACCAGGTACAAATTAGTGAGTTTCCTTCTTGAGTCCAGCTGCAGTGTATTGTTCTGTAAAGTGTCCAGTTGTCTGCTCTAGTTGCCTTGGTCAATTGAATGACCCTGCTCCGTAAGCACAGCCTATAGTGCATTTGGCTTAATATATTAAATAAACTAAACTGTAACATGCTGGCCATAGAAGCTAGGACTTTATAGAACCATTCCTGCTTGGAAGAGCATAATTGGGGTTTGAATTAATTATAATCCAAAAAGTTGTCTTAGCCCAAGGCGTATGGCCTCTGAGACCCCAAATGCCAAAATCTTACTATGTAAAAATGATCCATATAATAAAAAAACAAACACATAAGTTGAATTGAATTTCACACCAGGATGTTTTCCTAAAATATACTGTCTAAAGGGTTCTTGCAAATCAGTTCCTGCTGCTATATAAATGGCCATATTTAAATCTAATCACAATATCCCTCCTGCAGTGAAAGGCTCATTTGTTCAAAAAATGATTTAGGGCCCAATGACACCAGGGAGTCTGTGATCCTGTTGCTGCATGTGAGCAGAAGGTCAGTGAAAATGAAGAATGAACACATACTATAAAGTCCACATTTCTAACAGAACATTTTGCAAAGAATAAAATGGGAATTCAAGAAACATGTACGTTTACTTAATATTTTTATTAACATTAGCACTGATATGAAAATATATTTCACGTATATAGTACAAACAGTAACCAAATAAATCCCATTTTAGCCCCTTCTAGTTTAAAAAGTAGAGTGGTACTGCAGCAGGCCTATCCCATTAGTGCTCAGTATTCCTGAAAAGCACTAATGGCATCTGCTGTAAGCACCTGAGGTGCTTTGCCTTCAGGCTTTCCTCTGGTCACAGAAATATGCTTAGCCCCTGCAAATATGGTATGCTGGAAGTGCCAGAGGATCAAGGCCACCAAGAGCAGCCCTCAACTAATAATGGACGGAGGTGGTAAATAAATATCTAAGCTTCCTTGCCCCTCAGGTAGGATGACCTTGAGATATATTCTATACAGTCTCCAAGAGGTCCCAGTGAAACTGAGCCTTGGTTGTTCATGGTAATAATCTGCTTATTAACTCACCCTTTATAACTTCCTACCTTTCCTTTCCCATCTCACTTCCCTACTCCTTTACCAGTGTTTCCTGGGATAGTCTCCCAAATAAGCTACAGTTGACCCTTGAACAACACAGGGTTAGGGGTGCAGACTCTCTGCACGGTCAAAAATTCACACATATAGCTTATATTGGCACTCTGTATTTGCAGTTCCTCCATATTCGCGGTTCCTCCATATCCCTGGTTCCACATCCACAGATTCAACCAACCTTGGATCATATAGCACTATAATATGTACTGTGGAGAAAGATCCATGTGTAAGTGGACCCACACAGTTCAAACTCATGTTGTTCAAGGGTCAACTGTAATTACACCCAAATTCTTGCATCAGAGTTTGCTCCTGAGGTATTCTAACAATCACCAGTACTGTTGAAGCTCCTCATCTTCATCCCCAATTTCAACTCTGTCTCTCCCCAACCAAGGCTAACTACTACTTCGATTTTCTTTAATGTTGTTTGAACTGACTAAATTTATTTCATACTATTCACATTCTTTTGCAGTTTTTTAAAACTAACCATTATGTTTCTAAGATTCATTCATGAGTTACTTCTGGATTTTTGCCATTATGCCAATGCTACTGTAAATATTTCTGCACATATCTCCTGGTACACATGTCAAGAGTTTACCTAGGAGCAAAACTGTTTAGTCATAGAATCTGCATTTTCATTTTTTTTAAAGTCACATTTCCTAGTAAAGACAGTAGATTTAATACATAAGTCCAATTTTATTTTCTTTCAAAACCCAACTAAAGCTTTTCAAAAATCCATAGAGATGGGGAAAAGAGAAGATGAGACAATATCAATGCAAGTTTTAAACCTGGAAAGTAGATGGTAAGTGGCGAATTACTTGGTAGAACTGAGAAAGCCAAATCTAGGATGGGGTGAGGGGCAGTGGATGGGAATCAGGGAACCAACTTAATTTATACTGCAGAATCTTCAAAAGACTCCATGATTGATACCTCTGGAAGATGGGATAAAGGGGGTTAGCTGAAATATAGTGAATTGATTGAAGAGATTAGAATATACATATAGATAGAATATATATATTACATATGTTATATCATATGTCCTATATATTGTTTTATTACATATATACTGTATATTATTATAATTAAATTGTTGTCTTAAAACTTTTCTCATGAAGAAGATATCAGCTTCAGACAGATTTACAATGAATTATAACAAACTTCTAAAGGAAAAATAGTTATTGATGAGGATGTGGCCTAAGGGAACTTTTACGTACACTGTTTTAGGGAAGGTAGATTGATATTTCACTTTGAAAAAGTATTCAGTATTATATTTCCCCGTTTTAAAATATACTTTAAAGTTTTTTTAATCCAGCTTTTATATGCATATTTTATCCTTCAGCAGCATATTTTTTCTTTGTCTCTTTCATATATTTTCTTATTTATTTGTTTGTTTGTTTTTATTTTTGTCTGCATTGGGCCTCCGTTGCTGCATGCAGCTTTCTCTAGTTGTGGTGAGCGGGGGCTACTCTTCATTGTGGCGCACATGCTTCTCATTGCAATGGCTTCTCTTGTTGTGGAACACGGGCTCAGTGGTTGTGGCTCGCAGGCTCTAGAGCGCAGGCTCAGTAGTTGTGGCGCATGGGCTTAGTTGCTCCACGGCATGTGGGATCTTCCCGGACCAGGGCTCGAATCCGTGTCCCCTGCATTGGCAGGCGGATTCTTAACCACTGCGCCACCAGGGAAGCCCCTCATACATTTTCTGAAATGTTTCTTTATCACTTAACTCTTCTACTAAGTATTTCATTTCTTCCATCACATTTTTAATTTCCAAGAGCTGTTTTTTTGGTTCTCTGTTTAATTTTTCATGGCATCCTGTTTTTTTTCCCAGAGATACATATATTCTCTTATATCTGAGTATATTAATTATAGATATATTCCTGTTTTGATTTTCGAGGTTTTATACTTCCCACATATATCTAAAATCATTTCATCTATTTGTTTTGCTCTCTATCTTTCATATTAGAGTTTTTTTCTCAAATGTCTCCTTGATTAAATGTTCATTTTTAGAGGCCTGGTGAGCTTGCCAACCGTGAACTCCCTGTAGAGTGACCTGGGTGGGCCATTTGTTGGGAAAAGTGCCATGTAGTTTTCTTTAGGTCTTTCCACATGGGCTGGTCAGCTCCCACAGAGAAGACTCTTCCAAAATCTTGTGTAGAAAGTCAGGGCTTGGGACTTCCCTGGTGGCACAGTGGTTAAGAATCTGCTTGCCAATGCAGGGGACATAGGTTTGAGCCCTGGTCTGGGAAGATCCCACATGCCTCGGAGCAACTAAGCCCGTGCACCACAACTACTGAGCCTGCATTCTAGAGCCCATGAGCCACAATTACTGAGCCCGCGTGCCGCAACTACTGAAGCCCACGTGCCTAGAGCCCGTGCTCCGCAACAAGAGAAGCCACTGCAATGAGAAGCCTGCACACCACAATGAAGAGTAGCCCCTGCTCACCGCAACTAGAGGAAGCCCGTGCACAGCAACAAAGACCCAACACAGCCAAAAATAAATAAATTAATTAATTAAAAAAAAAAAGAAAAAGAAAGTCAGGGCTTGGCTCCTAGTGTTCTAAAATGGGAATTGGGTGGGTCTCTCAATATTTAATAGGCACACATTCAATCAATCTTCCTGTTTCTTCATGTTTTTTGTATCTCAATTGTGTCTAGTATCCCTCAGTCAAGAGTTCTTCTGTTTACCCTCTCCGTAGAATAATTCTGCTGGCTGTGAGAGGCAATTACTCATGGGTGTAGTATAGAGAAGGCCATTTGGGAATTTATCTGCTTCTTTAAAAGCTTTCAGTCATGCCCTTCTTTCACTGTGGCTGCTGCACTTATCCATTTTCTTTTAAAATTTGGCAAAGAAATACTAAAAGATTCTCCAGTGGGTCATGGGGATACCAAACGTATTCCTTCCTCCTCCTATTGTGTAAGAGCAACCCTTCCTTCTGATACTCGGGGTTGATTACTCCTGCTAGGATGGTGACTTCTTGCCTTGTCTTGGTCTCTTGGGAAATAGAATTCCTAACTTGCTGAAGCCAGAGTTGAAGGAGTGGGAAGTGATGGCAAAACGGCAACGTCTACTTTTACTCTTTATTTCCCAGCACCGGATATTCTACCTATCGATGATAGAGTCTCATATAATGTTTATTAATAAGTATACTATACCCTGGAGACTGATCCCCACCCTTGCAGTGTATGCATACCTTTATTTCCTTAGGAGAAATTGATAAAGTGTATTTATTTGGCCAAATGGTCGCAGTAAAATCAGCTCTCATACAGATGAGGGTAAGTGTTCCTACGTCTAGGCCATGACAGAACACACTGGGCTGCCTACAAATGCCCACCACCCCCTTTCCATTCCAAATTGTTTGCTCTGCCTGGTAAGCAGTACCCTGGGTTAGTGCTGTGCAGGAACCCTGCCGTAGGGGACTGGATTCTATCATGGAATTGTCCTGGCATATAGATTATTAAGGGAAGGATATTATTGTAGGTGACAAATACAAACTGAAGTATTCGGTAATAACTTCACTCTTCTGTAATAGTTAAACAAATCTCCAATGGGGAATGACAGATATATACCCCAGGAAAAGAGTCTGTTTCTACAAGAAGTTAGTTTGGCCAGCTTGAAAATGGGAAAACAAACTTCGTGGGAAACGGTTCTTATGACTTAGGCAATCACAAATGAATGATTAACTGGCCGAAATCTCATTGATGATTATGACTGTATTGTATATCAAGCTTGATCAGGGGAAGTAAGAGAGCACTTAGGGGATTGTGCTGAAATAAGCAGATTGCAGCAAATGCTCTTTGGTTACCGTTGCAATAAAAAGCTCACTCACCTCAGCCTTTTTTTTTTCCCTTGCGTAAGAGATTAAAAAAAAAAAAAGATGATGGATTTCTGTTTAACTGGGATGTGTGGGAGTGATTTGGAGGAAGGAGGTTTGGATGGAGAAAGAGGAGTAGACAGCACACATTCGGATCATCCATGAGAAGGACTCCCAGCTCAGCTGCCTTTGATCTCCAGTGCCCTCTGAGATAGTAGAAGTGCATAGTGACTCTTCTCTCTGGACAGGATAATTAGGATGTGTGTTTGCAGGCCAAGAAAGATGGCACAGGTGAGATATACACTGTACTCGCCATTGATCTGTGGGCCACAGCTCACACAGGAAGGCCTGAGGTGGCCTCTCAGAGACAGGTGATTAGCCCATTGGGTCACTTCTCCTGTCACAGCACAGTAGTGACAAGAGCAGGGACTTTGAAGCCAGACCTGAGTTCATATTCTAGCTATGTCACTTGCAAGCTGTGTGCCTTTGAGTAGGTAACCTTTCTCTGCCTTGTTTTCATTTCTGAAAACTGGGGACAAAATTATCTACTTAATAAGATTGTTGTAAGGATAAAATGAGTTAATGTATGGAAAGGGCCTGGCACATCGTTGCTGCTCAATAAACGTTCACCTCCTTCCCTCCACTCTGCTAGAAGGCCTTTCTGTAACACCAAGAATTGTCCTCTGGTAATTCTATAGGAAAGGCCTCTTTAGTGTGAAATCATCTGCCAGTTGTGCCCAGGACACAGACTTCACAGCTCTTCAGAGCCCTCTAAGGGGCAGGGCTCAGGCCAGAAAGATACTTCACTTTACCTGCAGCAGGATGGTCCTGAGGACCTCCGCCCTTGCCAAGGTAGAGCTCTCTTTCTCTGCGTAGTTGGGACGGCCCCATCCTCATCTGGAGTTTACCCTGGGTTTTGAAGAGCCTGTAAACTAGAGCAGCTAGGAAGGCCTAGGGCTGAGCAGGAGATCAGCACCCCCCCTCAGATTTTGGCTTCTGATGAAAGCACCACTGGCTTCACCTCCTCTCCTAAATCTCCTTTGAAATGCTTGTGTCTCTGATAGACTTGGAACAGACTGCATGCTCAGGGATGCTTTTTTCCCAGGTCTTCTGCCAGGGCCTTCTTCAAAGCTGGACTGATCCCTTGGTTCTGGTAATGCACAGTGACTGTCAAGACTTGTGGGGCGGAAGCTGGCAGAAATCTTTGCCCTCCCAAATTGCTCCTGGATGTTGATCCAAGCCATCTGGACATATTTAGATGATAAATCAGAAAGAGCACCTTTGCCCTCTTCTCCCAGATCTAGAAACAATGGGGAGAATTATCGGTAAGCAGTATCCGTAAAATATGAAATGTCAGCTCTCCCTTTGCCCATCTCAGCCTATGACATGCCACATCCAATTTGTCTTTGTTCCAACTGTGAGAGGACTTAATTTCATCATCCTGGCCTTTGGCAGTTAAGTGTTCTCCAAAGATATGATCTATGCTAATCTTTCAAAGTCCTGCTTAAGCAATTGTAGATAATACAGGAGGAGAGGAAACCTTGGAAACCATCATGATTATCCTACTTCTGCCCTGCTGAAACTCAATCCAAACCCCCCATGTTTTGACTTCTCTCTTCCCTACATAGATGGAATATGTTGTGCTTTTGTTAAGATGAAAAATCCAAATAATTAGAGAGTGAACAAAGTTTCAGTGAGTTTGCTGTTTCAGATTTCTCTTGAATAAAACTGTTACTTTAATCATTAAATCATTGCTTAAATGGCTTTGTGTGGCGATATCTTATTTCTCTTTAACCTTGGGATTGTTAGCAGTTAGAAGAAAAGAGCAGTGTCTTAGATCGGTGGTTCTCAGACTTCAGCGTACATCAGAATAAAATGGAGGGCTAATAAAAAACTCAGATTGCTCAGCCTGACCCTCTGTAGGTCAGGCATAGGGCTCAAGAATTTGCATCAACAGGTGATGCTGATGCTGGTGGTCCAGGAACCACACTTTGAAAATTACTGATTTATATAATAAAAACCTGACCATTTGGAACCTTAGAGAGTGGAATTATTTTGTAATGCAAAGTATACCAGATTTGATATGGGTTCAGTTGGCAACTTTGCAAATTATAAAAGGTGAAACAACTGAGTCTCTCAGACTCAGTTTCATCATCTGATAATCAGGAATGAAAATAATGCCTGCATCACAGAATTGCTATAAAGGTGAGATAAGTTCATGTATGTGAAAGAGCTTGGTAAATGGCAAAACACAATCTAAGTTTAATTCATCCTAGATATACTTCTAATAGTCAACTTTTATCTTAAAAATGAAAGCTTTTATTTTAACTTCTGGGATAGAAGTCTTTCATTGTTACCATCATAATAACAGTGACAATAATATTGATAGAAGTCTGCTAGTCTACTCATTGCACTTTCTGTACTGGGCACTTAACACATTTTCTTTATGTCTTTCAAAAACCTCATAAAATCTACTTTATCATGTAAATTCTTTGCCTATCTAAAAGGAGTATACTGGACAGAATTTAAATTTTTCTTGAGGCCTCAGGGCAGGGCAGCCTCCTTGGGTGTGTGAGGCCCCTGTCTATATAAGCAATATGACTAAAAATGTATTACATGTGGTACACCCATACCATGGAATATTATTCAGAACTAAAAAGAAATGGGCTAGCAAGCCAAGAATAGACATGGAAGAAACTTAGCTGTATATTACTAAGTGGAAGAAACCAATTTGAAAAGGTTACATAGTATGGGATTCCAACCATGTGACATTCTGGAAAAGGCAAAACTGTGAAGACAGTAAAAAAAAAAAAAAAAAAATCAGTGGTTGCCAGGGGCTGAGGGAGGGGAGAGGGATGAATAGGTAGGACACACAGGGTTTTTAGGGCAGTGGAACTACTTTGTATGTTACCATAGTGATGGATACAAGCAGGGAGTATATGTGAAATCTCTGTATGTTCCTCTCAATTTTGCTGTGAAACTAAAATGCTCTAAAAAAATAGTCTTTAAATTGAAAAAAAAAGATAAGTGGTTGTCAGGTGTTGGGGGAGATGAATAGGCAGAGGACAGAGGACTTTTAGGGCAGTGAAATTACTGTTTGATACTGCAATGATAGATGCTTGTCATTATACATTTGTCCAAACCATAGAATGTACAACACCAAGAGTGAACCCTAATGTAAACTTTGGACTTTATGTGGCAATGATGTGTCAATGTTGGTTCATCACCTGTAACAAATGAACCACTCTGGTAAGGGAAGTTGATGGTGGGGGAGACTGTGCGTGGGTGGGTATGGGGGTATCTGGGAAGTCTGTACTTTCTGTTCAATTTTGCTGTGAACCCCAAACTGCTCTATTTCCTTTGCGTGTGTGTGCGTGTTTTATTGACGTATAGTTGCTGTATGGTGTTATATAAGTTACAGGTGTACAATATAGTGATTCACAATATTCAAAGGTTATACTTCATTTATAGTTATTATAAAATACTGGCTATATTACCCATGTTGTATATCCTTGTAGCCTATTTTATACCTAATAGTTTGCACCTCTTACTCCCCCACCCCTATAGTGCCTCTCCCCTACTCCCCACTGGTATCCAATAGTTGCTTCTCTTTGAGTCTGCTTCTTTTTTTGTTATATTCACTAGTTTGTTGTATTTTTTAGATTCCACATATAAGTGATAGCATACGGTATTTGTCTTTGTCTGACATTTCAGTCAGCATAATGCCTTCCAAGTCCATCCATGTTGCTGCAGATGGCAAAATTTCATTCTTTTTTATAGAGTAATATTCCATTGTATATGTGTGTGTATATATACGCACACCACATCTTCTTTATCCATTCATCCATTGATGGATGCTTAGGTTGCTTCCATATCTTAGCAATTATAAATAATGCTGCTGTGAACATTGGGGTGTGTGTATCTTTTTTTGAATTACTGTTTTTGTGTTTTTTTGGATATATACCCAGGAGTGGAATTGCTGGGTCATATGGTGGTTCTATTTTTAGTTTTTTGAGAAACCTTCATGCTGTTTTCACAGTGGCTGCACTAGTTTACATTCCCACCAACAGCATATGAGCGTTCTCTTTTCTCCACATCCTTGCCAACATTTGTTATTTGTTTTCTTTTTGATGATAGCCATTCTGACAGGTGTGAAGTGATATCTCATTGTGGTTTTGATTTGCATTTCCCTGGTGATTAGCAGTGTTGAGCATCTTTTCATGTGTCTGTTGGCCATCTGCATTTCCTCTTTCAAAAAATGTCTGTTTAGGTCTTCTGCCCATTTCTTAATCAGGTTGTTTGTTTTTTTTGATGTTGAGTTGTATGAGCCATTTATATATGCTGGATATTAATCCCTTATTGATCATATAATTTGCAAATACTTTCTCCCATTTAGTAGGTTGTCTTTTCATTTTGTTGATAGTTTCCTTTGCTGTGCCAAAGCTTTTAAGTAGGTCCCATTTGTTTTTTTTTGCTTTGATTTCCATTATTCTAGGAGATAGATCCAAAAAAATATTGCTGCGATTTATGTCAAAGAGTGTTCTGCTTATGTTTTCCTCTAGGTGTTTTATAGTATCCAGTCTTACATTTAGGTCTTTAATCCATTTTGAGTTTATTTTTATGTATGGTGTTAAAGAATATTCTAATTTCACTTTTTTTAACATGTAGCTGTCCAGTTTTCCCAACACCATTTATTGAAGAGACTGTCTTTCTCCCATTGGATAGTCTTGCCTCCTTTGTTGTTGATTAATTGACCATAGGTGCATGGGTTTATTTCTGGGCTTTCTATCCTGTTCCATTGACCTGTATGTTTGTTTTAGTGCCAGTACCATACTGTTTTGATGACTGCATCTTTGTAGTATAGTCTGAAGTCAGGGAGCCTGATTTCCTCCAGCTCTGTTTTTCTTTCTCAAGATTGCTTTGGCTATTTGGTGTCTTTTGTGTCACCATACAAATTTTAAGATTTTTTGTTCTAGTTCTGTGAGAAATGCCAATGGTAATTTGATAGGGGATGCCTTGAATCTATAGATTGCCTTGGGTAGAATAATCATTTTGACAATATTGATTCTTCCAATCCAAGAACATGGTATATCTTTCCATCTGTTTGTGTCAGCTTTGATTTCTTTCATTAGCACCTTATAGTTTTCTGTATACAGGTCTTTTGCCTCCTTAGGTAGGTTTATTCCTAGGTATTTTATTCCTTTGGATGCAGTGGTAAATGGGATTGTTTCCTTAATTTCTATTTCTTTTAGTTTGTTGTTAGTATATAGAAATGCAAAATATTTCTATGTATTAATTTTTTATCCTGCAGCTTTACTGAATTCATTGGTGAGCTCTAGTAGATTTCTGGTGGCATCTTTAGGATTTTCTATGTGTCGTATCATGTCATCTGCAAACAGTGACAGTTTTACTTCTTCCTTTCCAATTTGCATTTCTTTTATTTCTTTTATTGTATCGCTATAAACTTCCCTCTTAGACTGCTTTTGCTGCGTCCCATAGGTTTTGAATTGTTGCGTTTTCATTTTCATTTGTCTGTTGGTATTTTTTAAAAATTTATTTATTTTATATATTTTATTTTTGACTGTGTTGGGTCTTCATTGCTGTGCGCGGGCTTTCTCTAGTTGTGGTGAGTGGGGGCTACTCTTTGTTGCAGTGCATGGGCTTCTCATTGCGGTGGCTTCTCTTGTTGTGGCTCATGGGCTCTAGAGCACAGCCTCAGTAGTTGTGGCGCAGGGGTTTAGTTGCTCCACAGCATGTGGGATCTTCCCGGACCAGGGCTCAAACCCATGTCCCCTGCATTGGCAGGCGGATTCTTAACCAGTGTGTCACCATGGAAGCCCCCTCTCTTGGTATTTTTTAATTTCCTTTTTGATTTCTTTGATGCATTGCTTGTTTAGTGGCATATTGTTTAGCCTCCATGTGTCTGTGTTTTTTTTGCAGTTTTTTTTCTTGTAGTTGATTTCTAGTCTCATAGTGTTGTGATTGGAAAAGATGCTTGATAAGATTTCAATTTTCTTCAATTTTAACAAGGCTTGTTTTGTTGCCCAGCATGTGATCTATCCTGGAGAATGTTCCATGTGCACTTGGAAAGAGTGTGTATTCTGTTGCTTTTGGATGGAATGCTGTCTATATATCAGTTAAGTTCATTTGGTCTAATGTGTCATTTAAGGACTGTGCTTCCTTACTGATTTTCTGTCTGCATGATCTTTCCTTGATGTAAGTGGAGTATTAATGTCCCCTACTATTCTTGTGTTACTGTCAGTTTCTCCTTTATGTCCATTAATATTTGCCTTATATATTTGGGTGCTCCTCTCTTGGATGCATATGTATTTACAATTGTTCTATCTTCTTCTTGGATTGATCCCTTGATCATGATGTAGTGTCCTTTGTCTCTTGTAGCAGTCTTTATCTTAAAGTCTCTTTTGTCTGATATAAGTATTGCTACTCTGGCTTTCAGTTGATTTCCATTTGCATGGAATACCTTTTTCCATTCCCTCACTTTCAGTCTGTGTATGTCTCTAGATCTGAAGTGAGTCTCTTGTAGGCAACATGTATATGGGTCTTGCTTTTGTATCCATTCAGCCACTCTGTGTCTTTTGGTTGGAGTATTCAGTTCATTTACATTTAAGGTAATTATCTATATTTAGTCATTATTGCCTTTTTATCAATTGTTTTAGATTTGTTTTTGTAGGTCTTTTTTTCCCCTTATTTTCCTCTTCTCTTGGGATTTGATGACTATCTTCAGTGTTATTTTGGATTCCTTTTTCTTTTTTGTGTGCATATATAATTATAGATGTTTGATTTGTGTTTACTGTGAGGTTTTTGTATAGTAATCTCTCTCTCTCTCTCTCTCTCTCTCTCTCTCTCTCTATATATATATATATATATATATATACACATGATTGTTTTAAGTTGCTGATCTCTTAATTTCAAAGCAAGCTGGCTAAGAACAAAGCAACTAGTGAAAATGAAAGAGGTCTAGAGCCCGAGGCTTAGCATGTGTTCTTTTTTCTTCATTTTTACATCTTTATTGTAGTATAAGTGCTTTACAGTGTTGTGTTTGTTTCTGCTGTATAACAAAGTGAATCAGCTATATGTATACATATATCCCCAGGTTTCAGTTTTTTTTTTTTTAACATCAAATGCATTTTAAAACCCTGCATTTGTATTCTCCTCCCTTCATGATTACTGTTTTTGATATCATATTTTACATCTCATTGTTCTGTATATCCCTTAATTGCTTATTGTGGATATAGATGATTTTACTACTTTTGTCTTAACCTCCCTACTAGCTTTGTGTGTAGATGATTTCCTAGCTTTACTGTGTGTTTGCCTTTACCAGTGAGCTTTCTCATTTTGTAATTTTCTTGTTTCTAGTTGTGGCCTTTTCTTTTTCACCTATAAAATTTCCTTTAATTGGTTGTAGAGCTGGTTTGGTAGTTCTGAACTCTTTTAGCTTTTGCTTGTCTGTAAAGCTTTTGATTTCTTCCTCAAATTTGAAGGAGAACCTTGCTGGGTAGAGTATTCTTGGTTGTAGGTTTTCCCCTGTCATCACTTTAAATATATCATGCCACTCCCTTCTGGTCTGCAGAGTTTCTGCTGAAAAATCAGCTGATAGCCTTATGGGAGTTCCCTTTATGTTATTTGTTGGTTTTTTTTGTCCCTTGCTGCTTTTAATATTCTCTCCTTATCTTTAAATTTTGTCATTTTAATTATGTTGTGTGTTGCTCTATTCCTCTTCATGTTAATCCTGTATGGGACTCTCTGCGCTTTCTGGTTTTGGGCAACTGTTTCCATTCCCAGATTAGGGAAGTTTTCAGCTATTATGTCTTCTATATTCTCAGCACCTTTCTCTTTCTCTTCTCCTTGGAGTCCTATAATACAGACATCAGTGGGCTTGATGTTGTCCCAGAGGTCTCTTAAACTGTCCTCATTTCTCTTCATTCTTTTTTCTTTTTTCTGTTCAGTGGCAGTGATTTCCTCTACTCTGTCTTCCAACTTGCTGATGTGTTCCTCTGTATCATTTAGTCTACTGTTGATTCCTTCTAGTGTATTTTTCATTTCTATTATTGTATTCTTCACCTCTGTTTGGTTGTTCTTTATATTTTCTAACTCTTTGTTAAAAATTTCTAACTTCTTGCTCTGTGCATCCATTCTTCTCCCGAGTTCTTTGATCATCTTTACATCTGAACTCTTTCTTGGGTAGGTTGTCTGTCTCCACTTCACTTAGTTCTTCTTCTGGGGTTTTATCTTGTTCGTTCATCTGGAACATAGTCCTCTGCTGCCTCATTTTGTTTAAGTTGCTATTTATATTTTTATGTATGTGGTAGGTTAGTTATGTTTCTCAACCTTGGAGAAGTGGCCTTCTGTAGGAGATGCCCTATGCCTCACAACAGCACACTCCCCTCTTGTCACTCAAGCTATATGCTCTAGGGGTTCCCCCTAAGAGGGCTGTGTGGGTCCTTCTGTTTTGATGGGCTGACTATGTGGGTGGTCTTACAGGTTTGGGTGACCCCCAGCCTGGTTGGTTGCCAGGCCCTGCCTCATGTGGATGTTGCTGGCTGCTAGTTAGTGTGGCCTGGTCATAAGGCGGCTGGCTGCAGAACCCTAGGAGGCCCTGGGGCTAGTCCTGGCTCACTGGTGGGTGGAGTCTGGGTCCAGAAGACTCCAGGGCTGGTGCCAACTCATTGGTGGATAAAGCCAGGTCCTGGGGTTAGTGCCAGATTACTGGCAGGCAGAGCCAGGTCCTGAAGTTGCTGCAGGGCCCAGAAATCCTGGAGCTGGTGTCAGGTCACTGGGGCAGAGGCAGGGGTGGGGGGTGGGGGGCACCAGTTCCTGACACAGTTGGGTATGGGGTCTGGGGAAGCTTGTGCTGGCCTGCTAGTGGGCACAGCCAGGGCCTGGCTTGTCCCAGGGTGGGGTCTGGCCTGCTGTGGGTAGGCTGTGTCCACAGGTTGTGTGAGTGTGGTTTTCTTGTGTCTCATGTCTGCCCCCTGATGGTTGAGGCTGGTCTAGAGGCTAATACAGGCTTCCTGGAGGGCACGGTCAGTACCTGCCCACTGGTGGATGGAGCTGGGTCTTGGCCCTCTGATGGGCAGGGCCATGTGTAGGGGAGTGTCAAGAGATGGCTATGGGCTCAGGAAGTCTTTAGGAAGCCTGTCTGCTGATGGGTGGGGCTGTGTTCCTGCCCTGTTAGTTGTTTGACCTGAGGTGTCCAAGCACTGGTGCCCTAAAGGCTGTTGGGTAAGGCCAGGTTTTGGCACTAATGAGCTAGAGGGAGGATCCCAAAATGGCGGCCACCAGCAGGCAGGTCCGTGTGGTAGAAGGAGCTCCCCAGTGTGGCTGCCGCCAATGTCTGTGTCCCCAGGGTGAGCCTCAGCCACCCCTGCCTATCCGGGAGACTCTCCAAGACCAGCAGGTAGGTCTGGCCCTGGATCCTATCAAATTACTGCTTTTACCCTGGGTCCTGGTGTGAGAGTTTATGTGTACCTTTTAAGAATGAAGTCTCTATTTCCCCCAGTCCTGTGGGGCTCCTGAAATTAAGCCCCACTGACCTTCAACACCAAATCCTCTGGGGGCTCATTTTTCCAGTGCAGGATCCCTGGGCTGGTGAGCCCAACAGAACTCTCACTCCTGTGGGACAACCTCTGCTGTATAATTATTCTCCAGTTTGTGGGTTGCCCACCTAGGGCTATGGGACTTGGTTATATCATGAGTCCACCCCTCCTACCTGTCTCACTGTGGTTCCTGCTTTATGTCTTTAGCTGTAGAAGATCTTTTTTGGTAGGTGCAGTCTTTTCCATCAGTGATTGTTCTGCAATTAGTTGTGGTTTTTGTGTGCTCATGAGAGGTGATCTCAGGGTCTTTCTACTCTGCTATCTTGGCCAATCCTCTTCCAACCCAAAACTGCTCTGAAAAATGGTCTATTAAAAGAACACACCAAAAATGTATTACATAATTCGTGAGTCCATGTGAGAGTGACTGTGTTAGACAGAATAATGGCCCCCAAAGATGTTCACATCCTAACCCCTGGAACCTGTGACTATGCCACTTTGCATGGCTAATGGAGCTTTGCAGATATGATTGTTAAGCATTTTCAAATAGGAAGCTCATCCTGGATTATCTGTGTGGGCCACATGTAATCATAAGGATCCTTATAAGAGGGAGACAGGAGTGTTAGAGAAGACAATGTGAGGATGGAAGCGGGGGTCAGGGGGAGTGTGTGTATGTGTGACTGTGAGAGAGGAGAGTGCTTTGAAGATGTTATGCTGTTGGCTTTGAAGATGGAGGAAGAGGTCATCAACTAAGCAGTGCAGGCAGCCTCTGAAAGCTCAAAAAGGCAAGGAAATGGCCTCTAGATGGAATGTAGCCTTGCTAGCACATTTTAGACTTTTGATCGCCTGAATTATAAGATAATAAATTTGTGTTAAGTCAGTACATTTGTGGTAATTTGCTACACCAGCAGTAGGAAACTAATATCATGTTTTTTCAATGAAAATTTAAGAAACTGAATACAGAAGAGATATGTACATATTTCATTACCATGTAAAAATCAATTCATGTTGATAGTGTTCAATTTCAGGAACCACCTGCTTGTATTCTTTACTGTCAAATGTGTTCTTTGTCTCTAACTTCAAAACTCCCACTGACAGAAGAAAATAGTGACTGTTATACTCACAATGCTGTGGTCTTTAAAACCAGTTTGTACAAAAATAGTGTAGATCTTCTTGCCTCTGCAGTTCCCTAATACCATTTATTTTTATTGGTTATATGATTACTCATGACGCTGCCTCATTCATTGTGCTGCCTGTGAATACTCGCTTCCAATGACTCAAAGTTTGTTCGTGTGCTTCAGTGCTGATTATCACAGATGCAAGTCTTAAACAGGATAGGCGGGAAAAAAATGTGAATGATAAGTTCTGGTCGTGTGAAATTTACTTTTCAGAATTTTCTAATATAAAATAGAACAACATATCTTCCAACTATGCTTCTCTCGAATTCTTTAGTGAATTCACTGCATTCCTAAAATGGGATCTCTTTCAGTGTTGACTTCACTCCTGCCTTCTATACAGCCACCAGCAGGAAGGAGAGAGGAGGAAGATGTTCTTATTTGCACATTCTCTGTGCTCTCAAAGGGCACAGCTTACAAGCAGACCCAGGAAAGCGCTGATTTACCACATTCATCAGACACAGGAGAGGACATTGATTGAAAAGACCCATTGGTATGAGCAAGTCTCTAAACCCTAACAGGAGGTAGGCATAGCTCTCCAAGAACATCATGGCGACAGTGGCTCGTATGGAGCTTTGTGGAGGTGGTCCTGTAAATAAGTTCCTTTGGAGAGCATGCTGTAGTCAGATGGGTTTACTGACACTCCCTGCCTTGACCCCCACCCCTCTGTAGGCTATACCTTAGGACAGCGCACATACTGAACACACTTACCTAGGATTTTCAACTTGCACTGGATCAGGGTAGAAAGAAACAAATCCCCAGTGTTTACTGTTTTTATTAGATTAATCACACCCGTTTTAGGACTGTGGACTGATGGCTGTCACCCTCCAGTCACATATCTGACTGGATTAAGGGTGGAACAGGAGACCAAGAGTGCCATTTTAGGGGTCTCCCTTCATTTGGAAACACAAGAGTGAGGAGTCAATGATTCCTCCCCAGCACCTCTATCAAAGAGTTCTGTTGCCTGAATTTCTTGGGTATATGATCGTACAGTCTTGTGGCTTCTGACTTTGTACACTGTGAATTGTTTCCTCATGTATTTTGCAATTACGAATTTTTCTTAGTGGCATTATTTCTGTGGAAATTTCATGGGCCTATTTGAGGCTGTGTTCTTCCAAAGACATTTTGCCTTTGCTTTTGCCAGTTGTTCAGGGATATTACCTGCCTGAGACTTCTTTTTCTGCTATTTATCAATAACTTGGGTAGTCCTGCATCACATTCAAACCCCAAATCTGTGTTAATGTGAGGATGGACTCAATGTTACAATTTTTTTTCTTAAACCAGAGCTCAGATTAAGACAGGCATGCGTCCTTCAGTTGTCCTGTGTCTCTGAGTGAATTTTACCCCCTCCCCTTTCTACATGTTGAGAGCACAGCTTTCAGAGTTTTCAGTCTTTCTTGGAGGGCCATTCCCCAAGTGCTTCACTGGATCTCAAGACCATGTTTCCTGGTCTGATTTAAAACCCCTTCATTATATAGATCTGCAAATATTCCCAGGCCTGACATAGTATCAGCTCACATGCTTGCTGATTGGATTTTTAATTTGCTTTATTTTGGTCTGTGGGGATTTCTCTTATTTTCTTAAAAGCTCAAATATACATTTAAAGGACATTAGCTGGAGTATAATATATAAAAATACTGAATCATCATGTTGTACACCTGAAACTAACATAATATTGTAAATCAGCTACCTTCAATTTAAAAAAAAATGACATTTGCTTTATTTTATATAACATTCATAAGTATTCATAATATTTGTAAATATATTTTTAACCCTTATCATTTAAAAATATAAAATTTATAATTATTTAAATAAATTGTGAGAAGGCTTTCGAGTTCTCAAGTTTGCTACTTCTAGGTCTTCACATGTTTTCTTCTGCCTAGGAATACTCTTCTTCCTTTTCACTTAGCTATAAACCAGTTGTCACACACTTAAAGAACCATCTGTAAACCCTCCACTCCCATCCTCAGTGCATAGACATGGCTGTCTCTTTGCCCTGGTGTGTAGCCTCCTCTGGACTAGATGCTTTGTGAGACCATGCCTATTAGTTTACCCCAGCCTGACACTCAGGAGAGAATCAAGTATTTATGAATGAATGAATGTCTTCTGTTTGCTTATTTTTATTTTTAAATGTAAATCTTGTCTTTTCCACAAGATCATTGGCCTCTAGCCTTTGTGAATTTTCCTTGGCTCCTAGCAATATGGTAAAACTCCTTGGGAGTAACTCCACCAGTGGTTATCAATTTATGAATTAAAGCCTGGTAACTAATTTTTCACAATAGAAAACAAATATTCTTACCCCAAATTGTTTTATTCAGTTTTTTTTTTCATCTTAAAATTCAGCTCTTTTCCAACTGAGAATTTCTAAAAGTGCTGTATTGAGTTTTCTGTTGTCCTTCATTGGAATTACCTTCTCCTTTCTTTATAAAAAATTCAATTTTATGTCAAATGGGAAAGGAGAGAAGTCTAGTCTTTCACTCAGTGTTTGTTGAGTACCTTCAAAGTACAAGACAGAGTACAGAGATGCTGGTGGGAGGGCTGTGTGATTCAGGTAGGTGTTCTTAGAGCAGGGGAGAATCAAGTATGTTTGAAGCCCTTATGAATGGAGCCAGAACAGAAAAAGAGAAGCAGAGGTTTAAGAAACAGAGGAAATAATGATAGGACATGGTCCTGCCTTCATACACTCCTCCAAGTGCATTACTCATTCTAACAGACTTGGTAGAGCACCCTTAGTAACTACTTCTGTTGGCTTTTCTGGAGAGAGAGCAGCTGTAGCCGAGGTAGTTGTTGAGCATGTTTTATACTTTTTCTCCTTGGTCAGGGTACATCAGCGAGATCAGGGAATTCGTGATTTTCAGAGAGCTGGTTGGTAAAGGGGGAAGCTAGTGTCTTAGAGGAATATATGCTGGATTGGCGTCATATAAAGCCTAAAAAACACTCCTGTTGGGTAGGGGAAACAGTGATATGAAGTGAAATATGGCTCTAAAAGTAATATAGGGGATATTAACGTTTAAAGCTATTGTGATAGTTCATGTTCATTCCTTTTTTCTCCCCCTTAGCCATGCAGTCTTGTCCCTTAAATTCACTTAGAAAGATGAATCCTAGAATGTGCCATTGGGATTCTGTCAGATGACTGAGTCAACTCAGTTCCTGAATATTTACACACCACACACATACACACACATGCACGCTCATACGTACACTTAAAATGAGGCAAACACGCCATTTAATTAGATTTCTTTTGATTCAAATAATTATTTTGATTCCATTCATAATTCTTGTGGATGTTTATTTTGAAAAAATGGGTTGTAAATTAGAAACATAGAGTCTTTCTCCTGCAAAGGCTGAATATAGCTTAAAATCAAGGAATATTCTCTGCACGTTCAAAGTGTTTCTGTTAATTTGTTATATGCCTTAAAAAAACAGAAAATTATATACTGACATTTGCATATATCAAATATATCCCTGTTTGCTGAGAAGGCAGCACAGCGGATAGCAAGAATGTGGGTTCAAGAGAGTTGTCAAATGCCTCCCTTTTCTACAAGAAGGGATGATGTCTCTGTGGATGGAATATTGAGTATCAATCAGAGAGACTTCAGGTGATCAGTTATTGTTTGGGGAAAATCTTAAAGAAATGATCCTGAACAAAGGAAAGTAAGCAAATCTTAATTCCCCATTGATTTTTTCCATTTGTTTTTCTTTAGCTGGTAAAAATCTTTAAAAAAGCAGTTTTATTCATTGTTTGTACCCAGTAAGATTACTTCTTTAAATACAGCTGAAACTGGCGCACTCTAGTGATCAGAAGGTCTAAAATATTGTTTTACATGAGCTTTCATTTTACTTTTGCCTTTAGCTTTGTGAATTAGGCATAGCCTAGATATTCTGCTCCACGTGAAGAGGGCTTGTCTAGTGGCAAAAGTAAATAACGAGTCAGAAATCTTGCATTTAATTATACCTCCATGCCTCTAGACTAGCAGCACTGAAGCACGGTGGTACCTGGGATCCTGTGATGGCACGGCATTAGCTATTACTAGATGAACTAAAGGAACGTTAACTCTAAAATCCCAAACAAAACCAGATCTGCTGGGTGTGGGAAATCTTGTATCTAATGCTTCTAGGTAGCCCATTTGATCCACTAAGAGTGGATTTGGGACCTTTTACTATTAAAATTCAAAAAGAGAATTAAGTGGAATAAACACCTGCTTTCAAACTAGACAGATCTGGGATCGAATCCAGCTCATGCCATTTGGCAAGTATTTAATTCCTAAGCCTTAGCTCCGCATGCAACCTGAGGATGGTAACAATCATCACCCTCTATAGAATTGTTAGGGACTTGAGAAGTGGTGAGGTGTATGGAAAATGTTGCCCTCAAACTGGTAGCAAAGAATATTAACAAGAAGACTATTACTGAGGTGTCTAGGCTGAGGAAAGAAAGGAGTTTATTAAACCACATCTTTTTCAGCTAACAGGACCACAGGTTAGCTTGATTAAAGTCTCTCAAACTATGGGCCCATTCTCCCTGCCTAAAATTCAGAGTCCCTAATAATCACACAACACTTATACCTGCTTGTTCACTCTTCTTTTTATTCTTACAAAGCATGGCAAAATGAGGAGGCAACTGACAAGCGAAGAGTTTGCGCAGTGGAGAACCACCCTGACCGTCTCTTGACTTTACAGGGATCGTAGGTGGGTAAGTGTTCCTTTAAAGTGATTTTGTCATAGGAGAGTGACATGAAATGGTTCTCATGGTGGGGGGAGAGGAAAGACAAGAAATCAACATTCACAATTATTTAAAATGACTTAAAAGCTAAACATAATATACATAGTAACTCCTTTATCCTAGTACAAAAATAGTGCCAGAAACTATATATTTGTTCAAATGTATTGAAAAGGTGTAAGAATACAAATAGATATTAACAGTGGCTAGTGATGATTCATAAGCTTTTTCTTAAACTGAAATAGAAATTTATATTTTCAACTATTTACATGGTGTTCAACATCTATTAAGATATGTTTACACAGACTTTTGAGAAGGGCAAAGTGAGCTTTAATACTTTCTTCCTCACTCCCTACGCTGGAGCAGAAGGGGTCCAAAACTATGTGCAATTTAACAGTCTAAGAGAACTCTTGAGTAATCTCTACCTGGCTAGCATATGGAAAAATAATCTACATAGTGGAATATATGACTCCTTACTTACATAAGGTGTTCTGTAAGCTATCAGCAGGCTAAGTGATTCATGCTTGCAAGAAGACAAGATGTTCACTGACTGACAGATTCTTAATAAGTTCCAGGTAAAGAAGGTCCTTGGAAAACTACGTAATACATATGTTATAGATGGAAATGAAAGTGATAACTGTACCCTATATTTTCATGTTAAATCGGCAGGATCAGAAGCTGGTAGGTCTCTTATCCAGCACTCCCTGCAGAGACTGTGAGCTCCTTGAGGTCACTGCTCTCTCTCCCCAGTGGAGCACAGTGCCTGACATGCAGCAGGAACTCAATAAAAGGTGGATCGAGGCATGTCTAACACTGAGCAGTTACATTATACCACCTTGTTTTAACTGTAGTTGTTCCCAGGAGAGGAGAGCAGTTACATCCCTCCCCCCACCCCGCCTTCTTAAATCAATCTTGTAAAACAAAACAAGCAGCATTTCTTTTGATGGCCTGTAAAGCTTTAGGAGTACAATCAGGTGGAAACACAGGAAAATTGAACATCAGATTGGAGTAGGTCTAACATTTGTGCTCTGTGCTGAAAATAAAGGCACTTCACTGCTAGGCAAGAATATATCTGTAACCGGTTTCCTCCCGCAATCCATTATTTCCAGTACACTTTCATTTCTCCAACACTCCTATGGAAGGAAACCATTCTTCATAGTAAAGAGATCAGTGGTGAAACATGACATCGTCCAGGGTTTGTACCGTGAGATGAGGTGCTCAAACAGTTCTAAATCTCACACATCTAGTGATCTGCATGAGAAGCCAAAGAAATGTACTATCTTTTTCTCAGTCTTGGAAACTTAACACAGGAAATGACTTAAGGGATTAGATACCTTGCTCTTTGGCCTGCTATCCCATTTCTGACAGTGGTCTCCAGGGCCCATTAGGGCTTACACAGTAGCTGCCTTCTGTGACATCCTCCTCTGAGACAAGGCTTAGCCCAAACATAACTCCTTCAACAGCACAACTTGTTCACACTCACAGAGGTTAAAGAGACTTACACAAGTTCACACAGGATTGTGGCTGGCAAAGGCCAATCCTGTGAAAAGTACAAGACCAGGCAATTTTATAGACATCTTCTCACAACTTAGTAAAATAGTGGGAACTTTTGGGGCTGAAAATTGAAATGAAATGGTATCGTGGTACTCAGCTGTAATGAAAACAAACAAACTAATCTAGAGCAAAAACAACTTCTTGCTAGGTTACAGGTAATATAAATATAGGGTAGGGTGAGAGAAGACTACATATATATATTTTTTCCAACTTGAGAAGATACTGGAAAGGAAATATCCACATAAGAAGAAAATTTGTGCCCATGTACCAGGTAATAATCCATGTATGGAGTGATTTTCCTAAAAAATTAAGAATTATTTGAACCAAGTAACCAGTCCTAAAGAAGCATTCTTCTTCTGTATGAACTAAAATACCCAAAAATGAAATAGGTATGTCACTGCCCCACTTCTTTCAGTTTCTAAACTAGTAAGGTAAAATAAGCCATTATCTAAAAGTAAACCAAAAATTTATAATCTAAATACACTTTCTTGCTTTTGAAAATGACACACATACAGATCCTCCGCACATAGTCTACTGTGTCTTTAAAAATCTCAGTGACATATATTAGAGGGCTCTAAACAAACTACTAAAGTATTTGACTACCGATTTTAGCATAACTGCTAAATCACAATGTGTACGACAAAAAGATAGGTTATTAAAGACTGCTATTCTTCAGACAGTTTTTCTGTACTAAGGAATTGTGTCTGCATGCATAGGTGTATACCAGTATGTAGATACATTATTTTAGTGACAGTCTTTGTAAGTTACACACCAGTGCCACCAAGAGGCAACCTCACAGACCTCATGTATATTACATAAAACAGAATAACATCTTGAAAATACAGGTGTCACAACAGTAATACATAGCCCTTACCGCTACAAAGTAATGGCAATACAATTTGTTTTGCTTTCTTTTTAAAACCTGAAGGGTAAGAATAAAGCCACTTTATGTCAAGATACGTATACACACTCAGAATTTTAAAAACTTAACGAATATGTTGAATTTTAGGTAGTTTAGGGAACAAATGGTTATGAATGGAAAACATGTTTTAATGAAAAGTCTTTGAGAATGCTGCATTATCATATCCCCAAGAGCTTTTCTATACAAACTAGTTATAGAAACTTAGAAACTTTATTCAGGGGTGGGGAGGGGGGTGAACAAATCAAACAAATACCTCTCTTCCTACTGTTGCCCACAAACATTATTGCATATTTAGAGCAGATTTTCTTTTCCTGAACTAGGTTCTCAGTTCATTTTCTACTTCTCCAATATGTAATAAAAGTGTCTTTAGGGGCACACATGTACGGTGGGAGTACAATTAAATGGGCTCAAATTCTAAGAAAATGTTAACATTTTCTAAATGTACTAAAAGCTGTGAGAAGTAGGTACCACTAACTAACTACAAGCTCAGGGCCAGTGTTTAGGGTGCATACCCAAACTTCTGTGATTCTGGGTTGACTAGTCCTGTAAACCAAGATATGGCAGTTTCTCAGTCACAAACTCAATAAGTTTACTCAAGCTTAAGGTTTACTCAAGTTTAAGGTTTCTTACCATATTGTTCCCTCGATTTAATTTTTGACCCTAATATCAAGCATAGCCCTTTGCTCTTTGTACTTTTCTCTGTACTCCATTTAACAAACAGAAAAAAATATGATTCAGTTTGTACCCTCTTATCTTATACAGTCATCTCTCACCTCAGGCTAATGCTCCCATGATTACTTTTTCTCGCTCTCCTGTTGAGTTTTAAAGTGTTGACTTACAAGCTATGGCTTATAAGGTGAATGATAAGGAAGTTATTTAAAAAAGGAAGTTCGGTATTCAAAACACTCACTGACTGTCAGAAGTGTCTTCCAGCAGAACGTTCTCTTCACTGACAGCCATCCTTGGCTGTTCCGTTTCTGCATCACACTCATCCCTCAAAGTCAGTGACTGGATCTTCTCCCAAGGTTTCCCCTGCTTTCCATCAGGTAGGTTAGATCAAAGCGAGTTTACGGGTAGCCTTTGGATAGATTTATTGCATTGAAATGAGAAATTTCTCTCCTGCCTGTTCTCTAACAACAAAAAAAGCAAAATAATTAAATAATGCCTTTTCTTTACAGTACTACCTTATAGTACTTTCCATTTGTTTAGAGTTTTAACTTTTTTTTGTTAAGGTAATACAGTGTTGACAAATATACCCCATTCCTCTTAAAATCCACTCAGCCAATATTTTTCTCTATTCTATGAAGGTTTTAAATGTCACAGAATATATTCACTTTGCTCCTAGCCTGTTTTTAAGAAAAACGATTCCAAACATTCTTGAAAGATTGGTAATTCAGAAAACACAAAACCAATTATTTAAAATCACCAGCAAGAAAAAACAAAAAAACCCAAAAAAACCAGCCTCAGTGCAAGAATGCAACTTGTACCTCGCAGTACACAAAATATCACAAACAGAGCTCTTATCCATGTGCTAAGAGTAGGTGTCATTGATAATCTCAGTTCAGTGGCATAAAACAAATATACAGAAAATATGCAATAGTCCTCTAAAAACATTTCATGCTGTGTTGTCAAAAGTTGTGCAAAAATAAAAATACAGCAGTGGCAAAGTATACACCAAATCTGTACAGTGTATAGCAAAACTAGGCATACTGCAGAATACGCCATCTGTAAACTTCAACTCTGCATGAATAGGCCACTCAGTTCCGCTTGGCCTGGCTGCTTTCCCCATTAATCAATGTCTTCTCCTGCTGTTCTGCAAGAGCCTGCCATTTTTGCCTGTTCTTTCTGCAGCCATCCAGCAAAGGGAAACAGTCCTCCGATACGTGGGTCAGGGCCTAAAGAAAGAAAAGAAAGCCAACAACTAGATGGCAGCTAGGAAATAAGCCCTCTCCCCAGGCCTGACGCAAAGGGCCACATTGTACACTCACTTCATAAGCAGGCCCACTGCTGGGATTCTCACAAACTGTGTGAGCACAGATCATTTATGAATGATTCCTCTTAAGCTATACAGACAGGGAGTACATGCTGAGAGAGAGAGAGAGAGCAAACACACATTCCAAAATAACATTATTGAGCTATGGAGGCAGATCTGTGTGGAATCGGCTCTGCAGAGAAATAATCCATTTGCTTTTATGTAGTGCAAATGGTTCTCCCTAAGTGTTGACTGCCTTGAGAGCTGCTTAGTTTTTCTGTTTTTCTATAAAATGACTTTATTCAATGTACTTAAGTAGGTTTTTATCCAAGATTATAATAAAGGTTAATTTATAACTGTGTATATGTTTAATGTAACAACATTATTATGTTTAATGTAACAACATTATTATTTACCAACTACAGTGCCATAAATATTTAGCTACAAGAATGTTCACTGCAGATTTCTTTGTAATAGACAAACATTGAAAATGACTTAAATACCCAACAACGGGGTTAGGAATATCGTGTTACTATTTGGCAGCCATTAAAAATGTCATAGAAACACATTTGAAACAGAAAGATGTATCTTATATTATGGATTGCAAAGAGCAATTTTTGTTAAATGAAAAATTTGTGAAAATGTCATAAAGCATATGCACTGAAAGGAGATAACAGTGGTTGTCTCAGAGTAGTAGAATTATAAGTGATTTTATCTTTTTGCTTCTTTGTATTCTGATTTTTCTATAACAACATATTACTTCTGTAATAATGGTAAAAATGCATGTCTATATCAAATAGAATTCAACAGGGGAGTCAAATAAAATGAATCCTTGCACAAATAGGAAATGTAGAAGGATGAAATCTATAATGGGTGATTTGACTGTTAGTTTGACTATATTTACAGGCATGGGGAAAAAAAATCAAGAGAGACATTAGTGTCTACAACTGAGGAACTATTAATCCAATCCACAAGAAAAGCATCTGTTATAGAAAGAATGAGATATTCAGGGATGTTGGAGACACTGCTCTGAACACACTTCTGCACAGATTGCCGAGAAAGATGGGGAGACAGTGGTGCAGAGGCCTGACACCCAGTTTCTTCTGTCCTGTTTTCTTTTGCTGTCTCTCCTGTCCTTCCCTCCTCAGCCACAGCTTCTTTCTTAAATTCATCCACTGGCTAGAACCCTGGACTCAGGCTGAGAACTGGATTCTAAATACAGTTCTCCCACTAATTACCTGTTTGGGACAAACATTTCATCTCCCTGGAAGTTGGACTTTTTACAGATTCAGTGACGGAATCTGTGAGATGTCTGGATTAGAAGATTTCTAGGGTTTCTTCTGGTCTTGACAGTCTATGATTACACCATGATAAATGTTCTTTTCCCAAATACTTAAAACTTAAGACAGTTTCCTGTTTAAACTTCTAAAGACAAGGACAGCATCTACTTTCTATATTTGGGGCATGAACATCAAAACTAGTAAATTGGATGTTTTAGGGAGAATATCTTTACCCAAAAAATAAATAAATAAGCAAAAAAAAAAACCCAAAACAAAACCCCAAGCCAGCAGGTATATGGAAATGGGAACCTGCAATATTCTTCTAGCCGCTGCCTTCTAATCGTCATAAAATTTTCTTAAGCCACACTATGACAATGAGAAAAAGTTAGATAACTATTTTTCCTTATTTAGGCCAAAAGTCAGACTTAAAAATAATATGCTCTTAAAAAGAACATAGAGTATGCACAGTGTACCTCCTGGAGGGCAGTAGCGCTCGCACATGGTTTTTCTTAGCGTTCCCTACACGAATTTGCTGGATCCCAGCATGTGGTAGGCACTCGCTAGGTAGTTATACATTAATGAATTAACATTTTTGAGAAACAGTAAATATAAAATGTGTTCCTTATTCAGTACAAACAGCATGTTCATTAGCAAAAGAAATTATCCTGATAATTTTATTTCTAGTTTGTTGATTAAGACACAAAAAATATACGCCTGGTGTTAGTCGCTTCAATTTACTTTAGGTTTTAATTCATAACATGGTCAAATTTTAGCAAGTCTACTAGTTTTCATAATAAATACCTCATACAGTTGCAAGCAGATGGCATCTATGAATCCAACTTGCATACTTGGGATTTTGTTTTTCTTCTCCCTGTTCATTAGGTCCTGAAAACAGAAACAGACACACACAGATCTGCATTTACTTAAAGAACACAATGCAAGTTGGCTCTAAAAAGATGAATCACTGGGTTAGCTGAGGAAGGCTATATACCTGCCTACCTACCTTCTTACCACACTCAGGAAGGCCCTGGTCCTCTCTCCCGTGTTCGCCCCGGCTGTGACTTTCCCCACATGACTCCCAGAATTGATCACTGACCTAGAATCAACTGCTGACCTACAGTCAAGCACTGACCTAGAGTCCACTGCTGACATGTATTTGGAGAACACACATGCTTTCAAACTGTCTACTGATGTGGAATCAAACACTCTCAGCTTTGTGGAAAAAGCCACTGAGGCCACAGTTGATTACAATTCAATTCACACAGAGAGCTTTTTGAGTGAAGATTATGCAGATGTCACTGCTGCTTATTCCCAGGAGCTCATGACTGGTGCAGCGGACAAGCCCAGCACCTCCATGGGGAGCAAAGAGTATGTGTCAGTGCTTGTTTAAAATGAAGCAAATTCTCCATTAGCTGCGACCATCACTCTGCTACCCACCATTTCCTGAGAAGATTCTGAGCTTCTGAACAAGCCCACTACTACATAATAGGAGACTGAATAACTGCAAAAGACTAATGAGACATAGGATGTACCCAGTGGAGGATAAAAAGCAGAATGGAGGGCTTCCCTGGTGGCACAGTGGTTGAGGGTCCGCCTGCCGATGCAGGGGACGTGGGTTTGTGCCCCGGTCCGGGAGGATCCCGCGTGCCACGGAGCGGCTGGGCCTGTGGGCTGTGGCCCCTGGGCCTGTGCGTCCAGAGCCTGTGCTCCACGGCGGGGGAGGCCACAGCAGTGAGAGGCCCGTGTACCACAAAAAAAAAAAAAAAGCAGAGTGGAAGGAATGGTACACAGACGGAGGAGGGGCATCTCGTAACCATGTCCCATTTAATGTGGGCTCAGTAAATGTTCATTTGAATTGAAAAAAAGACTCTATGCTTCATTTCCAGGAAAAACTTCTCCAGTGGTTTAAGAAGAATCTTCTTGTATTCGAGATTCCCTACACTATACAAAAAGGCAGTATGTATCCAAAAATCTTTAAAATCTGTGTGCCCTACAACACAGCAATTCTGGAATTTATCCTAACAAGGTAATGAAAAATGGCCCACAGATGTTTAGCAACAAAGATGTTTATCAAAGTGCTGTTTGTAATAGTGAACTCTGCAACCATTGTACCAAAAAGTAAATTATGGTTACATCTATTTCATGTAACCATTATATATGATATACAAGACAGCATCTGTTAGAATGAAAAATGGCTTATGATATTTAAATGCAAAAAGTAAATTACAAAATATAGGTACAATATGATGACTTGTTATTTGCTTGTTTTCTGTAGCAAACATGTATAATCTTCTAGTAAGAAAAGTTTTTAAAAATAACGAGAAATTCTGTTCCTAAGATCTCATAGAAGCATAAAAAGAGTCTACAATAAAAAATGTATATGAATAATTCCTACCAGCAAGGTCTCATACTTACAGCAGGCTCTATGTTGAGTTCTTTTCTCTCTCTGTCTCCTTGGTCAAAAAATTCAGTGGCAACAAGTTCTGCTATCTGAAATCAATAACAGACTAAGTTTGGGTAAATAAAAGCATATTACTCTGTAAAACAGAGGCTTTAAATGAAGATAAAATCTATCAAAGCTGTAGCTTTCAACCACATCAGTAAAATTAGAATAAAGCAGTAACAACTAATAGAAATTTTATTTGTTTTAATGTGTACCTAATCACAAAGGCTAGTTTGTAATCTTCTATAATTACACAGAAAAAAGCAACATTATTTCAACTTCATCAATCAGTGGGAAAAAAGTACCGCGTGCCCATCTGTATGCATAATCAACGATATATTTATTAAGCATCTGTTGTATGAGGTGCTGTGTAAAACACAGTATCAAATAGGTCCATATACTGAGACTGATTGATATGCCTTTTAGGTTTCTTTTAATCTACCAGTTCTTCCTCTTCACTTTTTAAAAATATTCCTTATAATTTTGGTTGTTGTTGAATAAACTGTGTTGTTAATCCTGCAGTATTCCACTGTCTGGATTTTGTTGTGTTCGCATGATGAAATTTAATGTTTCTCTGTACCCTGTATTTCCATACACCAGTAGTGAGATCTAGACACTTGATTAGATTGAGACTTGATTTTTTTTTTTTCTGCCATGACTGTTTCACAGGCAGTGCCCTGTACTTCTCTCAAGGGCTGTATAATGCCTGGTTGCTTCTCTTTGTGAGATTAACAACCCTTCATGATCTTTGTCTAGATTCACTAATTAAGAGGCTGCAAAAAGGTAATATGCAAAGCAATCATTCCTTTTTCCTTTATAGCTGAAATAAAATAAAGTTCCCCATATCAATTATTTAGTTACCCTAAAGCAGCAGTCCCCAACCTTTTTGGCACCAGGGACCAGTTTCGTGGAAGACAATTTTCCCACGGACCAGGGTCGGGGGGGGGGATAGTTTTGGGATGATTCAAGTGCATTATATTTATTGTGTACTTTATTTCTATTATTACATTGTAATATATAATGAAGTAATTATACAACTCACCATAATGCAGAATCAGTGGGAGCCCTGAGCTTGTTTTCACTTGTCACTCACTGATAGGGTTCTGATATGAGTCTGCAAGCAACTGATTTATTATGGTCTCTGTGCAGTCAAACCTCTGTGCTAATGATAATCTGTATTTGCAGCCACTCCCCAGCGCTAGCATCACCTCAGCTCCACCTCAGATTATCAGGCATTAGATTCTCATAAGGAGCATGCAACTTAGATCCCTCACATGCGCAGAGCATAGTAGGGTTCGTACTCCTATGAGAATCTAATGTCACCACTGATCTGACAGGCGGCAGAGCTCAGGCGGTAATGGGAGTGATGGGGAGCGGCTGTAAATACAGATGAAGCTTCACTCGCTCACCCGCTGCTCACCTCCTGCTGTGAGGCCCGGTTCCTAACAAGCCATGGACCAGTACCAGTCCTTGGCCCGAGGGTTGGGGACCCCTGCCCTAAAGTACAATTTGTATAAGTAAAGCACGAGAAATACTTGATTTTCTCTACTTTAGTTACTATTAAAAAAAAAATAACTTGGTTCTCAAGCATCCACCAAAGATGGCTATGGAAGGTTTTGTTTTATTGTTTTTATTATTATTTTGAACTCTTGGATTTAAACATTATAATGTATTTCAATCCTCACTGACACTCAGACGTTGTTCCATTTTGGCCAGTTGAGAGCATATTAAGTTGGCTTCTTTGTTCTTTTGACATGGCTTCATCAGTCTTTGATAGCTTCCTTGCTTTCTGCTATAACATGATGTTCTAGGCTCATCCTGTACATTGCCTGCTTTGGAACCACAATCAGCCATTTCATTGTGGAGGCCTAATTCCTTTAAACTGAGGTATTTGGAGACCTCAATCTGGGCACTAGGTTCATTCATTACTACCAGGGTGATCACTGTTTTTTAAGCCCTTTTAATGGATGGAGCTAAGATACAACGTAAGTTCATACAGTATTTCTTATTCAAATTCAGAACTACAGGATTTCTGCAAAACCTTATCCACCTTAGATCTTCATCTTTCTACTCATGCTGAAAATCCTACTTCTCAACAATACCCATATAATTTTTCATTTGCTTTTATCCCACATCACCCACAATGATGACTGAATATCTATACAAAATTACCACTAATATGATTAAAAGCAGTTTTAAAGCTTTCTTTTTTTTGGAGTTCTTTTTGTTCTCAGTGTACATCTCACCAGAGTTATATGGTCAAATTACTGTTTTAATGTCACTTGGAATAAAACAGTCCCTCTCAGTGTGTTTCTGCAACCAAAATCATTTTGTTTCATTTTACTTTCAATGTTAAGTGATTTTTTAAAAATTCAATTTATTTTATAACTATAAGAGCAATTTACATGGTTCTAAATTAAATCTACAAAACAAGTACATGCAAGCAACTCTAGTTATATCTCTGTTCCCTCTATCTTATTCCCTCCTTCCCCTGAGGGAAAAAATTAACTTTTTTGTGATTAATCCTTCTGTTTTTTTAAAATATAAGCAAATATGTACATATATTATTTCATCTCCTTCTCAGATAAATGGTAGGATACCATACCCATTTTTCTCTGCCTTGCTTTTTTTTTTTTTTTTTACTTATAATATATCTTTGTAATCACTCCCTGGTAGTATATAGAGAATTCTTATTTCTTTTTGCTGTTGCAGAGGATTCATCATGTAAATGTACTACACTTTATTCAATCAGTAACCTATTAATGAACATTTGGGTTATTTCCAGTGTTTGTTATTACAAATAGCACTAAAATGAATAGGCCTGTGTAAATGTCTTTTTATATTCTTGCCAGTACATTTTTGGGATAACATTCTTAGGAGTAATGGTAAATGAATTTGTGTATTCATATACGTCCAAAGGGTTATAGTATTTTGCATTCCTTTTTTTCCCACAGCTTCCCCAACAGAGTATGTTGTGAAACCTTTGGGTGTTTGCCAATTGGACAATTGAGAAATGGTGTCTCAGTGCTTTTTTTAAATGAAGTAGAATTTACATACTGTGAATTGCATAGACCATGGGTATACAGTTCAGTATATTAATAAATGCATGTAACTAGGTAACACACACCCCATCCAAGAAACAGAATATTTCTGTCACCCAGAAGGTGCCCTCAGGCCCTTGCACAGTGAATCCCTGCACCTTCTTCCCTCCCTCCCCAGCCAACTGCTACCCTATCAATTACTTTTGCCTCTTCCAGAACACCACATAAATGACATAACAGTATTCTTTTGTATCTGGCTTCTTTTGCTCAGTTTAGTGTTGATGAGACTAATCCATGTAGTTGCCTGTATCAGTTTCAGTTTCTTTTCACTGTTGAGCAGTACTCCGCTGTGTGAAGGAGTAGTGTATTACAATGCATTTATCCACGCTCCTGTTGAGAGACTTTTGGATTGTTTCTAGTTTCTGACTATTAGGAGTAACGCTCTTATTGTAATGAGATTCTGTACAAGTTCTTTTGTGTCAGTGTAGTTTTTGATTGTTTGGTTTTTTGTTTTGTTTCATTTTTTTAAGGCCACACCACGTGGCATGCAGGATCTTAGTTCCCTGACCAGGGATCGAACCCCTGCCCCCGGCAGTGGAAGCACGGAATCTTAACCACTGGACTGCCAGGGAAGTTCCATGTGTCAGTGTAGTTTTAACTTGCATCTTTCCTTATGATTGAGGTTCTGAGAACCTTTTCAAATGAGTAAGAGCCATTCACATTTCTTTTTCTATCAACTTTTTGTTCAAATCTTTGGCCCATTTTCCGGTAGGGTTGTTGGCCTTTTTCTTCTCTATTTTTAAGAAGTTCTTTAATATTAGGGATATTAACTATCTATCAGATAAAAGTTGCAAATATTTTTACCTGTTTTTCATTGTCTTTCTCTGCTTATAGTGTCTTTGCCATGCAAAAAATTTTCTTAATTTTTTAATTTTCTTGTAATCAAATTTGTCAGTCTTTTCCTTTATTGATTCTGCATGTTGAGCCATGGTTAGGAAACTTTTCTCACTCCTTGTTTATAAAAGAATCCACAAACGTTTTTATTTAGTACTTGTATGGTTTAATTCTCTGCACTGAACTCTATGCCCCATTTGGAAGTATGCAGAATAGATCCAATTTCGTCTTTTGCCATCCGGCTATGGAGATGGGAAAATCATCCTAACCTTATTTAGTAAAGTCTATTTTTCCCCCAGTTATTTGAAATGCTATCTTTATTATATATTAAACATTCTATGCAATTCTAAATGTTCTATTATGTTCCACTGGTCTGACACCAATACCAAACTTTTAATTATAGAGGCTTTATAGTGTTGCTTTTTATGTCTGGACCCCAACTTCACTGCTGTACTTTTTCAGGGTTTCATTCAGAAAAAAGAAAGAGTAAGTGAAAAGACAGATTGTTCCCTCTTCCATTCTCTTTCCTATTTGGAAATGGGTATATAGTCTTTTATTATGGAGCAGGAAGGTCTATAAAGACATTTCTTGAGTGCTTGTGGCATGTCAGCTTTGGCACTTTGGAGAGTGCATTCCTGATACTGTTTTCTCAGCATTTGTTTCATGAGATGAGCCTGTCATTACTGGGCTCCATGACTATGCAGCCCAGAGCTGGGACCAACAGCAGTGGTCAATAATCTCAGGTAGTACATTTAGGATTCAAGATGTAATCTCAAAAAACAAAACCACAACATACACATCATTGCATATATACCCACCCCTTCTTTTAGCTTAGGGCCTTTATCGCCACTGCAAAATGTTACAGCAGTTACTTATTTAGAGAGAGGATGTATTTCTAGCCTCCTAGCCGCAGGCCCTGATCAGATCCTTCCTGACATCTTATATCAACATGTCCTATACTTCTAAGCACCAGAAGTGTTTAAGTTCTACTTGTTAATGCCTATTTGGAGTTGAGGTATAGCCTAATACGCTAACTGTAAGAAAATTTAAGTTTGCTTCTTCTAAACTTTAATATTATTAAAGGGCTGTGTTAAAAAACAAATCCCCAACTAAGCCAGCAGTCGTATTGGAATTAAGCTTTATCAACAGCTAGGTTTTGCTGTGTTAATACAGATGCTTTCTTTCTTAATATATCTTACAAATATTATTAAGTGCTAATGAGTCCTCTAAAAAAGAAAACCTGTTTATGTCCAATTATCTGCTTTTAATACTACGTAAAATTTAGATAAAAAGTTCCCCAAATACTTCAAAAACTATATTTAAGAGCAAAGATTTATCTTATTTTGACTTTTTAATTATTACTTTTATCATCACTAAGCAACATACCCGTTGTTGGATAGGCCAGGGTTTTGTAATTGCAGAAAGATCACAAGCTGTCATCAGCATCGCTCTGTTAAGGGAAAAAGAAGCCCAATACTCCTGTTTACTTTTATGTGAATATAAACCCTAGTAAATAGTTACTAATAAAAAAGTTAAATTAAAACCCTCTAAACTACAAGGATGGCAGTTTATAGACTAAAGAAACAGAAATAGAATTTACATAGAAGCAGGGCTGATACAGTGATATCACAGTGTCATTGTTTTGGTTACCCAGTGAACTACTGGAATTTGCCTTCACACTGCCTCATTTATCTCCAAATTAGCAGCAGGAGAGAAGTTATTAACCTTTGAGCAAAAACTTGCCTGCTATTATTATTTTTTTTTTACTTTGGTCTTCCAGTCTCAGTGACAGTATGATGAAAACACACTGATTACTAATAATTAACCATTAAAGGATAACTTCAGCTGTCCTACTGATAAAAGTTCCATGACAGCAAGAACTATGGTGGGTCATCCTAATTCCCTCAACACATGTAGTGACTCCTATGTGAAAAGCCTTTGAATTATTGAACAGTATCTGCTGGAGAAAAGAGGGAAATGAGAGGATGATGCTGGTTATTCCTTCGCTTGTTAGAGAAGTTGAAAACCATACTGGAGTCTGGAGTCTGTGACAAGGCGCTCTACAACTCAATACTGTATAAAACTACTGTATGAAAATAGTTCCCTCTTTAGTGCAGTGTTTTCCCATGTCAGGTCCAAATACCTGCCATCTAATCCTTTTAATTTGTTTGAAGACATAGGCAAAAAGGCCGTCACTGTCATATAGAAGCACTCAAGGTAAAGGACTGTATCACTTGTCCCTCTCGGGAAACCCAACCTAAAAGTACATTCTCCCTAACCATATTAGGCCACAAAGAAAATAGTTTTCTGCCTCTAATTCTATCTCTTATACCAACTCCCTCGCAAGTAATGAGTGCACCAGAGAAATCTTTAATCATGAAGGATTTCAATAATACTTGCCAATACAAACTGCCTCCCCCAAAGAAGACTATGCACCTGTGTGAGCTTAACTACAATCTGGACTGTGAAGAGTGGAAGAGGCAACGCAAGCACTAGATGTCCTGAGTGCTTGTCTGCCGACAGGTCAGAAGTTAGGAGAGTGGAGCAGTGAAAACTGTGGCACAGTCTTGGAATTGTGGTCAGATTCCACTTTTGTCATTGAGAGAAACTGTTCACGAATCACAGTAGCGTGTCTGTACTTTTCTAAGGCTGTTCTAAAAACACGTTGAGACTCTTAGGTGAAGCATGACTAGAGAGAACAGACAGCTGGGCATTTGTATGTTTCCTTATAATTTGCATCTTTGTTTGCATGTGAAGTAATACCAATCTATTTAAAGAAATGTTGGTTATAAAATTGTAATACAGCACTATCCTTAGTATTACTACCTCTGTCTTTTCTTTATTATTGACACTTAGCTCTTTTTTATTGATCCAGTTCTTGTCATGACAAAGGCAGTGATAGTAATAGCAAAGGATGGGAGGGAGGGACAGAGGAACAGGTGAGAAAAAAGAGAAACCCTTAAGTTCTGACAGTGCTACTCTGCTATCACGTAAGAGAAGTAAACACTTCACAGCCATGTTCCCGCTCCTGCATTCTTTAGGATGCTATTTTCAGGTCTTCAATTCCAAAGAATTGTGAGTATGAACAAGGGAACTCTATAGCCTGGTACTGATACTCTACCACATTTTAAAGGTCCTTCTAGGACAAAAGTGATTCATTCACTTGAATTTGCAAATGCATTTCTTTTCAAGTAAATATTCATTTCTGTACAACACTCAAGAATTCTGACAGCCTCTAAGATCATCACATTGTAACAAATAATTGCAATAAAATTAATTAGGTAGCAAAACTTCAGCTTTAAGGATAGTAATCCTACTTACAAAAACAATTCCTTTTGATGAGGATCTTCCAAGTTGAATTGATTTTTTCTTATAAGTTCAAAAAATTCTCCTCTCCTCCTTTAAAATAAAGAAAAATATTTCGTAGTTATGATGAGTCCCCCAAGCTCTTATCCCTTTGGTCTAGAAAGACTCATGGAGTAAAATTTTGGGGGAAAAAATCTCTAATGGTTTTTTCTCATCTTAGAATAAAAATTATCATTTAAAAATCTTAAATACCTTACCTTCTGCTCTTCTACCATATTCTTTGGTTGAAACATTAAATCTCACCTCGTTTTTAACTACGAATCACAAATAATGGAAATTTCAATTCTTGAACATGATTTTAAGAAAATGAACCAATATGAGTTAAAAGTCTGATGCCAAGAATGATTTAAGAAATTTTGCATATGGCATAATAAGATCTATATGCTTTCAGTTTAATTTCATATACCTCATTCACATATATTATGGTATAGGGTAAAAAATGTTCATAATAATTACTCTTTCACTATAAAGTTGTGAAGTCCTTCTGAAGCAAAGAATGACCAAGTAAAGTATAAACTAATATTCATTCACTGTATAGTGAATACCTCTATGTGCTCAACATTGTTAGGCGTCTTGGGAAATTATTAGACATGAGTTCCTTTCAGTGTTTAAAATCTAGTCAAAGACACAAACATAAGAGAAACTTACATAACAAAACCGCCCGTCTGTGAATAAGTACCAAAAATGAAAAGAGGTTTCAAAAGGGTTCAGAGGGGAGACCCATGTGGGTCTCCACAAGGGTCGGGAAGCCTTTGTGGTTACAGGTATTTTTCAAATTCTTGGTAATTTGATAATCTTTATTCTGCAATCATTTTGAATACATTGAAATTTACTATATTTTCTTTTACCCTAATTAACTTTAAAGTGCTCCAAAATCCAAGGAAACAGACTCTTTTAGATGTAGTTACTTTCAGATGCACAGCAGTGGATATCTGGTATATGGTTTTGTGTGTTTCTTCTGTTTGTTTTTACTTCTCAAAAGAGTGGCTAAAACCATAATGCACATCCTTGTACAGAGGGAGAGAGGCCTGTGTTCCTGGGAAATCCATTGAGTGTGACTGCCGGACTCCCCTCACTCCCAAACTTGCAGCAAAGACCTCAGTCTCTGTGTGGGAAATGAATGCTTGTCCAAAGGCAGCAACATCTTTCCTTGCTTTTAGAAAGGCAGTTTAATGATGCAAACATACCTACATCCCTAATACACTCTAATGCATACTTTAATTTTTGAATCATTAACTTCATTAAAGTTCTGCATTAATATCCTTCTTTTGCCAAAATCCAATAAAAAGAAACAAAATTTACTTGTCTGGCACTCAGCTCCTTTTCCAGCCCACGTAAGCTTGGATGACAGTATAAAGGAATTGTGAAATGGTCAGAAGTTGGGGGAGAGAAGGAAAGGAGGAAAAGCAAATGGCCTACATAATCTTTAGGTTGGCCAACCCAGCTTGGAATGACCTTGAGATGGTTATTTGCTTTGCGCATTATTTCAGAGACAAACATCAGAAATAACTCTGTATTCTGTAATTTCTATAGCATTAAGTAAGCAGAAGAAGTAGACTTTTCTGGCTTCCTTTGAGAAACTGCTCCATAGTTTGACAGACAGCTTTGCCAGGACATTTGTCCTTATAATCTAAAAATACCCCAGTGTGTATTTTTAAAGTTTGAAACAATGCAAACACATCCAAGACCTGTTTATCAACATATTTCTTAAAACTTACTTAATGTACAGTGCTAGGTCTGTAGCTAAAATAGCTTGCTTGATTATTTTCAGCGTGGTCTTATATTCTTCAATGGAGAGGCCACTGAGAATCTGATTGCCCTTTATAAAAAAAAGAAAACCATCATTAGCATTCCACCTGGAGAAGCTGCTGATAAGAACAAAATCTGAAAAAATAGTCACATCTCTTAAACACATGCCTAGTATTCTGAACTCAGGAAGATAGAGGACACCTGCTTACATAAAGTAAATACCGTGAAATAATGTTTCCTCTCTATGCACCCACCCTCATCGCCTTGTCATACAAGAAAAAACAGCTTCATGATGGTTCATGGGCCGAAGTATGCATGTTTCTCCAACTCTTCTACTCCTTAGGCTTTAGTCCAGGCCCCAAATCTAATAATTATATACCTTTTCCTTTGGGCAGGCTAACTGCTATGATCTAAGAACAAGTAAAACTTTGAAAAATCAAAAACTGTATTAATAGATGTGAAGAACAGGGTGAGGAAATTGTAAACAATTGATTATTTTAAAAATCATTTCTCTATGGCTTCTGTAATAAATCCAATAACATTTCTGGTGCAGATTCATATAATTTTAACTTCATATTGAGAACAGTGTGTATTCCTCAGGAACATGCCAAGACAGATGGGTAGAGGGTGTGAGCAATGATGTGCTTACTGGTGGTATAAAGAAAGCAAGAGTTGAAACATCTATAAGGAATATTTCAGAGGTGGCTAATCCATGTGCAAGTTATCTAAAGTTTTTGCTCTATAATCATTTTTTATTTCTTGCCTGTAATTTAAAGCACAGTGACTCTCTAATCTTGAACTAAGTAAAACATACCTTGGGTACCCAGAATATACTCAAAACAACATCTGTAAATTGAGTCAGATGTGCTTCCTAAACCTCAGGGCTGAGAAAAAAACCCAGAAGCTTAGAAATAGGGTCTGGAGGTAAAGGATTTGCTCTGAAGAAAGGAAACTGCTGAGCCAGGTTCAAACATTGGTTAGAGGATAACTGATGCTGAAATTGTGGTATACGTCTAATTAATGAATCTGTGATTACACAAGAAACATTATTTTTAAATATTAAGCCACTTTAGATTCTGGGCAAAACAAAACTATATTCTGATACTTTATTTATTTTAAGACAAAACTATTTCAAGTGGAAAAGTAGAAATGTCTTTTGGTATTGTATTTTTATTTTCCCTTCCAAAAACAAAGGCTGTAAATTCTTGTGTATTGGTGCTTACAAAGACAGAATATAGATGGGCCTTATAATGTGAGGCCAGCCATATATACAACCAGATTCCTTTTATGTTAAGTAATAGTATATTACATAAGTTTTATGTTATCTAATAACAGAGAGAGCTATGATAGGCGTACTGTAAAATATGGTTTTTTTTAAAAGGTTAGCATATTTTGTTTAAAACTAAATAGGATATTAAAATGAAGTTTGAGCTGAAGGGCAAAGACAGCAAATTCCAATGAAGGTACAGATGTTGCTGCTATAACTCGACACACACATTCCTGAGAAGTCTCAGTTCGGAAAAACCCCACACTAAAAATAACATGGTTTTTGGGAGAAACAGTGTTAGGGCAGACCACTCAAAGCCTATGTGACTTTATAACCAGAGCACAAACCAAATCAAGAACTGGCACCTCTGAAGGCAACTTGGACAGGCCAGGCTAGCAAGCCTAGGGGCTGCCTCTGAGGACATTAAAGAAGCACGGAAACAGCTGAGTGGAAACGGTGGTTTGTGGAAGCCCAGAGGCAGCACAGGGGGAACTGGATGGCGGAGACGGATGGCGGAGACAATGGGGCTGTACTGAGGGAGGTGCTGAAGGAAGAGCAACCTCCTTCCCGTGGGCCCAGAGCAGCCCAAGGCGAGGGGGAGCGCCTCAGGGCTAAGTGCCCATTTTCAATATTCCTAAAACAGAACCGAAAGGGTTGCTCATGCAGGAGCCAAGCAGAGGGCTTCTTCCTTCCTTGCTGAAGGTCAAAATTCAACTCCCATAATTCTGGCACCTCACCCAAGAGAACTTGTTCATGAAACAGTACAACTTACACATTTTACTGACATCATTCCCCTACCTCCCAATCATACATCAACTAATTCACGTTAAACAGTCACATCTGTAGCAGTCTGTACTAGAGCATGTGCAGAATTTATAAGGAGGTGCCCAAACTGGCCACATAACTCTTATCCCTTCACCTGCACCAACAGGTGCGATTGCGTTCCCCTTCACTCAAGTAAGAGAGAGTGGCTTGAAGTCACGGCGTATGCCTGCTGGAGTCTGCTGGGTGGGGTGGGCTCCAGTACCCTTGTGTCTGATTCCTGTCTGGAAAATCTACAAGGCAAGACACAGGCTGGCTAGATGCTCTGATGGAGCAGTGAAGGAGAGGTTGCTACTGAACAGGACGGGCTGCCTTCTCTGAGTTTTGGAGGCATGGGGTTGGTTTAAGTCCTGTCCTGTTCAAGAGGACCACAAAGAAGGCAAAAGAACCTTAGCAGAAAGGAGCTGAAAGCCAACAATCAGAGTTCCGGGAGCTGAGGAAGGAGCCCTAAGGTGATAAACTGGACAGAGACGATCACTCATATTAAGGCGACGTCAGTGGAAAAGCCACACAGTTAAGGCGCTCAGCCAGGATCATGGAATTACTCCTAAGAAAAGAACTAGGTTTAAACACCTACCAGGCACAAACAGGGGGACACTCATCACACTACCAGTCTCTTGTTTCCTATTCTCCAAGTCTGGGGGAGTAGGAAGGGACATGGGGGTTTGGGGGTGAGGAAGGAGTCAGAAGAAACATAAGGGAGGGACGAAAGGAGCCAACCAGGGTGGGAAGAGAGAACCTGAAACTAAATCAAGCCCCACATCTGGACTACTACATAGGGCTGCACATTTTGGTTTCTAAATTGAGAACTGTATGCTATATTTTAGGACCTGAAGTAGTAACTAGAGGGTAAAACTTATCAAAGAGTGACCACAAAAGTCATGGGCCACCTGTGTTTTCTGGGCCTCAGGGAAGAACTAGTGCCACTGGGCAAATGTAAAGAGATGGAGGTAAAATTGCTTTAAAATTATATACCATGCGTTTGTGCTTGTTCAACGTAATCGTCTACAACTTTCACTGTTTTCTTATTATAAAGGTAATACACGCATACAATGGGTAATGTGAATAATGAACAACAAATCAAAACTAGAAAATAAAAAAAGTATTAATAGTTTAACTAGACAAAGCCGTTGCGAACATTTTGGCATATATCATTTTAACCTTATTTTCCTTAACATAAATATGACTAGAGTAACATACCATATGCTTTCTTACATTGATAAATATTCATTTGGCCAAACTGTTGAATAGCTTTATTCCTTAATGAAAATGTTTATTAGTGGTCAAAAGTTTCCATAAAAAGAGGAAAAGGTACTGCCTTATGAAAGAAAACCTTTGAGAGTAGTATAAACCACTTCATTTGACAAAAACAAAAACAAAAACAGAACTGAGAGCCATAAAATACCAGTTTTGTTTGTTTCTAATTTGGAATAACCAAATGGAGGTGAGTAACCAGTTTTCCCTTTTCAGGCAACATTTAGACAGTTTTTGGTTTCTAGAGAAGTGAGGCTGCGAAGATCTCAAATGTTTTGGCTTTGCCTTTCTTACCCAAAAAGGAATAAAGCATGCTCAAGAATTTATGTTGCTGGGAATAAATCCAAAACTTAAAAATAAAACTGAATTTATAAAGCGCTCTGTTAAAATTCTACAACCATAAATTAGGTACTTACAGGGCTATTAAGGATCATCAGGCACTGGTCAAAATGATGATGCTCCATGATTGAATGGCAGTAGAGCTGAGCAAGGGGGTGTTCACTTCTGGGTTTGTTGAAGAAAGGAAGAAAGTTTAAAAAAATTATCAGTTTCCCCAGTATATCAGTTATCAATGTCTTCTTATTATTGGTTAACTGAAAAAGAGGCTACTTCACAAAAATTAATCCATCTAACAATTTTCTCTCCTTTTGCTAAGAAGAGTGAGGGAATCTCTGGGAAATACATATAAAGAGTCAAACTGTTTTCAAATACCAATGTTAACTGATGCTGGTTCAAAGTATGAACAATTTGATTCGTTTTAATATTTATTAAAATAGTAGAAGGAATAAGGACAAAGGATTACTTTCTCTACACACACAAAAAATCTCTGAAATAGCTGTGCCAATAATAGTTTTCAATTTCAAAAGTGCAATTAATTTAAAATCTGAAATAAATTTCCATGCAAGCCTTTCTTCTGAAATAAGGCTGAAGGTCAGCGTCCCTATGTGTGCCTGTATATAAGAAAAGAGTCAACTGAGATGGAATTAGCTGAGGTGTGAGTGATGAGAGGCAAGGAAATGGGGGACAGTGGGTGCACATCCCCTTCTGGAGGAAGGAAGGAGACAGCTGAGTCAGAAAAAGTTCCCAGTGTGGGATCCAGGTTATTTCAATGCAGGACATCCTGGCGGTGCTCTAAAATGAACTTGGGGAAAATGGTAAAGACCGTTTGGCTGAGTGAAGTGAGGGGAGGAATATTATAGTCAATTCATTATATGTAACAGAGTCACAAATCAAGTTCTAAAGCATGACAAGCAGAGTCCTCCACCTATTTCTCATGACCCTTCACATGTGAACATAAAGCACCATTTGCACTCTTTGTTCTTTAAAAGGAAGACAGAAAGTTATAGCTCCTGAAAGTCTGTTTCTTGAATTAATAGGACAGAGGTTTATGAATTGTAAAGCACGATACAAGTGTTAGATAATACAATTGATTTGTTATTCCTCTGTACTAGTACATGAATCATTATTTTACTTTGCACTTAATTTGCTGAAGATAGAGAACCTACCCAAGACAAGAAATGTAACACAGGAAAAAATGAGTTGGAGTGAGAGAAGCTTAAGGGAAAACAAAAACAGTAAAACGAAAATAAAGGTAAGAGAATGGGTGATCTCATCTACTAGTGTTTAACCCACCACGGATATTGCTGACTTCCAAACTGCCATGTTTTGTTGTTGTAACCTTTCCCAAGTGAACTCCTGCCTTGTCTTCTCCGTTCCTTCCGTATTTAGTGAGTTGTACCATGGGTCAGATACTGTGCTTATCACTGGACAGTGGGAAGGCAATGGATGGACTAAAATGAGCAGATTTGTAAGAAAAGATAAATTTGCTGGAACCAAGACTGGAGATGCATGGAGACTACTGGGATTTAGTTAGGAGACTAGTGGGAAACCATTCTAGTAACCCAGGTAAGAGACAGCCTGGGTTACAGTGGTGGAATCCCAAATAAAAAGAGCTGCTTAGGAGGTAGATTAGTTAGGAGCTGGCAATGAATCCTGATGTTGGGAGCTAGTGGGGATGCGGGAGATGAAGGGGGAAAGTATGGAGGCTAACCTTCTGCTTTGTCACTTCTGACATAGGAAAAAAGGGAGAAGATGATTAGAGATGGGGGATGAAGGAGGGGAAGATGGACTAGTTGAGTGTTGGATCTATTAATTTTAAGGTGCCTGAGGTACAACCAAATGGGTATAACGGTCTGAACTCGGGTCTGGGCTGGAGAGAGAGATGTGGATCCCATCAACATGCTTGGAAATCCAAGCCACAGGAGTGGATGAGGTGCTCCAGGGAGATGGCCCGGGATAAGAGAGGGCCCAGCATAAACAGAATCGATGATCTCCCTCCAAATCCTGCCTGTATTCTATAGTCTCTATTTTGGCAATAGCATTTTCTCATCACTCAGACCGGATAAGCTCAAGTCAACTTCAGTACAGCTACCGCCTTCCTCATTCCCTTCACTTAGAAAAGGAAAAGCTTCTAGAGTATGTTATTGTCGTTTATACGAGGAATCCAAGCACATCCAATATTAGCTTAGTATCAGTTTTATTCTGCTAGGTGTTTATAAGTCTGTTACCCTGTCAGCCTGTATTCCTTTTGAGTTTGTTATCATTAGGGAAAACGAATCTACCAATTACTATTTACTGAGAGCCTATGCCATGTCCAGCACTGTGCTAAGTAGTTTGCGTTTAATTTTTACAATAGTCCTCTGTAGGACACTTCAGCTCACCACATCAGAATCTTCGGTCCCACCTCATACTGCAGCCACTGATGTAGTGTCCAGCTTCACGCCTGCTCTAACTAACTGCACGAGGAGCCCGTCAGAAGGCGCCTGCCCTGGCCCGCCGAGAACACCTCTCACTTCTGCCCACAGGAGGGCTCTCTGCACTCACTCTCACTCAGCCTGGAGCGTGTGGAGTTAAGGCCTCTGGAGGTCCCCTGTGACCAGTGGGGTATGGCAGCCTGCGGAGCTGCCCCTCCCCCTGCAGTCTCTGTCCTTTTGCGAACAGTTCTGGGTCTCATGTCGTAAGACTTCTCAAAAGCGCCTGGTGGGACTGAGCACCAGCTGCCTGCATGGGTGGACAGCTGGATACCTCGTCCTTCTCCTGGCTTTCCCTTCTCTGTTTTCCCACTCCCAGGCCTGCATTCCTGCTCCCTGGGATCGCACGCGCTAATAAGCTATATGCACGCCAGCTTTTGTCTCAGGCTGTGCCTCCTGGGTGACCCAGGCTGAGACCTCTAAAACTGGCATTTTAGCATTTGTTTTTTAGATGACCAAAGGTACAGAGAGATTATCTAACTTGTTCAAGGTCAACAGAAAAGGCAGAGCCGGGATTCACATGCATCCTTTTCACTGCATCACACTGGCTTGTGACCCACAGCACTCTGCACACAGTATCCACTCACCAACCCAGTTAGAAGCTGGACTAGAAATGCGATTAGGTGGATATAACACAGACATGTTTAAAACTTCTAACGCACATTACATTTTTAGACAGTGCAGAAAGGACGGTTTCACATTAGAGAAAATTCTTGGCTTGTGAGATAGATGAATGCAAATTATGTGTTTGCCTTTACTTCTAAAAATATGGATTTATGAATCAATGAAAGGGTGACAAATTCCCCAAATTTTCCATTTACAAAGATATTCATGGAAACCAATGCATTCTATATCCTGCTACTTTTTACTCTTTCAAACACAAGGCTTCGTTGCCTCTTTATTTGAGGGTGTGTCACAAGGACCCATTAAACCACTCCTGCTGCTGGGTTATTCCCACACGTCAGTGAGCAGTCATGGGCTAGCACGCCCTCCCTGCATCTCCTCTTGTCCTGCAGTTGTTGGTCCATCTCTGAGAGTGGCGTAAGGATGCCAATGCAGAAATCAAACCAATGTCTCAGGAGTACAGAACCTTAGAAATCAATAGAAAATGAAAGTTCTGTGAGAAAAACACAGCCACCCCAGCACAGTACTCCTTTTCACTGATTCTGACAATGGTCCTTAATCTGGCTTCTCATCCATATATATTGCTCTGGGCTCAAATCTCTTAGCTACTCTTTGTGACCCATGTCAACCCATTTAATTCTTTTTTTTTGGTAATGTATTTATTTATTTTTAAATTTGGCATTAAAAAATTTTTTTTTTTTATTTTTTGGCTGCATTGGGTCTTTGTTGCTGCACACGGGCTTTTCTCTAGTTGCAGTGAGCGGGGGGCTACTCTTTGTTGCTTCTCATTGCAGTGGCTTCTCGTTGCAGAGCACGGGCTTTAGGTGCACGGACATCAGCAGTTGCAGCATGCGGGCTCAGTAGTTGTGGCTTAGTTGCTCCGCAGCATGTGGCATCTTCCTGGACCAGGGATCGAACCCATGTCCCCTGCATTGGCAGGCGGATTCCCAACCACTGCGCCACCAGGGAAGTCCCAACCCATTTAATTCTTAACTTCACAATTTCTATGCAAATCATCACTATTGCCTTCTATGAGTCAGGGGTTATTTTATGTTCCTATTCTCTGTGATCACAGATATTCAAGTTGATGATTCATTTGACCTTGTGATCCCAGTTCTTGGACCTTCTTGACTCTGCTGATTGCCCTTTTTTCACATCAACAATAGACAGTCCCTTCTTTGTTCCACAGCTCCTAGCTGCTACCAGGCATAGTCTCTTTGCTACTCCCTGTCCCTCCCTGGGGAAAAAAAAGCAAGATCTTCAACTCCCATCTATCCTTAACAGTATCCCCCTGTGAAAATAGCTAAAACGTGTTGAGCATGTAGTCTGTGCCAGGTACTGTTCCAAGCACTTTACATCTTATACTCCTTAATCCTTACAAGAAACCCTGTGAGACAGGCACTGTCATTATTCTACTATACAGAGAAGGAAACATAGAGAGGGAGTTTAAATGACTTGCCCAAGGTCACAAGGTGAGAGGAGTCAGGATTCAAATTTGCACCATAACCATCACAGCTCCTGCGTGGTCGTCTAAGGACCAAATGAGCTCATGTACATAAGTGCTAGAAGGAGTTCCAAATGCCATGGGATAAGACCTATATTAAGTGTTAGCTTCTATTATTATTATTACTATTATTATTAGTGACTAACTGAACTTGCACTTTATTCATATTCAGATCTCTAGTCTCTCAAGCCCTCCGACCTTACCAAGGATGATCTCACTGGCTAAAATAGACTCTCCTCAGTGTGAACTTCACAAATTGTGATTCCTGTGCTGTCTTTACTGCTCTTTTAAGCCTCTAGGAGCCTGCTGACCCTGTTACCACCGTGCCTATTCATGACCTCAGCTCACTCCTGTTCCTCTGTCACAGAGCAGAGAGGACCATGGTACAGGGCAAGTTCTTCCAGGACAACTATACATGATCTGATTGTCGGTACCAGGAAATTTTTTATTGATTTTGCTGAATCTCTAATCTTGAAAAAAACATTCATTTGGTCATTTTACCTCTTCTAACCTCCATACTATGTATTACTTTCTCCTCATTGCCAAAACTCCTTTCCCCTCCATCCTCCCTCCCAAAGGACACACGCATGCGTACGCACTTCTCAGTTCTTCATTGTTGTCAGTGACAGCATCAGTGTTAATTTCTTGGACCCAGAGTCATGATTTTACCCCTTCGTTCCTGCATATAACTAGCTGTTCAATATTGAAACAATTTTCTCCTTCAGTCTCTTCCTTTCTCTAGCTAATATGTGATGTTCACATACACCTGGCTTTCCCTGCCTAACAGCTTTCTGGCTGGAACTCTGTGGTTCTAATTATTACCCATTTACCTTGTACCTTACTTACAGACTTTTCTTCCTAAACAATGTCTTCATTACCCACTGCAGCAATGGCTCCTTGTCTTTTCACTACACCGAATATAAAATGCACGGCTTGGTTTTCCAGCTCTCCCTCGGAAGGGTCTTCTAACTTCCACTTGTTCATCCTCTTACTTTCCATCCCTAGTCAGTGAGCCTTCTGACCAGTCAGACTAGCCATCATGTCTGTTCCATGAATATGCCCACTTCATGGTGTTCCTGGAGTACCTTCATGCTCTCCCCTCTCCAAATCCTACACACTTCAGAGATCCGGCTGCAGTCTCACCTCCTCCATTAACAGTAAGGATGGGCTACACTGATCATCGTCAGTCTCCTCTACTGACCACTTATAGCCCACGTTATCAAACAACACAGGACTTACTAGATACTTTCTGGCATTAATCACCATTGTTTCATGAAACTGTGCAAACTCCTTGATAACAGAAGCCGAATTTTATACTTTTATAGCTCTCTTTCTGCCTAGCAAAGTACCAGGCCCCAGTAACTGCACATTATCTCTTTGCCTAAAATGTAGGATAATTTCACTATATTTATAAAACACCAATCCTGACTCTAACCAAATAAATGCATCTACAAGAGTCCTCTTATATTGATGGCAGGCCTAACGTGGGGAAATTTCTCCACATAAGCAGATGTCTGCGCTTCAGCCATTTTGTTCCTATGACTGCCTATTTTTAAAAGAATAATTCAATAACTATCTGGAATCACTCTTGCCTCCATCCACCCATGTGGGAGAAGAAAGCACAAGCAGTGAACTCTTCTCTCAAAGATTTCACTGGTGTACTTGAAGCGCTCTTCACAATGGCAATCTTCCTAGGCCAAGAAGGAATCAAAGAATCAGATACTGAATCGAAACACAGTTTCCTAAACAAGGAAAATCTTACTTCAATTTAATTTTCTGAAAAGATGTTCAACAAGCACAAATGACAGAGTTCAGTTTCTAACTTTGCTACCATATGAGGGCTTTTTTGTCTTTTTGATATATTACTTTTACTTTTGTGTCTTACTGTTTTGGTTTTCTTTATAGAGTGTTTGAATATCTGATGAGGTCTGGACACAGTACACCTTTTTAGAAGTTAGTTCTTTATATGGAAATGTTTCTGATACTCTTAGTCTCCAAAGAGTCCCCTGGTTAAGAAAATCCTACTGGAGGTATCACTCGTTTACCACTAGGGAAAGGAAAAAAAGAAACATCCCTGGGAAATTCTTGGTTTCCTTTACTCAAACCACAAGGATGTAGGAAGAAATAAATATCTCTGAAACTCCTTTAATTTTTTTAAAAGTTATTATTACTTAGTGTAAGTCTGCTCTGCGGTGTATGTGAAAGCAAGATTGTGTGGTCTGACTTTTTCCCAGGACTTTTTTTTTTTTTCAAAGAGAGGATGACGTTTCTCCAGATGTTTTTCCGGGTAATTATTTTTAAATAAACAAAGGAAAAAATAGCTTAGTGGTTTTTTTCACTCCAAAGCAGGGCAGTATGGCAATCCATACACTAATAATCCATATCCTAATGATATGATGTTCAGTGCTGAGGCAGGAAGAGAAGGCAGCACCGCTGGCTCTCATCCTTAGGCCGTGCTTAACTCTGCGCTGTAAATCTTTTCACGTCGTTGTTTCCTTCCATAATTACTCCTGTGTTGATGGGAGGCTCAGGACCACAATCACATGACAAAGCACAGGGTACAAAGGACATGTCACCCAGTCAGTTCTCCAAAACATTAGACTTTAAAGAGGAGACAGCAAGCCTCTGATAGTCAGGCAAGAGCTTGCTATCTTCTCCCATCAAAGGTCAGCAGAGGACACGGTTGCTACATCGCTACAATTCTTTTTGCATGAAGTTTTCCGTTTACTGTATTTAGATAAAGGGAATGTGATTAGAGAGCTTTCTGAAATTCCCTCAAGATATCAGACATGTGGAATTTCCTAGAGAGATCTATGCTTTAGTTGAATCACTTGCATACCTTAAAAATGCTCTGTAGTAAGAGATTTCACCATTAAAACGTATGCCTTTCAACTAACTTGCTTCAAGAAAATAAAAATGTCACAGTGGCTCAAAAATCTGATGAAAAGTGATATCACCTTTATTATCTCATTTGTCATTGCAAATGTTACTTAAGCGTGGTTCAGAAGGGAGCCTGAAAAGCTTGTCTGAAGAGTTAGTATCTTACTCGCAACATCAGCCAAGATGCAGGCTTCAGCTCCTAAGATTTATTTAACACTTAGATATGTACCAGGCATTCTACCTGGTAGTGATGTGTGTTATGTCTTAAAACTTATATGAACCCTATGAGGTAGGAATGCTGTTATCTCGATTTCACAAGCCAGGAAATGGAGGTGTAGAGAGAGGAGTGTCCTGCCCATGGTCACACAGGAACTCTGTGGCAGAGGTAGGATTTGAATCCAAGTCTGACCCCAGAGCCCAAAGTCTCCAACACTGTGTTCCATTGCCTTCGCTAAGACCAAAAGCCTCTTTCTAGGCAGCATTTACTAAGTACTTAGGATAGAGCTAAGCACTTTTCAAATATTATCTTTTATTCCAGGGTGAAATTCTACCTTTTCTGATCTACTCTTAACAGTTTTCCAATGAAGCTCCTAAGCTGGGTGTATATAAACAAAAGCAAAACGCTTGGTAATTATCTAATGAAATAAGATTCTCAACATAAATAGTTTTTGAACTTCAGGCCAGAGATGTTACCAACACAATATTGGACTTGCATTATTTTTTCCATTTCCCTTAAATAAAACCAGAGTATATTATGGGACCTTGACCAACTGAAATTTTGTACCATCAAATTATGCTGTGGCTTTTACTTTTAAAACTACAATTTAAAAGAAACAATCTCTTCTGTTGCTGGGGTGAATGCCTTACCGCTGTATGTAAGAGTTATTCACACCGCGGTGATCCAAATCGTGGCTTAAGGCAGCAATCAGCAGTGCGAGTATCTCCAGGTCAGTCAGCCTGTTCTGCACGACCGAAGAGCAGAAGAAAGAAAGAGAAAGAACAATTTGGTAAAGCGCATTATACCACCTCTTTCCACCAATCACGTGGTTTTCTCCTTAGTGCTTTACATATGTGCTTTCTAGTCACATAGGACTCACGCTAGAATCCTATTCTGCAGGCAATCAGTCGTACTTTGTTTTCAGAATGGGATTATCATTATCAACCGAAAAAGTTCAAATGCCTCAAATAATCAATAACCTGTCCACCTATAGTCTATATATATATATATATTTCTTTTTAAAGAAGATGTTGGGGGTAGGAGTTTATTAATTAATTAACTTATTTTTGCTGTGTTGGGTCTTCGTTTTCTGTGCGAGGGCTTTCTCTAGTTGTGGCAAGTGGGGTCCACTCTCTTCATCGCGGTGCGCGGGCCTCTCACTATCGCAGCCTCTCATTGCGGAGCACAGGCTCCAGACGCGCAGGCTCAGTAGTAGTGGCTCACGGGCCTAGTTGCTCTGCGGCATGTGGGATCTTCCTAGACCAGGGCTCGAACCTGTGTCCCCTGCATTGGCAGGCAGATTCTCAACCACTGCGCCACCAGGGAAGCCCCACCCTATTTCTTATAAATGTTTGCTATGGCAGGAAAGTACTACTATGGTATCTGATATGGCTTCTTGGACAACAATCACTTTTTTTAGCTCTAGCCAGCTAAAATGTGCACTCTATGAAAGTAGAGACAGAGAATAACATTTTTAGAATTTATTAAATAAAAAAGAGCATGGAAGCTCTGAATTAAAAACAGTTTTATGATGTATGCCTGGAATCACTGACATAGAATAACTTGTCGATTCCCACTGAAGTTAGAATCTAAGGACAGAGATATGAAAAATTTGGCCCAGAAAAGAACGAATTACTTGAACGTTTCCTGCATTGATCTTCCTGTAAACAGTCTCTGGTCAATGTATATGAAACCAAAACCGTTTCCATGAAATAGTACTTATAAAATTAACAGAGTGCTCCAGAGAAAATGTGACAGAGAACCCTGGACTCATCTATGGAGCCAAGTTCAGGACCTGAGTGGTTTTTGAGGAATTCTACTATGGAGCAGGTTGAATGTGAACATGAGAAATTTGATACTTTTCTTATATTGTAGAGTTTTCTTCTGAAGGAAGCATTTATTTGCCCAAAGGCTATTTAGTTTAACATGAAGCTATTTTAAAGATTTTTAAAAATAGGCCATATATATTATATATGAAAGAAAATTAGAAATTATTTTGCCATACCAGTCTTCCTTAATTAACAAAATGTAATTTATTTTGTAAGTGGCATTAAATATTATTCTCAATCGTCATTAGTGCACATTAAAAAAACACTTGAAAGAATATGCTGTATTCTTGCAGCAAAGCAACAAAATGTCTTAAATATATAAATGGCTCTAAGAAGTACCTGAATTTTGCCTGCTTTTAGTGCGGCAAACATGCACTGAGCTGTATTAAAGGCATGTCTCCAATTATGATAGGCAACATTCTTCCGATAGTTCTTCTTAACACTTAAAATCCACCTGCAAAGAACCTTTAGGAAATAAAGCGTTAAGTAGTAAAAATAACTGCTGACATTTATCACACATTTATTAATCTTCACGCAATGTACAAAGCATTTACATCGAACTCCCGGGACTCTGAGGGAGGCACTACCATTTTGATTATTGTACAGATGAGGAAAGTGACATTCAGAGACTTGCCCAAGGTCACAGTGCTTGTAACCTCAGCAGTTTGACTTCAGAGCCTACCATGCAAACCACCGTGCTAACTAAATTAGATGTGAAATGCAAGGCAGCTCGAAGAAAGGTACTTTTGTCATGGGTAGGGCACAGACTAGCTTTTTAAAAGATATTATGTCCATGTGTCATCAATTAGGAGAGTCCAAGTAGGCAGTCACATGTGCATGAATTCACTCTCAGGGAGCCATGCAAGCAGCCAGTCTCCAGTTCTTCTCATGCTCCCATTCTGTATGTCTGCAAAAGTAATGGTGTGAGGCTCTGGGGATGGCTTGGGGGCAAGGCACACAGCACATGTCCAAGGACAAACTGGAGCTCCAAGTCCCAATCTTTGTCCCTTTTAAACTATGCTTAAATATTCAGGCAGAGTTACTGCTTGGTTACCAAGAAGTAATTAACAAAAAATAATATATGCAACATAAAGCCCTGGCGTGTGTGTGTGTGTGTGTGTGTGTGTGTGTGTTATACACATATTTTAAAAGATGGGGAAAAAAAGGATAGATTTCAGAAAAATCTCACAAGCTGGGTTTAATTCAACTCCTTAGTGGTGTATTCAGTAAAATCCCCAGGGATTCATGGGCTGTAAGTTTGATAATTTTGTGTTTGTGTTAGCATCAGAGTCTGCCTCTCTTCAATACTGAATGATTTACTATACTTTTGGGGATCTCTAAAAATAAATATGTGCTTCTCCCTACGTGTATCACTGGAGATATTTCAAACACAAAGGGCATTGCCCTGGGGAATAGAAAAAGTACCAGGGAAACGAATGTTGCTTTAACAATATTCAACACAGTTTGATTGGCTGCAAAAGTAGGCCAAAAACAAGGTTTCTTCTTTGTTGGTAGAAATTGTTTATAGAGGATTTGGCAGAAAAATCAATGCTTTCATATCCTCCCTTTTCTTTTCAGGTCTCTTTGTTCCTGTTCTATGACGCAGTTCACAGGGAATTCTGATAAAAAGAACCCAAATGTCCCCTAGCTCTTTCACCCCCGAGTAACCATATTTCCCAGAGGATTTCCGTATGCCTAAGGTTGACGTGCTAACCTGAAGTACACTGCAGCATGACCATTTCTCAACAAAGTCGACCCCGAAGATGATAGATTTATCTAATTAGGAGAATTTTAAGTAAGAGCAATTAATTTTCTTTGATATGCTTAGAAAGTGAAGTGTCATGGAAAATTACTGGCGATTAATTAAAGAGTCAAGGAAAATAAGCAGGAAAACCCAGAAATTTAACCTATGGACATATCTCTTTACTAATCATAAATCTGTAGATATAATTAAATAGGCACTTATGCATATAATGTGAAATAATGACCAAAATGACTTTATGAAACCTAATTCCTGATGGACTACTCTATTCTGCTTCTTTTTATTATCTGGCCACACTGCGTGGCTTGTGGGATCTTAGTTCCCCGAACAGGGATTAAACCCAGGCCATGGCAGTGAAAGCACTGAGTCCTAACCACTGGACCGCCAGGGAACTCCCTATACTGCTTCTATGGAAATGGGCCTATTGAACTAGGTAACCCAATGGATACCCAACTGTATCTAATTAATAACTAGATTCAAGTACAGTTTTGGATTCTGTTATCAAATGTTCTTAACAGCGTTTAGGAAAATTATGGTCAGATCTGCTTAATGCTTGGTGGATATGCCTGGCGTGTTCAAATCTGTAGTACAATCTTTTGTACAGGACTACTGAGTAATTATGTGCAGTTTGGAAGACCCTAGGGAGCATGCTCAATACACTGAATCAGTCTCCAACATTAGGCTCCCTAAGTCCTGCACGGCATCCTTAAGATGCTATGGGAGAAAGCGAAGAAAGAAAAAACACAGCTTAGCTCCTGCCTTCAAGAATTTCAATCAGTAGTGAGTGAAAGTAACAAAAGCACACATATAAAGGAAATAAATTCACATAAAAATGAGAGCACAAATTTATAAACTGTCAATAGCATTCCAAGTGGCATGAAGTCAATCCTAGGGTTCTCCCAGAAATAGAGATTTTTAAGTCAGGCTCTGAGGAAAAGTATGTTATGGCACAACATACTTGGAGCAGACTTGGAAGTGGAGCCATCCTGTCCATTCAGGGGAGGAACGACACGTAAAAGACAGAAGGTCAAGGAAAACAAGTACAGCACACGCAGATTTGTTGGAGTAGAGTTGAAGAATCTGCTTCAGAGATCAGCAAGAATTATAGGAGAGTAACTCAAGATTTGGAAGCCAAGCAGAGACAGGAAGATCTGACATAACTTTCAGTAGGAAATATTCTTTGTCGGGGCACTTCATGGTGCTTAACATCCTCTCTAGCAGTCACATTTTAATTTTATCATCCTAAAATTATATCTGAAATGTACAGTGACAATAATATCTCAAATAAACAAAACCAGAAGAGTCACTAAGGCAGGAAGGCCAACCAGAATAATAGCAATGTTCGTGTTGATGTTGGCCGGAATTAGAATAGGAGTTATTCAAACAGAAAATGAGAGTAGATGAATGAGACATCGAGGAGAAATGTCTGCCTAATGGATAAACATTCAAGGAAAGGTAAAAATAAAAGACTGTAAAAGAAATTCTCAGTGACTATCTTCATACCCAACACTCAAATGCTATCTAAAAGCTTATGTTTTTAAGAAATAAGAAATAAATCAACTTATATAAGAATTTCATAAATAGGTACAAGGATCATATTCCTGTTCTGTCCAGGCCCTTTCAACAGAATCAGCACTAGTGTAAAGTATGGGCGATCTCAGGAATGGAAAGGGATTTGAGCCGCTATCTAGGTTTAGAAGTTCCGTGACTAGCAAGAAGCAGAACTGAGATTTGCGTTTAGAACTTCTGGCTCTAAATGAGATCTTCATTCCATTAATAGAAGAGGCTTTTTAAAATGAGCCCTATAACCTACCACAGAGAAATCTGATAGGGAAATATAACCATGGTCAAATTTGGTCTAAGGAAGGGATAACTGACATGTACTCTACACCTGTGTGTTAATCGAAATATACAAGGGTGCACACATACACATGCATGCAAATAGACAATCTCACAGATGCATGTGTAATTCTCACAGGACTCCCGCTGGGGAGGTCGTACCACTATTCCCAATGAACAGATTACAAAACTGAGAATGTGAGAGATTAACTGCCCAAAGAAGTCAGAGGTAATCACTAGTTGAGCTATGACTCAAAATCCATGAACTTTCTACTCCACCATGCTATGTCAATTTCTTCATTTGTAAAACAGGGACAATAACAACCAAAGAACCTTTCTTGAGAGCTTCTTAAAATAATTAAATGATATGATCTCTTAATCAACACGCTCTTATAGGAGTGAAGTATTACTAGAGAAGAGTCTACAGACAGTTGGTCTTTGTTTTCACCCAAGAGTAATATAAACCGGTTAAATTAAAGAAAGAACTAGATTCGGGCCCCCAGTAATACCAGAAATGACACTGTATTAACCTTAGCTATATTAGCCCTCAGTTTTCATGCCTCAGTGAGGCTTTGAGAGCAGGGACGAATCATCACTGAAATGTGTACCTAGCACAGTACAGGATACACTGCTTACTGTTAATAAATATTCATTTTATGAATGAATGGATTGCTGGATAGTGGAGGCCTTCAAGGTATTTACATTTCCAGATAGGAAATCTGTACGAGGAGACTAGACATTCACCTGACTGGAAAAAAAGTAGTTTTAAAGGCAAATTACTGATTTTTTTTTTTTCATATCGGCCTTTCTATTCTCCCTTATTCTTTGATGAGATACACGTAGCCATTATGAAACAGAATAGAATTCCCTGATATCTCCCAACTGGTATTAGAAGGTATTGATTTCAGTCTTGCTATTTTCTGAGAGGCGAATAAGGTAATCGACGGGGGTTAAAATCAGTTTTCATCTTCACTCCATATGGGTGACCCTGTTTGAACCAAGAGCTTGGCTTCACATCAACCTCTTCACTCCCTCACTTCCAAAGGAGTTCACTCTGTTTTGGTCCTTCTTTCTACTGTGTTATCGTAACCTCCACAATCAGATCACGTTACTTCCCTACTTAAAATTCCTCAGTGACTCACCATTGTTTTCAGGATAAAATCCAAATTCCTCTGAATAGTGTACAAGGTTCTACAGAATCTGCTTCTTGGTTGCTTTTCTCAGCCCCTCTCCAGTGCTCCATGCCTCCAACCCCGCTTTCTGTCATCCTGCCTTTGCACACGCTGCTCTCACTGTTGGGAATATTCTCCCCTATTCTTCAACCTGGTGCTTGATACATGTGGGAACCCAATACATGTCTTTTTAATGGTTGATAACTTTTCTTTAAACACGCTGGGTATGCATTAGGTGACAGTATATGAATCTCTGAAACTTAAAAATCCTTATTCCATACTAGTGTCCAAAACTAATTCTCTCCCTTACACACACACACACACACACACACACACACGCTTTCCAGAGGACACCACTGCATTCCTACCTCATGTTTCATCTGGAAGTTCTGCACAAGGTTGAGGTCAGTGAACATCCGGATTGTGCACAGTGCCGTTTCCAGGTCAGACAGCTCAAAGTCACTGAAGCTGAAGTCGGTGATTTTAAGTGTCTGGGCAGATGGTACCATGGCAGCCTTAGGTAAGGGGAGAAGAAGAAAGTGAGATAAAGCTGTTAAAGCAGCAGTGATTCACAAAGTTTTCTTGCTTTGCTATGGGGAAATAGCACACTGTGTTTATTTTTTTTCCTTTTAATGTCATATACTAGAAATCTTTTAATGTAGAAGTTACTCCATTTTTTTTTTTTTAAACTGAGCCACATGTGGGTAACTAATATGGTTCCAGGTAGGCCAGGTGGAGGAGAGAGGGTAACTGTACCTAGAACAGCAGGCAGAACTAAGGACTCCAGTGATCCTGCCCCTTTATACCTCCTCAGTGTTATTCGTTCAACAGATACTTATTGAGTAATTATTGGCCCCGTCCCAGAGGATAAGTGGTGAGCAGGATAATGATAATGTTCTAAGCATTTTACATTTAATCCTCAAGACAACCTTATGAAATCGATACTCTAGCTCCATTGTTCAAGTACAGAAACGTGAGCATGGATGAACACTTCCTTACCCATGGTGGCACAGCCAGGTAAGGACTGGAGCCTGGCTTCCAGTGCAGACAGATTATGCTGCTCTCAGATTTGACACAATCTCTAATCTAGAGACTAACAGAACCTACTTTACTCAAGCCTGACCACAAGAATCACCTAGGGTGCCTATTAAAAATAGAATTAGTGGGCTTCCCTGGTGGCGCAGTGGTTGAGAGTCCGCCTGCCGATGCAGGGGACACGGGTTCATGCCCCGGTCCGGGAGGATCCCACATGCCACGGAGCGGCTGCGCCTGTGAGCCATGGCCGCTGAGCCTGCACATCCGGAGCCTGTGCTCCGCAACGGGAGAGGCCACGACAGTGAGAGCCCCGCATACCGCAAAAAAAAAAAAAAAAAAAAAATAAGTGATTCTGATTCAGTAGGTCTGGGATGGGTTAAGAAACTGGTGTTTTGGAGGGGGATCTGTGTTTTAATTAACATCCTCAGTTTTGATTTGTTAGTCATTTAATTGTAGTAAAACACTTGCAATTTCTTCAAATACACCTTGCTCTTTTTTTTTTTTAAATCAATGTTCCTTTTACCTCCTGCTTCTCCTACTTTCTTTAACTAAAGAACTTAAGACACAGTTCCCATCCAAAGAAGAGTTAAATGCCCTTCAGAGCTAATCCCACCTTGGGAATACCTGTTTAATTACACGAAGTTCACTATAATGTAATTTCTTGTTTATCTGTCTCCTAAATACACTGCGACTGACAGGTGGGGCTGTACCTTACACATCTTTGTATCCATTGTGTCTACTGATGGATACAGTTTTGATATTTGTTAATATGAATATTTATTAAATGAATGGAAGGGGGAAAATCTTATTCCCTTCACTTAATTTGAGTTATAAGTTCTGGTTTTAAGGTCCCAAAACTTCTTAGGAGAGTGGAGCCCATTAACTTGAGTTAGAAAACTAGCAGACCTGGCAAATGCATTCCAATTCGTTTGGTTTGGTACTGAATATTTTTTAAAAACCACCGAATTTGTTATACTATTTAAAAATTGGGAGAGTTTTAAAAATAAAACAGGATTTCTGGCGTCTCCTGGAAAATCCGGCCACGTTGAGCCCCAATTCCCATGAAGCAATGCTGGCCACAGCCGAGGCCCCCCGGCTCCCTCATACTGAGCAAAGCTGTCAGGCTTCTCTCCTAGATTTCCTGCCGTGCCCCTGCCGGCATGAGAACTTGTAAGAACCCCACTTCTCCATCCCCTTGACTATTCACTCTGCCAGCACTGTAACTGCCTTAGCCAGATGTGGCTGAGATTGACGTGATGAAAAGAGGCTTTAACTTGGTGTGGGGCAGAGGGAAGAAAACCAGGTTCTTTCCAATGTTTTTTCCTTGATTCCCTCCAAACCCCTTAAATTTCTTCTGAGAATCTGGTATATCACTTCTCTGCCTTCCCTCCATCTTTTATGAAGTAAAAAGGTCAAAACTACTAAAACTTTATGGAGCAATCTAGAACTTTCCCTACCAGCCTGAGGGCGCGCGCACATTCTCTGCTCATCAGGACCCTCGTGTTTTACTTACATATACCAGACCTGATTAAACTTTAAAAGAATGTCACCCTCTTCATACTCCAAACCAAGACTCTTTTGCCCAAGCCCAAAATTCATGAGGAAATACGCCTTCTGTTCAGTCAATTCGACAGGCTAACGCGTGGGCTGAACTAGGGGAAGAAAGGAGGGCTGAAAATGCACCGAGAAAGGGTAGCGCTGTTTACACCAGCCTCCAACATCGAGACGGAGCAGACAGCTTGAGGGGACCGGGGAAGTGTGGAGGTGGGAGTAGGCCCACCTTTTAACTCAGAGCAGATGACAGCTGCTTCCCTTAAATATTGCACAAGAGAACAGATGTTTGTTCCTTAGGGCATCATTATTCTTAGAGCAGGAAGTTTTCCCTCTTTCCTTCCACAACGGATATTCTAAACACAACGGGATGAAGACGGCCAACATGGCTTGTGCCTCGCCCCATTATACACTCTAACTCCCGACCGCTCTCTCCTGAGAGCAAAGACGCTTCTCTTCTGCTTGTTCAGCCACGTCACACCACGACTCAACCTTTCTAAGCTGACCTGGGGGGATGTGCAGACATTTTCCTTCAGAACCTTGTGGTCAGTGATACAGAGGTTCGGAATTCTCGGGATCGATTGCTAATAAGCCATGAGAAAGTCACACATCATTTAAAGCTCTCGTAAACTGCTTCTCTGACCATCACAAGAGAATTCAACTTTCTGTCTGCCCTGAAAGGGCTTGGGATAAAGGGGATTTTAAGTAAAACATATTGCCTGTCATTCTAACTTACCATTTTATAAAACGAAATAGTCTACATCTTACTAATAGCAGGGAAAAAATATGTGGTATTTCTGGGAGAGGTTATGTATATACAATTCTGGATTTTTATAGCTTCCTTCACTGAACGTTTGATTTGTTAGAATTTGCAAAGTGAGACTTCTGACTTTGTTTTTCTTTGGGGGATAATATAACTTATTGCATCATGATGCTGAAGACAAACAAGTAACATATTTTATAGATTCTGTAAAGCTATAAATGTGTATATGTATTATGGTTGACTAATCCAATTCGAACTTCTGGAACTACGATACCACCTAATACTGCACAATACTGCTTATTTCCCCACATGAAAGCACAGTGCCTGTGAATTCTCAGGCAATAGCAATTAGATATTTTAGTGCTTCATCTGAATATAGTTAAGCCTTTCTAGGGTTGGGAGTTCTAATTTGTGTCAAATTAACCAAATACGGGATATAAAGAATATACAAAGCTCCCTGGGTTAAAGATTCAACCTGGCAAACCGTTTGGTAGTACAAAGTCATTTTTCTTCTGAGTTCTTTAATTATATCTGCCACTCAAACTCATAAAGAAACTAGTTACCTCTCGTGACTCTTTAGAGGAAATTCTTCATTCAAGTTCCTTTTTTATGACTCTTTTTTCTAAAGTCTTGATCCCTTTTCACCATTCTTGCAAAAATTAAACAAAACAAAACAAAACTCTGGAAGTGAAATTCACTAAGGGTGGAACTGGACATATCCTTGGGAGTAGGACTGGATTGGGTTAAAGGAAGCAGTATTCAGAGCTACAAAAATACTTTAACTGCTCAGTGATCTTTAATTAAAACCAGCTGTTCTGAGTACCGTCTGACTGATGAGGATCTATATAATAAACTGATCACCAGCCGGCATTATCCTAGATCAGCTACCACATCTGCATCTGGCATTAGATAATGATCATAAAAAGAGAAACCTGAAAGCAAGGTGAAGCACACGGTAAAGGAATGTTTGCTATTAGGGGTTCTAGTCCCGATGCCCCACTGACTCTGTCACCCTGAACAAGATGTTCAACCTCTGCCCATTTTCTCACCTGTAAAATGAGGGGGTTGTCTCTAAGGTTTCATTTATCTCTGTGTCCACAGGACTCCAGGATCTATAACTGCCTTCTCACTTTGGAATCCAAGGCCACCCTGTGAGTGGCATCTAAATCTTGCCAGCGACCTTCCTGTACAGGCCCAAGCTCCGTCTCTGACTCTCTCACCATTTAAGGTAAATGGATGGTGCTCCTTAGCTGTTACGGTGATGCTATGCTTTTCATGGGTACGTGGTAGCCTCTATACTTACTGCAATAATGCTCTAAATGAAAAATTGAGTTTTTGGAAATTGCCATCATTTGACTTTTTTATGCAAGGTGGGGAGAGGTGTCTATGTTTTTGCCATTTGTTTTCAAGGTTAATTAATGCTGTCTCTTTCACTTCCGGGTCTCTGTGGTAGATACTGTAGCAAGACTCCATTAACATAACATCTATTTCAACCTTTTCCTAGTGAGCCTTCATTTTCTGAAGAGTTAAGAAAGCTCAAAAATGTATTTCGCTGACTCCCTTTCAGCTAGGGTTCCAGATGAAATTTGGTTTCTTCAATGAGGTATACCTGAATTTCAAACTAACACAGTGCCTACCACACGAGGAACCCATTTTTCTAAAATGTGGTTCCAGAGGGTGTTATGCAGCTGTGGAGACTTCAGCTCTGGCAGCAGCTTTCTCACTCCCAAAATATGCTGCGATGGTTCATTCTGGAAGGAGATGGCCTAGTGGCTTTCTGATTCTGGCTTACATGAAAGTTTCCAAAGTGAGCCAGATCTCGAAACCCACACACATTCTTATCCTGTAGGCTGCTGAATGACGGTGCAGGATGAAATCACAGACTTGCCGTATCTCTTATGTGAACATTAGAGCATTGATCAGGAGCAAGTGGGTCACCAAGAATGGAACTGAGACATTTAAGAAGATGTGGATAACTACACATATCCCAAACCATTCACTCTAGACTACGTCTATAGTATATAATTTCATGATGCCTATACTTTACAGTCATAGCTTTTTTTTCGGATAATTATATAATATTATATAATTAAGTTATACATATAGTCCTTCACTATTCTTTAAGTTCCAAGAGGACAGAGATTGATTACTTCTTGTTATATTTGTAACACCTAATATAATACCCACATAAAATAGGAGATAAATGTGAATGTATAAATGAAAAACTTTTTGTGATCATCAAGCATCTAGTCAGTTCTTCATAATATTTACTTTAATTTGGCAAAGAGCTATAACACAAACATTAGTAATGAACCATGCTGAGTGAGACACAACGGATAAATTATAGACTATGACTTCTTCTCTTACAGTTCAATTATTCACTTTATTTACTTTTGAAAAATTTTTTATAGCTGAATTCCCTCTTTCATCTGCACAATGAATACTTCGCTACTGTAATTTAAAAAACTCAGCTTCAGCTTGTTTTAAGTGTCATTAAATTTTGATTGATTCACTTGCAAGAACACTGGAAACTCGGGATGGGAAAGCAATGACCAAAAGTTTTCTACTTTTTAGCAGCTCTGGGTAGGATGTTACTTAAAATGGTCAACTCTAGATAACTCCCCTCAAGTAGAGAATTGGTTACACTTCACAAACAAAAGGCTTACATTTATTTTAGAACACATGGTGCTTTTTTCTTCCTACCTGTTTTCCACCCACCTGTTGTTCTTTTTTGGCTAATTCAAAAATGAGTGCATACTTTTGTATGGTTGTTAGCATAACTGACACCATCTTGGGCCCATACAGTTCCTCCTGTCCTTCCACTGACCCTCCCCAGGGCTGTACTATATGGTAAATCATTTCTCCGTCATCAAGGGCTTTGTAGTTAATAGATATTTTTAACAATCATTAGGTCCAGGTGGCCTCTATGCTCTGTTAGCTCCAAACAATGATGAAGACCTTCACTGACGAATTCCCAGCACCCCTGAGACTAGCTACCCATTCATAAATCTTGACTTAGGAATGCACTCCCTGTTTCCAAGCACATACCCGTATACCCTAGATTAACCATAAAATTGTCCCAGTGGCCCCTCGGTGGTGTGGAGTGCAGCTGTGAATGCTTCCAAATTGTTGTCCATCCGATCCTGCCCTGTAAGTTACACTACGATGAACTGATCCATTGATTGTGTGGAGCTGCCTGCCTTGTTTTTCAGTCTCAAGATACCTTCTCAGTTTGGTGGGCACTTTTCATTCCCTCCATCCCCCAACAACTTTCCTGATGGTGCATAATTAGAATGGTTTGGGCAAAAAGGCTTGGAACATGACGGAGAAGATGAAGGCCTCAACATTGCTCCTACTACATTAGGAGAACTGCTTTTCCTCCCACTATCACCATTACTAATAATAACTGACACGTAATAGGGGGGGAGGCATATGTACCAGGAACTCTGGTCACTACAACTCTCTAAGTTCTTTCATTATTCTCTTTTTACAAATGAAGAAATTGAGGCTCAGAGAAGTCACAGATTTACCCGAGATCACGGAGCTGGAATCTGAACCTAGACATCTCTCTCTAGACTCACGTTCTTAACCATCATGCTATATTCATGAAAATGAAAGCTCTATGACCAGTTAGCCGCTGTTTTATTCATTTCATCAACTATTAAATTATTTCTAGCTTCATAATCACTTTAAGAAAAAAGAAAGCATAATCTTGTTGAATGCATTGAAGGATCGTGAATTGTGTTATTTCATGCTAGATTATAGGCTTCCTAAAAGTCTGAATTTTCCAGAATCATTCACTCAGTTACTCAACAAAACATGTAAACCAGGTTCCTGTTAAGCAATCACTAAATAGTAGCTATTATTATTATGACTCAAGAACTAACAGTCTGATGGAGAAGATAGACACACAAAAAATTGAAATATATTGTTTAAGTGCAACAACACAAGGATGCTAATAAGTTTGCGTAAGTGATCCCTAACAACACAATGACAGAGAATGTAAGTACACATTTAACTACCTTTTTTAGTCACTTGTAATAGTTAATTTTATGTCGCAACTTGACTGGCCACAGAGTGCCCAAATGAAACATGATTTCTGGGTGTGTCTGTGAGGGTGTTCCTGGATAAGACGAGCATTGGAATCTGTGGACTCAGTAAAGGAGACTGTACTCCCCAACGTGCGAGGGCATCATCCAATCCACTGAGGGCCCGACAGAACAAAAGATGGAAGAAGGAGGAACGTGCCCCTTCTTGCTTCCTCCAAGCCCACTGGAATGGGGTATCTCCTATCTTCTCAGGCACTGGGCCTGGGATTTCAACAATCAGCTCCCCTGCTCTCAGGCCTTTAGACTCAACTCAATGACACCGCTGGTTTTCCTGGGTCTCTAGTCTGCAGACAGCAGACTGTGGACTTCTCAGCCCGCACAAGCATGTGAGCCAACTCCTCAGAATCTCTCTCTCTCTCATTTACGCATATATAAAATCTCCTTCTGCTTCTTTTTCTCTGGAGAATCCTGACTAGTAAGGTCACCTATTTTTCTAAAGTCAAAGAGAATTGTTCCTGAGCTTTATCAGTACCTTACTTAAGACAAATGACAGCCCTTCTTTTATTCAACTATTTCTTATTATGAAATAAGTCCATTTACACAACAAAAAGGGACACACTGGGGTCCCTTTTACACAAGCGTGGAAATGAAACTTTATAGGAAATAATACGTTTATAAAATGTATAGTCTCCTTGAAGCCCATAAATCACATGTTCATGGAAAATAATACACTTGGGTATGGTAAATATAAGGGTCATTTAAAAATTATTGAGTTTCACATTTTTGGCAGATGTCTCATGAAAAAGGTTTATATATTTAGCCTGTGGCAAAGTCTCTGGTAACCTTGGAGGAAAATAAAGACATGTGGCTACACAATTTGCTCAACTGTATAATCTTTACACAAAAAAGGTCACACTGCAATCAAAGGCATTCTGCCTGCCTGAGGTCTGAAGTATCAAATCTCAAGAGCTAAAATAGAAATTACAGAAACAACTCCTAATTGTCAACTCTTAAGAAAGGCCCTTATTCAGAAAGTTATTTATTAAATTCAGTCTGAAAGAAAGGCAGCCACTGAACTTGGTCTTCCATAAAATGTCAAATTCTTCTAATTAGCTTCAGTGTTTTATGAAGGCATTTTGTTACATTACTCCTTGATGTTTATTCGATACAGATGTTAAGAGGGAAGGAGATTTTCCTCAAAGATCCATTCTTTAAGGAAATTATTTTCAGGAATAAAATTAATGTAGGTATTTGATGAGTTTATTGGTAGCCACAAGGAGAGATGCTCAGTCAGGTATTTTAAGTTCTCCTTAAATAGTCCCCATCACTAGCCTGCCTCTTCGGGCACTCTTTTATGCAGAGCAGTTTGGGTCTGGGTCTTTGAACAAAGCCACGCTGACAGCCATCACATTACACTTTACAGAAGGCTAATGTCTCTCTTCCCCACGTTTAACATGCACAGAAAATGTGTTTTCAAAGAAAAAACCCCACACGGTTAGTTTACAAGGCTGTTAGAATATATCTTTCTCTAAGAAGGAATTGGATCCAAATATGAATGAGAAAGAAACCTACTAATACAAAGAGAGGTGAATATTCCAACTCAGCATGTGGAACCAAATCTTAAAGAGAATAAAGAAGTGAATAAGGCCTAGCAGGACTAGATTAGCATATTTTCTTCAATAACTATATTAACATATTTTATTATTTTTCCTTCTTTCTAACATTATATAAATGGATTCCTTTAAATCTCAATAGGGAAGAGGCACAGACTATAAAAACAACTTGAATAATGAGCATAAGGTTTTTCAAAACCATGTAATGAAGGCACATAATAATGTTAAGATTCCAATAAAATACATATATGCTTATAAGTAAAACTTCAGAGAAAATGTATGACTACAATTGGGACTAATACACTCAGATTTGGTTAGCATCTAATTAGTATATAAGAAGCTCAAGAACAGTGCCAACATACTTTGGAGCTAAGACTGCCACTGGAAGTAATCCACTAGTAAAATCAAAGCAAAATAGGTAAGATTTGCTTGTCAAAATGAAAGTAGGAAGAACCAAACAGAATCTATTAAATCTTGCAATGTGGAAAAGATATATTCATGTTATAGACGTCTATAAAAATGAATGCATCAACTGACAGTGTACAGGAAGTCCAAAGGACCCAAATTGTTCCAGAGTATTTCTAGCACTTTTTAAGGAAGAAGATGCCTTGTTGGCTACAGTTCGGTGACACTAGTTATCTAGATCATAGGGTCAACTCTTCTTTATTATTATCTGCTCAAAATTTTCCATTTATAATTTGACTATCCATAGAGATTTTCCCCCAAAGTGAAGGAATGTGATGATCATCTTGACATAAGGAAGTGGCTCTATACTCTAACGCTGCCTTAGGCAATAGAGATTTGGGTCAGGTATCTGGCTCTGCCCCTTACTGCGGTTACCTGCAGCATTCACACACATGCCTGATCAAGAGGGTTCACTTGAAGTTTCTGGCTCTGAAAGGTTAAGGTCAAGATGAGGTATAAATTCTGTCCTAGGAAATCCTGCCTAAGTGGCCAGCTTTTCCCTCTCTCTCTATTTTGATACAGAAGACCTTTCAGGATCACAACAGGGTCTCAGTTTGCTTTGAGATACATTACGTGTGATTAAAGAAACTGCTATAAAGCAGAAGCTGTAGGGATTGGAACCGAATCAGCACTGACTCCATGACAAAACTGAGAAGTTTATTTTAAAAAACTAAACTCTAAAACGTATTTATTTACTGTTCTTCTAGCAAGAGAAGGCAGAAAAGGCAATCAATCAATCAAATATTCAGTTACTTATAATACATAAACATTTACTTCATTCTGATACCTTAACTAACAACTTTCTAATAACCATAACCAGGTCAGCTGGGGTCCTTTTATTTTTAGCTCAGTAACTTGTAAGGATCATTAAAAGGTATATGGCAAAATGCTTGTTTGAGGCCCTATTTCTGCTACACCCAATTTTAAGCCAAGAGAAAATAAGATTAAAAATGGGATAAAAACTCAAGTTAAGCAAGGGAAAAAAAGGATTCTGAATTTCCTATCAACTTTGTTATACTTTTATGACTAGAAAACTTTTCTGAATATAGGCATAAATATTTAGTATACTTAAGCACATTATTTAATTCTTTCAAGAACTGATTTCTAAAAATAAAAATTGAGAAGCATTTGACAGCTTTTCAATTTATTTTAGGTTTTAAATTGAGATAAACCATCAGACACATGACTAAGACAGCAATTTTGGTAATTTCTGGATGATGCAGACACCTGTGTATTTGGGGCTGCAAAGGAATTTTTATTAGGATGATAGAAAACAGAATTGAAATCAGTTGCTGAATTCCAACCAATTCAAATGAATTATTTGACCTACAAGCTATGTTATCCTAAATTTCTCAATGCAGCTGCCAGAAATCTATTTTCCAAACGGAACAACAGATGGTTTTGAACAATACTGCAATATAGCAATTCTCAGTTTTTCCAAAGTGTTTTTCTCTGGCTAAAATTATTAACATAATTGAGAAAATAATTTTCAAATTTTTCTGAAAGACTATGCTATTTTCAAAGTAAAAAGCAAAGTTTAATATCCTAATGGATTTTTTTAAGCATTATCTTTAGAAATGACTCTATTTGCTAGTTTTTATTTATCTAAAACAACAAAGTGTACCCTTGCCCTCATTTTAGAGCTAACTTAATAATCCCACAAAGCCTGCAAGCACTTCAAAATGTATCTCTCCATGCGATCATTTCCAGCTCACAGTATACTGTTAGTTCAAAACTTTATCACTCTACGAGGATTACACAAACGGGCAATTAAGTCTGATGTGAGAAATACTTTAAACCTCTAAACCTTTGTAAATAATTGAAAAACGTCTCATTCCTTCAAACGTCACCGTGAACAAAAGAAATACAGCCAATTCGAATGAGGTTAACCCCTAGAGAAGCTTAATCTTTCAGATGAAATCATCTCAAGTTCCTTCAACTGTTCTTGGCAGATGACTCAGCTTCCTACTCGGTGATTTAATCAAGAACATCTACAAGTCCTGATTCTCTTTCCTTCTTTCCTAGCGCATTCTCTCCAGTGCTGTGCAATGACGTGTGGGCTTTGGGTCTGGACTGCCTGGATTTAGTCCTGGCACCATCACTCACCATCTGGGAGATCCTGAGGAGGACAATCTAAACCCTCTCAACCTCAAATTCCATTTTCAAAATGCTAAAACTGACCTTATAGTATGGCTGTGGATTTAATGCACTTAAGTTAACACACACAAAGAACTTCAAACATGCCAGGTATATAGTAAGTGCTCAATTAAGCGTAGCTATTATTATTTACTATTACTACTATTACTACTATTATTATTATCCCTTTTCTCTCGTCTTGGCCAAAGAAATGTCTCTTTAATATCTAGGCCACTTCAAGGTCCAGACCTCTTTCAATTGCTTGAAAGAAATTGACTAAATTTCTTAGTCTCACACTCACCCTGGACCTTACGCCTTTGTCCAAGAACATGCTGGCTTTCCTGCTTGTGAGCAAACCCTGCTCACAAACACAAAACAAAACAAGTAAAAAACTTCCCATGATGCAGCCAACACCTGTCTTAGCTATTTCACTCTCTTTCATACAAACCATATTTTTAAAAATAGTCTGTATTCATTTCCTCCATTTTCTCACCATTTACTCATACCCTTTGCAGTTTCACTCCTGAAGTTGCCTTCTGAACAATCACCTCATCACTGAATCCAGCAGCCTTCTCAGTCCTATTTCTCAACCTTCCTATGACAAATGATGGGATCTCCTTTCTTGTAAAAACTGTTCTACTAGCCTTCTGTGCCACTGCCTAGCCTAAACCTTCCTCCCAGTTTAACTCCCACTTCGCTGCTTTAGCTGGTTTCTTTTCCTACACCTTCCATCTAAACCTATACCCACAAGAGTTCTGCCTGCAGCCTTGCACATCTTTCTGCACTCTCCCCAACTTGCTCCATTCCCAGTCTTTCACTACCACGGGACTCCCCCAGATCCCGTGATTTAACTTCCAAATCACCGCCTCTAGTTCTGCCCACCAGCCCCTCCCCACTCTAGACCTGCCCTTCCTGGTTGTTGAAGATGTCTATTTGGTTGTTCACTTACCTCAAACTTACCATGTTCTAAATCAAATCTATCCGTTTTCTTTCTTAATATTTCCACTTTTGTTAATGAATGGGATGATCACTCTCTGAATTACCAAGGTCAGGATATCTGAATCATCTTTAGCCTTCTCTCTCCCTAATAGCCCATCATAGATAAGACAGTGATTATATGCATGCATTCTGGAGAGACACAGTGTGAGTTTGTATCCTGACTCTCCACTTCCTGCCACTGCGACCGTGAGCACGTCCCTTGCTTCATAGCACAGCTGTCCTGCTTACATGAGAAAATGTATGTAAGGGCACGGAGGGTGAACATTTGGCAAGCCATGATGATGACGACAAAGAAAAAGAATCTCAATGATCTCAGTGACCCTTCTCATTCCTTACTTGACTCTCACCAAATCTCATATAGACTTTATGTTGTCTCAAGTAAATTTAAACTCAGAGGGTCAGTCTTGGTTGTCAATGTGTAAGTGGCTCGAATTTTCATTAATCTCATCCAAGGCAATCTCAATCAAGACCTAGAACACGTGATATTCCACTTACATATCAATGTGGTTTTCTCTCATAGTATCCTAAATAAGAATGTAGTGAGAATTCAGCAACTGACCTTATTTGAACCCAATTTCAAGTAACATTCTGTAAGCTATATGATCAGAAATTAAAATCACTCTCAATTCTTAATAACACAGAGTACATTATCAGTTACAAGCTATAAAATCTTTGCTGTTATTACTCTAACCAACCAACCACCTTGCAGTCGCCTGTCCACACTTCCCCATGAACTGAAAACTAAATTTAATTTTGGCTTAAGAAAGATGTAAAGATTATAACAATTATTGGAAAAATATCAGAATCATATAATGTATTACAAAATCAATATGATGCTATCCTTTGCTGTGTTATCAGTGAATTTCTAGCCCTGCAAGAAAGTAGATTTGATTAGATATTTTTATAAATGTCCATATAAATATGTACCACATTTAATTAAATATCTAGGGGACCATTACCACTAGAAGCAGTTGTCCTGAGAGAAGCATATTTATGTATTAATTAGATGCCTCTAGTTATTCATTTCTACAAAGAAAGAGGAGGAGGATTACCGCTAAGGATTGGAGCTCTCGTGTTTCTTCCTCTGCGGCTGAAGCATGATATGACAGAACCTACAGGGCGAGAAAAGAAGGAATGCAGGTTATACAAGAGAGGACTACCAAACACAGACCACAGTTTCAAGCCTGAGATTCTGCTAAAACTTCCTGCAGAGACGGCTAGACTCCTCAGAACATCATATCTTGTTTGCTGCTTTCTTCAACAGAGAGAAAATCCCAGACTTTGATTCAAATGCTTATTACGGAAACAGAAAGTTATACTCCCTATGTTCAAAGAAAACTGTCACTTTTCCTCTGACATTGTTGATATAACAAACACATTATGTATAAGCCACACTCTTAGGTCAAACTTGACAGAAAATTTTGGGTCACTTTCTTTTAAAAAAAACTGACTTTAGTTATTTTTACTTGTGTACAGAATCAAGATAAAAGACCTCTGCATAAACTGACATTTTAACGTTGATATTTGGAAAGAAAGTAGCCTAGAAGTGGCTCTCAGATGAAGTATGTAACCACTGCAGAATTCATAAGGAAAAACTGCACAGCGGAGATATAATGTCACACAGACTCAAGGATCCTTTTACACTCATATGATTCAAAAACTGAGAAGAGTAGGGCTGGTCTATAAATCTATCCATTAACAGCTGAGGACACCTAGGCTCAGGGATCCTCATGACTCGGCTGTGAGCTCACACCCAGTGGGAAGACAAGAGGGCCTAGAACCCAGCTTTCAACTCCCAATTTAGTACACTTCCCATCGCCCTAGTGAGTTAAGTTGTAAGAAGATGGTAAGGCAGGTTTACTGTCTTCTTATAACTTAACATGAGAATCATTCATTCCCATTTTCAAAAGTGGTAACTTTTAAGTAATGGAATAATATTTTAGACATTCTTTTAAACCAAGGTAGTGATTGCATTTTAAACTATCATATTTTAAAAACACATTTTTAAAACTTCATTTTTGACAGAGTCAACACAGATTTACTAAAATCCCTCAAAGTTTTAAAATCAGTGATAAAAAGGCATCCCATGTTCAGACTTTAAATGGTGAGCCAAGTAATTCAGCAGCCCAAACTAGTTTCCCTTGAACTAGTTTTTAAAATTTTAAGCAATTCAAAATCTAAAGCCAAATGGTATATACATCTACTATCTTGTGATTCAGAATGTTATAATACTATGATACACTTGATTTGTCTTAGTGTTTGAACCATTAATCACTAGGAAACCTCAGGAACCTTGGACTTGCTGTCTCCTGCTCCTGTGAAATGGACAGGTCATGGCTAAGCTGCTGCTGACACCACAGAGGTGGTTTGTTGAGAAAGGCTAAGGCTATGACCATGAATTAGTCTAATATAAATCAGTGCAATGCAACATGGATAAGTGAATAAAGGAATAACAGGACATTCTAAGTTAAAAAAATTAATTCCATCACACACTGAAGATAAAAATAGCACCTTACTCGTAGGGTTGTGTGGATTAATTTTGTTAACACAAGTGAGAACACAGAGTAAGCATTTGATAAAGGTTAGCTATTATTGTTGTTGTTTTACTGTCATTATAATGATGTTTTCCAGGTCAAAATAATTCCCTGTCATAAGAAAACATGAGGGGTTCATGTCCTTAGCTTTTATCCAATACATCAGAAGAAAAAATTTTTTCAAGGTTAAACCTGTGATTGTACATATGCCTTCCTATAATGAATTGAAATTGAAATGTATACATTAAGTGAAAGCCTAATGACTCATATTTAACTCAAGTAAAACTATAGTGTAAAAATAGAAATAAATCTCAACCAGGAAAATATTCAGAGATTTTGAATAAAATGATATGATATGTGGGATTTGCTTCAAAATAATCAATGGATTAATAGGGAAGAAGAGTGCAGAGAAGTGAGCAAGGGTATGGATGGAATAATAGTAGCCACAGGTCAGTAATTACCGAAGACAGCTAATGAACACGTGGGGGCTCCTTAGCTATTCTCTCTACTTTAGCATTATGTTTGATATTTCCCAAATAGGAAGTTTTTTTAAAAAGAGATAACTTCTAATTGATAGCTGGCTTCGATTCAATTCTTCAGTGCAAAGCCATGGAAACAGTAAAAAAAAATTTGCTTAAAAATTGTATATGCACACACACGTACATATATGTACATGTGTGCATATATGTAATTTGAAATATATGTATATTTGTTTGTATATATACACACACATACATATGTGTGTGTGTATTTGAAACAGATTTCTACCGGTTTCTAAGCCAAGGTCTCTTATGTAACACTATAGCAAAACTATTAGTGTTATATATTCACATTAGAAAGTAAAGCATACCATCTTGGTTATTGGTAAATCTTGACTTATATATCCTTCTAGCTCTTTAGGTTAGGTATCTGTTTATTAGGGGTTGGAGGAAAAGTTAATGATCCATATCCCAAACATTGATTTCCACTGATCCCTACTAGCTAAGAGTAGGCAAACATTAAAGTATATTTCACACCAGTGTATAAAGGACGAAGTAATGCCCTTTATGAAGTCTATTTCCCTAAGTTGGTCTATGATGTAAGAAATTTCCATGTTACACGAAGTGAACATCTTCAGGCAGTTAGTGAAGTACATCTGGAAAGGGCTGGCCCACTTGGGTAGGCTTGTCCTGCTTGGGAGGGAGTCTGCCTGAGGTCAGTGCCCCAAGCCAGTGGTTCACATTCACAGTCACCTGGGCGAGCTCTGTAATAATGCAGATTCCCAGCCTCTACCCAAGCCTTATTGAATCAGAATTTTCAGAAGTGGGATCCACAAATCTGTAATTTGAAAGACTTTCACTTTTCCTCATTTCTGATTCTGAGTGCTTAGGATTTCTGTTTCTGTTTTTTAAAACGTGTGAATACAACTGCTCACAAGGAGAGATGGGGAGGCTCAGGCAATGGGGAAGGGACAGACGGGGTGCAGTGGCAGTAGACATCTGTGTGAATGGATTATTAAGGTCAAGGACTGCTTCTGGCCGAAAAAGCAGAGGACTGAAGGGACCAACGGCTGGAGCTTTGGTTTGGTCATAAGGCCCCTGACAAGTTTCTAAAATATTCTGGGTCTCAGTTTCCTCAGCTGTTTAAATGAGAGAAGGATCTGATCATCTAAAGCACATGACTGTCGTAAGGATACAGTGATGTAACAGACACCAAGAGCTGTTACAGGGAGAGGTGTAAGTTGAGAGTTTGGCCATAGAGACTGAGAAGTCCCGTACGTGTCAGCCCACCTCTAACGTGACCATCTGCTTGGCCATAGCTCTCTCCACCGCTTCGTACATCTGTGTGTTCTGGATCCCCAAGCCACAAAAGATGACAAAAGCTTCCAGAAACTGTTCATCATTTCGGTTGAAAGGCTTAATTTTGCCAGTGGTCTCCTCCATCTTATTAGCAAGTTGGCAAACCCCTGTAAGAATTCAAGAAGTCAAGCAAATGTTACTCTTCATCATCACAGTTCTCACTGACTTTAAGACCCCCCCCACCACGACTGTCTTACACTTTTCTCTTAGGAATGCTTGGTATCTCCAAATAAGCAAATGAATCCTCACAAATATAAGCTAGAAAAGTCATCTGAATCAATTTACATGAGAACTTGTTTCACACAGCCCTAAATGTATGTTGTCTGTGTTCAAAAAATCCTAGAGTACTATTTTCTTCCAGACTCGGTCGCGAATTTCAGATCAGCTGAGTCCCCAAAGACAATTTGTCCTTTGGAGACTAATTGGATTTTTGTACATTTGCCAAGAGAGCAATTTTGATGCACATCAGAATTTTGGGTCACACAGACTGCCTCTCCTTACTGAGAAACCAGAAGTTAAATAACACAATTACATACAAAATAGAATGGATGAAACAGACAATTTACATAGACAGTCTAAAGTTTCAAATATGCACCTCTGCATCCAGGAGAATCATATTTCCAATCATTTTTGATACTACAAATAAATGCACATAGAAATGTCTATTTAGTGAGAAATAAAAGCAGAACTAATCTTTGGAGACAATCGTAACCTAACCTCCCAAATCCTGGCCTTTCTTAGAAAGTCAAACACGTAGTCGATATGAATAGAAGATTACATCAAATCTTTACTGAACTAGTTGTTCTATGGGACTCTGAGCCTAGTGGTCTCTGTGAGGAGTCTGATGACCTCCTACCTCTGGGTAACACACTGTTGTTAAAGTCCTCATCTCTTCTGTCTCTGCATATGTAATATAGACTTCCATCATGTGCATGTAGGTACAGTGCTTTAATACACACATGAACTCTAGTCTGCACAGTTTATACTGTGAGAAAGGTGTGCCCACGCCCATTTTACAGATGAAGAAACTGAGTCTCAGGAAGGTTAAGTCATATGCTCCAGGTCACTTAGCTAGTACGCTTATGTCTAAAATTGAAACCCCAGCTCAGCCTAGCCCCAAAGGCTAGTTTATTACCACACTGCTGCTCTGTGCCTTTTCACCCCTGTCAGATCATTGCTAGCAGTTCCCTGACTGCACTTTGCTTGCCCACACCTTTGCCTATGCTTTCCCGCTGGCCTACTCTGCTCCCCACTGCTCTCTTTCCTGTTGTCCAATAGATCCCTACATGCCCTTCACAGCGAGCTCCCACAGGCCTCCCACTTCCCGGGTGAGGCGGCCACTTCTCCTTTCTATCTCCTTAACTTTATCATTTGGAGTATCATGGGGGATTTTATTTCTGTCTTTCTTTCTGGACGTACATATCTTGGGCTTAGAGATTTTATTTTTTCAGTTCCACTTCCTCAGCCAGCAATGCCTGGCATATAGCAGGACTCAAAAAATGTTTACTGAGTTAATGAAAGAATGAAGGATTGCGGCTCTGACCCAAACCACTTTCCCATGAAGACTATATTCTGTTATCTCTTATTTTTCCTGGAGCACAAAAGGATTTTATAGCGTCCGTGACGATGCATGGTTGCATATGAAATCCCTTTATTACCACTGGTGTGCACTTTATTTTTAACCCTACAAATTATCTGTATTCTCATGTTGCTCTTTTTTGTTTGTGGGAGTTTTTCTACTTTAGACAGTAAAGGCATCCTTATCTATCTGTATTAGTATGGCAGAGATTACTTCTCTAACACATTCCATTATCAAGAAAAATTTTAAACAAGACATAATGAATCTGGACACTGCAAGTAAAAACTGTGAGTAAATATGGCAACCGGTATTCATTACCTTAAAAGACCATGTCCCACGTACGGTAGAAACGCCTGGGTTATATCCGCCAACCTTTGTGAATCCCCAAATTATAAATATGGAACTGTTTATATAGGCTTCTGGCTATCTCCCAAATCACATTTTCTTGAGGGTCACGCATTCTGTGCCTTATCCTCACATCACAATGTGACTGCCTTTCAATCTTTACTAAAGCTTTCTCCTAGTTGATGGCCATTTTTCATAACCAAGATTTTTCTTTATATCACTGCATAAGATTGATTGCACGTATGGGAAGGAAAAGACAACCCGGAGGGGTTGAGACGTGGCCATCAGGCAGTCTGCTGGGCCTGGGACCGAGGTAAGGAACTCTTTCCTGGACAGCGGTTCAAATCTGGGCCTCAGCCAACAGTCAGTGAATGAATATATTAAGCGGTATTAACTAATACCTCAGGAATTGAAAGGTACTAAAATGGCATGTTAAGTGTACAAGTAGGAAGAGTTGGCTGTAACAACCACAGCTCTGGGCAGAACAGCTAAAGTGTGTCTGTGTCACAATCCACCTCTATAGATACAGACACGCAGACACAGAGTTACGCTCAGGGCAAGAAAATGGGTAAAGACAAATTATCCCTTTAGGAATATAATTTAATCCTTCTTTGAAAGCAGTCACGTTTATACAGCATTCAAGACAATCCTGTTGATCTCTTTACACCCTTCATAAAATTTAATTCTATCAAACAAAAATACCCAAGTCGGAAAAAAAAAAAAAGCTATGAAGAAGAAAAGGTTCATAACAAACAAATAGGGTTCTTTGAGAAAATGTAAAGCTTGGGCCCATTTACAGATGTTTTTCACAACTTATTCATTAAAGATCTGGAAGAGTGGATGAAGAGTACAATAATGAAATTTAAAACTGGTCATTTGAAATGCCACATCTACTAGTAAACCATATAAAATCAGAATCACTTATATATAAAAACAAAGTAGTTATTGCAGAACCAAAAATAAAACAAAATCACTCAACAAAAACCAATAACTATATACAAAAATAAAATAAAATATTCAAAAATATATTAGGAGAAAACCAAGAAGTAGTACAGTTAGATAGCAAACTATCAGTGTTAATATTAGAGTTCACAAAGTACTTGTCCAGACATTATTTCACGCGGTCATCACAGCAGCTCTGAGAGCTAGTTGGCACTGAAGGCATCTTTGGAAATTATGCTGAAGGGACTAGACAGTTTCTAAACACACACTTATGTTTCCTTTTCTATAATTCCAGGGATCAGATGTTGTTACCAACCACAGTTTTCCTTTTGGCCTCTTGGCAGAGCAGGGGGTCAATTCTTATATCCTGCTTGTGGTCTCCTGTCCTCTCTCCTGCACAACATGGGCTCCAAAATTAGCATCCTGTCTTGTTAATGTGTAAGACTTACCCTTCTACCCTTGTCACCTACCTTGCAAATAATTTTTTCCCACTTGTTATTTGTCAATTATCTTAACTTAGGGAGTTTTTTGGTTGTAGAAAAGATTTCATTTCTCAAGTAACTAAAACAGTTATCTTTTAAGTTTTCAACTATAGTGTCTTGCTTTTAAAAGAAGCTTCCCCATTTCAAAGTTACATACAAACCTATATTTTCCTCTGGCACTTTTACAGATTCATTCTATCACATGTAATCTTTTAATTCTACTTACTTTTTTCCCTAAATTGCTACTGGATTCTTGCAAAACATAAATAGTTATCCATTCTTTAATAATTTGAATTGTCACCTTAAATAATAAATTCATACTTATTTCAACTATGTACTTTTTTCACATTTAAATGTTATGAAATCAGTATGCATCCTAATCAATTGCTTGTCATTATGTAATTGAAATCATTTTTCTCTTTCTTAAAGATATATAAAATGGTGTCTTTCAACCAATGGCACCTTAGAAACAATGAAATATACTCTATTATGCACAGTAACACAACTGTTATATCAGACTTGAGTCTGCATTTAGACTTTCTACTGTGTTCCATCAATCTTGCCATCTCTTCTAGCACACATATAATACTTTTAATAATGTTACTTATACAGCATTATTTTAATTTCTGACAAGGCAATTCTCTATCCATCAACTCTGATTATTTTTATGCTATTCTTCCAGATGAATTTTATATATGTTGGTCAAGAACTCCTCTACCCCCTCAAAAAAAAATCTTATAAGGACATGTATTAAAATTGATATAAATCTGATCTGCAAAAAGTTAACATCTTAAATAATAGATTCTTATTGTCAGGAAATGTTATATCAGTTCACTTACTTAAAGATAACTTAAAGACTTTCAAGTTATCTAGTAGACTTTTATAGTTTTCCTCATATAGATGTTCCTATTTCTGACCAAGTTTATTCCTTGTTACTATTGTAAACAGGATGATTTTTCCATTATTATTTTCTAACAAATTTGTCTTGGCTTGTAAAAAGTTATTTTCTTTTAATAATTTGATAGCCAGGAACTTCCACAAGTCTCTTTTTAGATAGGTACTTTCAGCTGATTCTTTTAGGTTTTTTCATTCAACAATCATATCATTTTTTAAGTTATTTTGCCTTTGCGTTTTCCATGCCTCACCTTATTTCATCCTTTCCTGTCCTCTGATTGCTTTGGTAAGAATTTACTTTGGGCAAGAGTTGTTTTGTTTTGTTTTGTTAGTGACTTTAAAAATATAACTTTCTCAACTACTTCCATGAAAAAAAAAATTAACATCTTTATTGGAGTACAACTGCTTTACAATGTTGTGTTAGTTTCTGCTGTATAACAAAGTGAATCAGCTATATGTATACATATATCCCCATATCCCCTCTCTCTTGCGTCTCCCTCCCACTCTCCCTATCCCACCCCTCTAGGTGGTCACAAAGCACCGAGCTGACCTCCCTGTGCTATGCGGCTGCTTCCTACTAGCTATCTATTTTATATTTGGTAGTGTATATGTCAATGCTACTCTCTCACTTCGTCCCAGCTTACACTCCCCCGCTCCCCATGTCCTCAAGTCCATTCTCTACGTCTGCATCTTTATTCCTGTCCTGCCCCTAAGTTCGTCAGAACCATTTTTTTTTTAGATTCCATATATATGTGTTAGCATACGGTATTCGTTTTTCTCTTTCTGACTTACTTCACTCTGTATGACAGATTCTAGGTCCATCCACCTCACTTCGTTTCTTTTTATGGCTGAGTAATATTCCATTGTATATATGTGCCACATCTTCTTTATCCATTCATCTGCTGATGGATACTTAGGTTGCTTCCATGACCTGGCTATTGTAACTATTGCTGCAATGAACATTGGGGTGCATGTGTCTTTTTGAATTATGGTTTTCTCTGGGTATGTGCCCAGGAGTGGGATTGCTGGGTCATACGGTAGTTCTATTTTTCGGTTTTTAAGGAACCTCCATACCGTTCTCCATAGTGGCTGTATCGATTTACATTCCCACCAACAGTGCAAGAGGGTTCCCTTTTCCCCACACCCTCTTCTATGAAAAATTTTAAACTCTCCTTCTGTTAGTACTGGTTATTACCAATTTTTATAGAATTTCTCCATTCCATCAAAACATATTATTTTTTTGGTACATTGTATTATCTAACATCTTTTAAATTTAAAGTTTCTTCTGTATCTGTAATTACATTTCCTTTCTCATTCCTATTTGTGTTTCTTTTATTTCCCTCATTATCTGTGTTTATTATTATTGTGTTTGCCCATTATCTCGTTTTACTATCCCCTCTCATTTCATAAATTTATCTTTTCAATTTCTTTGCTCACTTTCTTCCTATTTATTTGTTTACTTTGGGGGCAGCATAGAGGGTGAGAAAGAGAAAGGTGCTGTCTTTCTAATTTCTTCAGTTGAACACTTAGTTCAAATAACTTCATTATGTCCTAATTAATAATGGCAAAATATTTAAAGCTATATAACTCCTATATATATAGCTTTGACCTTGTACCTTGAGTTTTTATGTTAAATTGATACAACCACTAATTTTCTAAAATGCTATACTTTCATTTTGACTTTTGATTTCTTCTTTGTCATTTGGAAGAATGTTTTTCAGTTTCTAAGTGAGCTTTTTCCCTCCAGTTTATCCTTTTATTACCCATTTCTAGTTTTAATGCACTGTGATCCATGACAGTGGTTGTCAATTCTACTTTTCAGAAATGACTAAGTTTGTGTTGCATGTGTGTGTATCACTAATATTTGTAAATTTCTGATGAATATTTGATAGGAATTTGTGTTTTTAAACTATGAAATATAAAAGTAAATATTTATATGCCAATTAAATCCATTTCATTTTCTGTATTAATCAATTCTAATGTTTCCTTATATTTTCCTGTACTTTAACATTCTGTGAAAAGGGTACTAAAGACTCTCACTATGATCACCATTTTGTCCATTTCTCCTTGTATTTTTAATAGCTTTGGTTTTTGTATGTCAGTGATGTTATTTACTTTATAGAAGCATTTATGACAATTACACTTTCCTCTGTGAATTTAACTTAATCAATGCAAAGTGATTCTGTATATTATATGTTTTTACCTTAAAATTTACGTTGTCTGATATTGATATCTCTACTCAAATTTTTCCCATTCTGTGTAAAATGTATTCTTACAAATAGTATATTCTTCCTATCTTCTAGAAATTCCTCAATGTTTCTGGTCCAATAAAGGTAAGCGTCTCTGTTTTCCAGGGCTACTATGAGGTTTCTCTTATTTTTCTATTTCTTCAATCAATTCTTGAAACTATAATCCTTATATTTATTTTTATTTTAAAGATTTTCACTTTTATAATTTCAAGCTATAATCTCCTAGTTTTATTTTTTTGTCATTTTCTTCCCATTATTACTGCCCCTACAGCCTTATTTCCTGGCACTTCTTATCACTGATCATAATTAACAATTCTTTAATTGGGAAAAACTGTATACTTTAAGCAATATAAGCAGTATGTACCATGGACGACACTGCACAGTGTAATATTTGCATTAGGAAAATCCTAGCAAATATTTTTAAAAACAAATGAATAGTGATATTGCCAAATGATATAATTTAATATGAAAAATAAAATTAAGAAGTCAAATTTAAACTTACATAATTTTACAATATTACTTATGCCTTGGGATCATATTGCAACACATAGATGAGCAGAGCATTAGGACGGAAATCAGTTTAGAAAATATATTCAGTAAGAAATACATATTCCCCTCTCATACTTCACTGTCAAACAACGTGTGGTATAACACTATGATTTTTATTACTTTTTCACTAAAAAAAAAAAAAGATGAAAATGTAAGCTATTTAAAGTGGAGATGTTCTCAACAATATTTTTTGGATGGGAATGGAACTAATTTCTTCAAAATATGCCCTGAAATTGACATGGAAAATTTAGTCTAATAAATAGGGGATATAATTGGTTAAAATAAGTGAATTTGAATGAGGAAGTATTTTCTTAATAGTGTTGAAAACAAAGTGGTGGAAACACTCTGTGTTAGCCAGAGCACTGAGAAAACATTTGATATGAAAAAATACCTCAGGGAATACATTTGGTGATACAACAGGCCCCATACTGGTCTAATGTCTATAATTTCATCTAATTGTCAGTAATGGGAAAAAAAAGGAAGGGAAAGAAGATTACCAAAAACACATGGGCCCGTCTGTCTTTCTGCATGGAAACTCTGTGGGGATTCTGTATTAGAATTACATACTAGCAGAATCTGGTCTGTGTGACATGTAAGAAAAATGATCTATGGCCATGATACTTTCCATGCTGCATCTGTGAGTACAAAGTATAGTTGAGAATTCAAATTCTCTGTTTTGTCACACTTATAAAGACAGCAGGGAACACTGGAAATATTCCCTCTTGAAATTAACCTGAAAATGCCCCCCCAGAAACCCCACCAGGGAAATCATTTTTTCTTTCTTTCTTTCTTTTTATTGGCAGGGAATTTTTCCTTTCCAAAGACAACATTTACTTACTTTTGACTCTGTTATCAAGCAGGGTGACACAAAATGTATGCCAAGAGAAGTCTGATTATTTCAACTGGTATTTCTTTCTTTGTTCACTTGTCTGAAACAGTGACAGGAACACAGAATGTGGATTCTGAAGGGATCTGAAAGGTTAGTTAGTTGAATAATGTGGCCATAACCTTTTTTTTTAAAAATAAATTTATTTATTTATTTATGGCTGCATTGGCTCTTGCTGCGCACGGGCTTTCTCTAACTGCGGCAAGCGGGGGCTACTCTCCCTTGAGGTACGCGGGCTTCTCACTGTGGTGGTTTCTCGTGTTGTGGAGCATGGGCCCTAGGCATGTGGGCTTCAGTAGTTGTGGCACAGGGGCTCAGTAGTTGTGGCGCGCGGGGTCTAGAGCGCAGGCTCAGTAGTTGTGACGCACAGGCTCAGTAGCTCTGCAGCATGTGGGATCTTCCCGGACCAGGGCTCGAAGCCCATAACCTTTTTTTTTTTTTTTTGTGGTACGCGGGCCTCTCACTGTTGTGGCCTCTCCCGTTGCGGAGCACAGGCTCCGGACGCGCAGGCCCAGCGGCCATGGCTCACGGGCCCAGCCGCTCCGCGGCACGTGGGATCCCCCCGGACCGAGGCATGAACCCGTGTCCCCTGCATCGGCAGGCGGACTCTCAACCACTGCGCCACCAGGGAAGCACCCATAACCTTTTAAATGCTTAAAGGGAGAGTGGAGCCAGCCGGATGTTGTGAGCCCTATTCCCATCCAGGGACCTTTGCACTTCCCCCAAATCCTCTTACTTATCACATGTGTAAAGTGATGAAAAAGCCTAATGTATAACTTCCTTCGGCCACTCCCCATTCCCAGTTATTCCAAAGAGATGCTGCTGAGAAAAAGCGATGATGTGCCTTGATGTGGCAAGTTGCCACTCTGTCCTCCTTCTTATCAGAACTTATTAGTAAATGATGCATTGCTTCTGGAATCCATTTCACATTTTCAAAGGTCAAAGGCATCTTGTGGTAAGCTCTATACTTATATGAAAAAGCATTTTAAAGAAGTATAACGTGGGAGATTGGGATTGACATAAATACACTAATGTGTATAAAATAGATAACTAGTAAGAACCTGCTGTAAAAAAAATAAAATGAAATTCAAAAAAAATTTTAAAAAAAGGAAGCATAACATTTATAATGTAGTTTTCACCTAACTCCTAGAATATAAAATTTTATATCCTAAACATTTATGTAGTTTCATATTGTAGGGCACCCTTGTCAGTTTTCTTCTGTTGTTTATATTAGAGATCTGATCGGTGATAATCTTGAAAAGAGAGCTGACATATGGATTCACTAGGCTCTACTTTTTTCTCTGAGAGCTGAGAAGCGTGCAGGTGATGAACAGCCTTCAGGGAATCGCCAGGCTGGTTTCCAAGAGGCTTTATGAGGCAATGCACTGGAGTCAGCAAGCCCAGCCCTGTAGGGTTACAAACTAGTTTACCATGCTGAGGACAGATCCCACTCTCTGGGGTAGAGAACAGTACCTAAGTTCACAAGACTGATTTATAAAACCAGAATAGTATCAATGTCCAACAAGAAATAGATCTGTCCCAGGAACCCGAGTACGCGCACCTGCAACTCAGCCCATTGCCTCAAGCCCAGTTCACCGATTTACAATGAGAAACAACTGGCAAAGCGAGCAGTGTATTCGAGAGGATATGAAGAATGCATTCTCTTCCTATGAGTTAACGTATCTTGGAAAGAAAATAATCAGAACAAGGGAAGTCAGACTGGTGGGTTGTTTAATGGCATAAGCCCATGTATCCATCTCACAGTGAGGACGCATGCCAGCAGACGGACTGGAATCACCGAGCAGTACCAGCTACAACCTGCTGCATCCATCGCCACGCAAGTGCTGGCCTTGCCAAGAGGTCAGCATACCCTATACACTGCTACAACCTTCTTCATCCATCTCCATGTGAGAGGCAAAGGTTCCCTGACTACTGCACACAACTGGAGAGGCACTTTCAATATTTGTCCTTTTTTCCTCCCATTTTCATGAACGATTCCCCCCCACCCCCACACCTTTCTGACCAACACTCTTCTTTAATAAAATTACAGTCAAATCTTACAACCTGGAAACTCATCAGAATTTTTAAGGTAAATTTATATAGCTAAGCCTTGCTCCGTTAGGGTTTTTATTTAAAAGTTTAGCCTCTGTTCCAAGTTCTTGGGAGAATATTTAACAGTTCAGACTGTTTTCACAGTGTCAATCATGCACGATTGGCATATAAAACCTCACATTTTCTGTTCTACGTTTAATATAACCTGCAATGCCAAGAAATAAATATGTCGATAACAGGAAACATCATCTCATTTTTCTGAGAATGCCTCCTTCCACCATTCCCGCAGTAGACGTATTTTACTAAACTTCATGTAAGAATGTAAACTCCCTGAGGCAGGGGTTTTTGCTTGTTCACTGACTTATCCCAAGTGCCTAAAGCAGCGGAGTGTTCAATGAATACAACCTACAATCTAAACCATGTATTCAAAAAAGAAAAACCAGAAACCAAGAAGTAAGGCCCTAAAACAATATACATCATCGACTTGATCTCCCTGTTTGCTAACTTTCAACATGTCATTCTTAAACCAAACTTCTATTGAAACAGGATTACAATTACCAAAATACATCATAGTTAATAAGATATTTAAGAAATGTTTGTTGACATTTATCAATATAAAATTATCTCAAAATTCTTTTATCATTCCAATTTTTATCTTTTTTCAAACATTTTAGTCTTTAAATTTACACTTGAAAGACGTTTCTGAGAATACATGTTTTTCTTTAATAAGTGCAGAGTAGAGGTCAACAAAAAGGCTTTACCTATCACTTTATTCTTCTTTCCATTTTTTATAGGCGTACAAAGCAAACTTCTAATGCACTGCTGTTTTACATTTCCTGTGTTTTCATTCTAAACAAAAACAAAAACAAGACAGCTAAATATTATGAGAAGACTGTTTGTCCATTAGATGCTATAGAAACTATATTGGACCTCGGAAGCCACTAATATATTCATCTTTTATTAGCTGGAGATAACATCAGAGTGCAGAAAATGTACAAATTATAATGAAGTTCACATAAATGTACTATAAAGCAATTAGTCTTTACATTATTAAAAATACTAAATATCCTATTTTCTTTAAAATTTTTTTCATATTTTCCATTTTATTTACCTGTATTTCTTTTATTTTCCATTTTAAACTCTCCAAGCAGCTTACAGTAATAGTAAGCAAAGTATTTATTCAGTTTCTACTATCCCTGTGTAGTGGATGTCTGAAATAACTTAACAAGAGGGGCAGAAGTCAAAAGCATTACACCACCTAGGATTCTACATGTTACAAATTTGTCCTTGTTTAGTTTTCCCACTGTTATCTATTGCCCATATCGCTAACGTTCTGAAAAGGTCTCCTAGGTAGGCAAATAACAAAGTCAAGGCAGCTGCCTCAAACTGCAATGCTTTTCTGAAGTTAGATGAGAAAAAATACTAGAATTCAAAGTTTTCAGTGTCTGAGAAACTGACCCTTGTAGCTTTGCTCTCGAGGAAAACAGATATTCAGTTTTCCACAGAGCTGTTCACTGCGGTAGATTACCAACTATAGGCATTTAAGCCATATGAAACTTAATTGTTGAGGGTAAACTCAGGAACTCCAGCCATACTATCTAAAGAATGTCATTAAGTAGGTAATAGTTAAATTACCTCAAAATTAGTTTATGATAGTTCATTAATACATGTTTAAAAAACTAATAAAAGTACAGAGAAAAATACTCAAGTACAGATGATAACCTCTCAACAGATGTTATAAGCTGTTTTATTCTCCTTCCTCAGATCACGGAAAGCACAGATCACTCCCAAAGAGCCAATTCTAGGGCCAGTCCTTCAGTTACGAGTAACTAGTTTGGGACTTCCCTGGTGGCGCAGTGGTTAAGAGTCCACCTGCCAATACAGGGGACACGGGTTCGAGCCCTGGCCCGGGAGGATCCCACATGCCTCGGAGCAACTAAGCCCGTGAGCCACAACTACTGAGCCTGTGCTCTAGAGCCTGTGAGCCACAACTACTGAGCCCACGTGCCGCAACTACTGAAGCCCGCGTGCCTAGAGCCCGTGCTCTGCAACAAGAAAAGCCACAACAATGAGAAGCCCGCACACCGCAACGAGGAATAGCCCCCGCTCACTGCAACTAGAGAAAGCTCACACAAAGCAATGAAGACCCAACGCAGCCAAAAATCAATAAATAAATAAATTAAAGAAAAAAAAAAGAGTAACTAGTTTAAGTGCAGATCTGATAGGAAAACAACCTTCAAGCTCCAAGTCTAAAATTGGGTTACTTACTGTCCAGGGAAATCTTTTATCTTTACTGACATCTGGGATATTAAGTGGTTCCATAGTATTTTTGACATACTGAGCATACATGTAATTGATTCTGTTCGCATCACGTTCCCTGTGGAGATAACAGAGATGAGTTCTTTCTGTGCAGTGAAAAAACGCAGGCAAAACAGAGTCAAATAGATGATTATAAGAGAAACATACCAGTCTTAAATTATAGAGCAAAGCGTGTATCTTAGTTGGAAAATGCAGCTTTAAACATATTTGATGATTTACAACTTTGGTAGTTACTATAACTGAAATGCTTTGAAAAAACAAAGACCCACAATTTTTCAGCTATCTAAAACAAGTTTAAAACGTCATTAAGTAATCTTATTACCACTGTTAATGGGCATGTTGGTTTTTGTGCTGTTTAAAATCCATATGAATTTTCCCTATGTCTTATTTTCTCATCAGATTATAGAATGACTAAAGTCTAGTGTCTGTTTTTACTTCCTCAGTTATTTATTTAGTCTATCCATTCCAATAAAACAATTTTTTACACATTTCAGACCAAGGGAAAAATCGAGCAGGCCTAGAAGAATTTTATTAAGCTCTTCTCTCTTCTTTTTTCTGCTTTAAATTGAAAAAAAATTTTTTGAACTTACAACATTTTCCCAGTTTCTTGCTTAACAGGTTGATCACAAAAGGTTAACCTGATGTCACAGGGTTCATAAGTGCAGTGCCAGTAATGGAGTTGGGAAAACAGAACAGAACGCATCTTTTCATCCGGAAACTTCCTATGTTCCTTGGTGATGGGGATGAATTCCACAAAGAGGGTCAAGTTATAGAAATTTACTCCAGCCATAAGTATGTGCCTGTATTAACTGTAAGATCACTAACTGAAGAAAATAGGAAAGTCTAATAGTGGGAGACATTTCAAAATAAAATATGTGCCTCAGGAAAAATGTCCACTTGGTCTGAGTTCTCCAAGTGCTGATCTTTTCCTGTCTTCCATCCTTCCCGCTCAGCCTGCCAAACTGCTTCTAGGACAGTGGTTTCAGATGACGTTCTCAATCACTGTGATTCCACAAAGATTCCTGAAGTCGTGGCCTCATTCCTGGCCAAGATAATTGAGTCTTTCCTTTCTTTGCTGTACATTTTAGGTTAATAGTAATTTGGTCAAATCAGGTACTGACCGTATGTCCAGTATTATATACAAGTGATAAAGAATGAAAGGGAAATGACAATAGTAACACAGGAATACATCAACTTCAGACTGAACATTTTCTGAGCCTAGATTGATAATGTGGGAAGGCATGCAAAATGTCAGACACATCAGACCTAGGACATTCCTGGGTTTCTATTTCATACATATTATTTGGGTAGAATCCCAAGAAAAGGTTATAAGTGTAGGATGTAGGTTAACAAAACTATTTTAAAACCACAAATATTTCATGGACAGCAAAAGTCTCACGAAAAGAAAACAAGAAACTGCAGTAAAGATAAGAAAAATGAAAAGGTAGTTACAGAGAGAAAGAAATACACTGGAGGGGAGGGGATATCTTTGTCCAAACCTCTTTTAAAATGATGATGATGATGATGACTTTTATTGTTCTTATCATCATCGTTATGTCAACAGTGGGAGACAGATGAAACCCAAATAGTTAAGCAACTTGCCAGAGATCATAAATTCACATGTATAGGCATTGATACAGAGAAGCAGGAGTATTAAAATTACTTTTAAGTCAATAGAAACCTAACTCTTTTTTCAATTCCCTGAAAATTTTAAGTTTTCCTGATGGTTATTTTAGTGAAAAATTAGTATTAGATTTACTAAGGTTATGTGATAGCATCTTATTTCTTTCTCTGTAAAAAGTGCTAATAAATTCTTACTTCCTCCCCTCAATAACAAAAGACTGAGCACTTCGTCCATGAGAGTCACCCTTAGCATCATGGGGAGACAAACTTCTAGAGGTCAGTAGCTGTCATAAGGCGCTTGTAATCTCGTAGAGGACTGTGAGAGAATGAATAATAATACAATGTCTAGTTGCATGTCCTCTTTGAGCAGAGTCTAGAGCAGAAGCCCCCAGCTGTCCCTCAGTAACTCTTCTCCCTTTCTTTTTATCTAGACACATGGCCGCTGAGGATAAAGACTACATTTATCAGCCACCCTAGTGGCTTGGGATCATCATGTGACTAAGTTCTAGGCAACAGAATGTAAGTTCTAGGCAACAGGAAATGTGACTGCTTCTAGAAAGCTTACCTAAAAGGCAGCTGATGTATGCTCTCTGCGCCTTCTTTCCCTGCCCCCCATCCTACCATTTGAAACGTGGATATGAAGGCTGGAGCTGCATCCTGGACGCTGAAGGGAAGGGCCACTCCCTAGAGATGCAGAGTAGAAAGCCTGCAGGTACCTGGGTCCCTGAGGCCTTTGTAGAACAGAGCAGCAACACAGAGCCTGAACTGCCTGCCTCTGGGTCTTTACAGGAGAGAGTAATAATATTGCATTCTTATTTAAGCTATTTTTACTTGGGGTTTTTATGATTCACACTCAAACCTAATCCTGACTAATACAATTGGTAACAATGAAAGCGCCACATGTGGAGAAGATGGACAGATAACCCCTTGGTGGAGTGGGCTGGAGAAGACGGGCTATTAGGGAAATGCGCAAAAGGCTGGTAAGATTTAAGGATGCATAGAAAGACATCAAGAATGAAAAGGAGGGTGAAAAACAGTATAAAAACATTGCTGAAATGGAAGAGTTCTAGGTATATTTGGGAAACATTAAACAGCTACAGATTGTTAGGAATAAAGTGATGGTTTCAGGCTGAAGATGTTAGGACAGGTAGTGGATGATTTTGAAAGTGCAATGCAAAGGGACAAGATCTTTCTTTAAATAACAGGAATATTCTGGTAGCCTTGCAAATGTGCCTCTCAGACCTACAACTGCAGGAGACCTAAATGACCAGTGTCTCTAGTCACTGTGCTCTGAAACCCAGGACTGTGTCTGTACTGCAGACACTCTTCCCAGGGCAGCTCCTGGAAAAAGATGGAGCACACACAGCAGGGGCACTAAAGTAGCCCAGGCTTGGGAGACCCAGGATGCTTCTGACAGGAGGCTTTGGCTACAGAACTCCCCAGCAGCCTGGCCAAACTTTCCTTAGAACTGCTCGGCTGCCTAAGACACTTCCACACAATGCTCTTTCCTTCTTTACCCTCTCTTTCACTCTGGGTCAGACTTGTGTGGGGAGCCCACGGCTCTCTCATCCCCTCCCAGCTCCCTCCCCCTTTACTCTCACATGGGGTTCCCCTAATAAATGTCTTACACATTTAATCTAGTCTTGGCATCTGCTTCTTGGAAGGCCTGGGCTAACGCAGACCTCTAAGGTTTTTTGCACAGTGGATATCGAGGGAGGTGTACGTGAGTACATCCTTGGGAAGACAGTCAGGGACATGAAGCTTGGAAACGCTGAGAAACTTCTGTGCTTTTAGATGTAAATGGGAATCACTTCAGGTTATGTGAACCAAAGACAGAAAAAACACATCAAAGAGACACAGAAATACTAACACTTACTGACTACTTACTATGTGCTGGAAATTTTCTGAAGCATTTTATGGCGCATTAACTCATTTGGTCCTTTCTACAATCCTGCCATCAGTATCTCCATTTTACAGATGAAGAAACTGAGGCTTTGAGAGGTTAAATAATTCACACAAAGCGCTACAGCTAGTAAGTGGTGGAACTTAAGTTTAAATACAATCAGTCTGATTTCAGAGTCTATACTCTTACACTCTGTATCTACCATTTTTTAAAGTAGTAAAAACCTTTCTACTATTTTAAAAATAGTAGGTGTTACTGTATTTAACTATAATTGTTTTCCAATATAGTTATAACTAATAAGTATTAACTAGTATATGTATTCCAAGAAAGTGAGCTTAAAGGAGTAATTCTATGTATTTGTCATTGTATGACAAAATGTGCATTTAAAATTAACATGAAGTTAACTGATATGGAATTATAGCACTAAAATACCTATTTCTTAAAATTAAGAGCTAACATAAACTGTACCCCATCACACTCACTTTTTCCTTTGAATCGAAGCATAGAAACTCTAAAATCTCCCACCATCTAGAAATGAGCTTCCCTTCTGAATTCTTGGGTGACCCAAACTCCAACAGTTTACTGTGCTTTATCCCAGTGATGATATGATTCTAACAATTATGTGTAATGTTCACCCTGAATATTTTTTATTTTTACACTTAACATTTCAAAACTGTCTTCAACAAATTATTTTAATTTATAAAAGGTAATTAGTGGGTTGGTTGGAAAAATACCAAACAGATACATAACTGCCTAAAAAGGATGATTTGCTTACTGCTAACATCATCCAATTGCCTAGCACTTCATCTCATGGAAGAGTGTTTGGATTGACAAAGTGGTTAATAATGAGAATTGGAGAGGCCTAAATTCTATCAATAAGCAATTTTAGAAACATAATACAGAATCTGCTGGTCAAGTGTCAATACCAGTTAGTCCTTCAAAAAGCTGAAGTTACTAAACACCATTTTAATTCGGAGTTTTCACAAAATTAAGCCTGAAATCTAATTTTATTAAAATAAAACCATATTTACATCACTAAGAGGACTTTTATTGCATCATTATAAGAAAGGCTAACTATTAGCTAATGTAAGGCACTGGTGTTGAATAATTTTCGTTACTGTAAAATCAGTTAATGAATCAGTTTAAATGATCCATGTAAATTAGTCTCTTTTAAGGTAACCACACTGACCTATTTATCCTTTATAAAACAATCTTTATACTAAGACTGTCTTGGTATAATTTTTAAAAGTGGAAAGATATCTTCCATTTTTCCTACAGAGAGGGAACGTGATATTCATCAGAAACAAAGTAAAAGTGCTAACAAAAGATCAAGATGAAATAAATAAATAAATAAATAAATAAATAAATAAATACTAAGACTTAAATATATATATAGTAGGACCTCAGTTTTTTTTTAATGCATATTGACCAGTAGAGGTCACTATCATACCAAGTCACGAGCTTGTTCAGCTATCAGAGAAATAAGAGGACTTGTCTGACTTCACAACAAAAATCAAATGTGAATAAAATAAAATAAAATTACACAGGCATATGCTGCTACACAAATATTCAAAGGTAAATGTAGATAATTCATCATTTTATATAAATATTTTTCTTTTTGGCCATGCTGCACGGCTTGCAGGATCTTAGCTCCCTGACCAGGGATCAAACCCAGGCCCCAACAGTGAAAGTGCTGAGTCCTAACCACTGGACCGCCGGGGAATTCCCATCATTTTATACATTTAATATGCATTATCATACTGATTTTCCTACTGTCCTCTGGATATATGTAAATTCATAAATATACATGTATATATTTCTTTTTTTATTTGTCTATATAGCAATTTATTATTTATGCAAGCCAAATAGTAAAATAATCATATATTTACAGGTTTAGAAGCTTTCTAAAATGTTCTTTATAAAAAGCAACAAAAATGTATGGTATCATAAAATCAAAATAGTATCTATTAATGCTCCTCTTAAGAATAAGACTTCATAACTGACCTAGGCAGTATAGCCCAATACCAGTATTTAAGAAAGATACATACATACTCTCCAGGACATGTACATATTATCACATATTCAAAAAGGATTCAACTTCAACTAAAACAATGTCAAATATGCCAGAAAATATACACACAGAAGCTTAGAAAAGAATAGATGTGGAGACGGGATATAAACTTCAGTTCACTACCAGCAATGCCAAGAGGGAAATAAAGATCAGCTATTCTGTTCTAACTTTGTGAACCAAAAACTCCAGCGTAGCAGAAAATCTCTGGGTACAGATACCATGGTTTATGGTACCCTGACTACCCATCCCACGCCCAAGTCACCAGTCAAGGCCTAAGTTAGGTGTACCTTCTGAGTCAAACCCATTCCTTACCTGCCCCCAAGTTACATTTGCTCCTTTGCTAATTCCTGAAATTCTTTTAATAGAAGAAAAGGTCTTTCATATTGTTAAAATAATCATATTGTTAAAATAACAGTCTTGAAATGAGTTTTGATTTAAATATAATCACTTAAACTAACAACTCTAAATCACTGTAGTCAACAGTTTCTCCATCTTGATGGGGAACACGGAAGAGGACAGGAAATGCGAGAAAAGATAAGAGAAGAAAGGAAAGGGTACAGAGGGCAGAAGACAGCTTCTGCAGACCTCACACTGATCCATGGGGTCAGTCTTAATTAGGAGGGTCGGAACAAAACCAGGCTGTGCACTTAAGTATTTTGTTCTTGCAGTTGCAAACTCAGGCACTTTATATGATCTACAGAGGTGATTTTCATTTTACTTTGTTTCCAAGTTTTTATCACAAACATTTTCTTCCAATTTTTTATGATGGACTTTTGAAATACATAAGAAAGTTGAAAGTAAAATGAATATCCTATTCCTAAATTCAACTATTTTTAATGTTTTGCCACATTAGCTATATCTGTATATGTATGTGCAAACATTTATTTGTTTAAATACATTAATTTAGATATATTTACTTATTTATTTTTGGCTGAACCGTATTTTATTTTATTTTTTGTTGGGAATTTTTAATTGAAGTATAGTTGATTTACAATGTCATGTTAGTTTGAGGTGTACAGCACAGTGATTCAGTTATACATATACATATATATGTATAACTGATTCTTTTCCCTTTTTCAGATTCTTTTCCCTTATAGTTTATGACAAAATATAGAGTATAGGCCCCTGTGTTATGCAGTAGATCCTTGCTGGTTATCTATTTTATATTTAGTAGCGTGTATATGTTAGCCTCGACCTTCTAATTTATCACCCCCACCCCCGCCCTGGCAGACCATTTTAAACTAAGGTGCAGACATCATAACACTTCATCCTTAAATACACCAGCCTGAATCTCCTAAAAATAAGAACATTTTCTCCTACTAACCACAATATCTTCCTAATTCCAAAGAAAAGGTACGAATAATTCCCCACCAACACCTAGTATCCAGTCCATATTCAGATTTCCAACTGGCTTAACAAATGTCTTTGATAGCTATTTGTTTTTAACCAGGATCTAATCAAGGTTCACATACTGCATTTGGCTGCTAGGTCTGGGAACAGTCCCTGCCTCCATTTTATTCAATGACATTGACTTTTTGAAGAGACCAGGCCAGTTATCCTATAGAATGTTCTATAGTTTAGATTTGCACAGAGGTTATTTTTAAAGTATCACCACCAAGGAGCTTGGTTACTGAGGACAGTACTAACTGTGGCGTCATTCACCTATATGAAATAATTCTCTGATAAGTCAACTGAAGAATAAAAAATCTGGAACTTTAATGTCAAATAGTAAAGCTAAAAGAATGTTCTATTTCCATGATCATATGAGGCTTTTCGGTTATAATATCAATAATTAGGAGTAATATAAATTGACACAAATTATTTTAGGGAGTGAAATAATTTGAAACAAATGAATAAGGAATAATGTGATAAAACCAGCATTATGCCCAAGAATTCCTGACGCTTTACCCTGGCAGACTTATATTCCTTAGACTATTTTATTGCTTAAGCAAAAACCACCACTGTTTTGCTAAGGGTGCAAAAGGAAATATGACAAGAACACTTGGTAATTTACTCTAAATCCTTTTTAAAATTCTTCAGAAAGCAAATATACAATTGGGCCAGTAACAAGTATAACCTTGATATGTTAATACTTTCTATTGTTCCTGCGTACCAGTTAACAACCACCAAAAAATGAATACTAATTTTAAAATTTAAAAAAAAAACATGAAAAAAAATGAACTACAATAGAGATCTGGTCTGATTCTAGCCATAGGGTACATGTATTGGTGTGACTGAGATCACAGGCTTCCTTCTGGTGTTAGTTAAATCCTATGGCTGATTCCAAAGCAGAACAGACTCATAGAAAAAAATGTGTTCAGAAGCCTGTCAAATTTCCAGTGAGGGTCTAATATGCAATGAAAAAATATAATTGAAATATAGCACTTGTGGGTCTTAAATGAGTCAGTTCACAAAACACACTGTACCCAGGCCTATACTAATTGTGACACCATTCACTCTATGAAAGAATTCTCCAACATGTCAAATGCAGTGGAAAAAACCCTGGACATATAACATCAAATAGTAAAGTATTTTCACAAATGAAATTATTTGTGGGAGGAAAAAAGCAGCTGTAGCTTCTATGCCTTAAATTAAATAGGTCGTGAAATAACTATGTAGCCAGAATTACATACTTGTGATAAAGACAGACAGATAATTAAGTTTTCTTACCTTGTTAAAGTATCTGACGATTTTTCTACTTCCTCACACTCCATGTGAAACACACTAGAAAAAGAATCCTGAAAACAGAGCAACGACACAGACTGAGAAATAAGTTTGAGAATGTAATGAAAACTATCTAAATACAGACATATGAGCCTGTGGAACTGACTGAAGACACCAATCCTCGCAATTTCTTTTCACTTTTTCAGACAAAACTGACCTAAGTGCTCACGACATCCTCAAATCTACCTATTCCTTAGAACATGCTGCTGTTGTTTCTGATACTGACTTGCAAAAATGCTTATTTGAGTTTTCGTTCTTCTGCCAGCTGTTAATAAATAATTAGCTTCAAATTTTCTCTATATTTATTCAAAATCCTCAAGTTTTAGCTTTTATGCATACATTGATTGCTATTGTTGGGTCTTTTGAAAAGACACTAATTCAGTAATATTTTATGAGATCATTAAATTATGAAGATTTTAACAACATAGAGAAGTATTTTTGAAGTTAAATTGAAGTTAAATTAAATTAAATTGAAGTTAAAATAAAAAGCAACATTCGAACCCATACTATATTTACAACTGAATAAAAAATTAGAAGGAAACACAAATAAAACAATGATATCAGTTTAATTTGGGGACAGAATAACTAAGTACATTTCTTTTCTTGTTCACATTTGGATTTTTGCTCATGTGTTGAAATATTTTTAATCAAAAAATAATTACAGTATAAATGAACATCAAGTCACTTAATTGCTACACCCACCAAATTAAGTCATTAAAAAGCGAGCAAAAATATTAATGGGCATACTGCTGAGCTATATTTTAAAGCAACACTGATACCAGTCAATTGCTGCCATGATAGGGGTTAACTGGATAAGCTGAATGTTAATTAAAGTGATATTTAAATTGTCTAAAAAAAAGGAGTGTCCTTATGTATAACTTTCAAAAATTAAATGCCAAAGAGCAGGTCACAGAGCAAAAATGATAAACTGACATACTGCATTAAAGAGTTCTGACCTGAACTGTAAAAGGATAGTTCCAATCTTGTAATTATCTCTATATTAAGGAGCTTATAACTGATTGAAAATATTAAATAATATCCATGAGAATACTATCTCATAGCATAGTGAATTCTTATTTGATTTCCTATTAATGAGAATCACACACACGATGATTCAGATAATGTTGCATCACACAGTACGGTCTTACTATCTAATAAAATAATTAAAAATATAAAATATAAGTTTTAAATATCTTTCATTATTCTACTTCCCAAAAAACCATCAATTCAGATATCATATGTGGACTGTAATTGACTTTATACACTTGAGAATTCCCATTCTTTTTCCTAACCCACCAATGAAGAGCCTGTTCTCAGGGTCTAAATGAAAAAGGAAGCAAACAACTACATCAAAAAGAAATATACCAAAAACAGTGGTTCATTGGTTGAGAAGGAAAAGAAACTGCATAAAAGAAAACAACCTTGGGCTAAAGGCCCTGATGCTAACAGCAAACTCAGTTGGCCTGTCTTGAAGTAACCAGCACTGTATGAGAACACTCCATCTTTCCACACACATCCTGTCTCTTTACATTACAAATCAATGGCTTGAAATCTACCAATCAGAACAGTTTAGTGGCTTTCCACGGTGGGTAAAGAATTTGGGACTGGGCTTCCCTGGTGGTGCAGTGGTTGAGGGTCCGCCTGCCGATGCAGGGGACGCGGGTTCGTGCCCCGGTCTGGGAGGATCCCATGTGCCGCGGAGCGGCTGGGCCCGTGGGCCATGGCCGCTGGGCCTGCGCGTCTGGAGCCTGTGCTCCGCAACGGGAGAGGCCACAACAGTGAGAGGCCCGCGTACCGCAAAAAAAAAAAAAAAAAAAAAGAATTTGGGACTAATAGGTACCTTTAGCAGCACTGCCTCCATTGGGCCATGCCTTTTGGTTTCTACATAATCGCTGGTAAAAAGAAATTTTTATAGCCAACCCATTCAGAAGGTGGTCTACCTGTTCATAGCAATAGAGCACAACTATTCTCAACCAAAAAAGGTCTGCACACTGTAGTGACAATGTATTTCTCCATCAAGGTAGTGTAGCCATTGACAAAAGCAACACACTGACATTACCAATGGTAACTGTAATACTTAGTGGAGGGTCAACAAGGTGAAAGGGTGCATTGAAGGCATCCTCCAACCTCACCTCTACCCCTTTTCAACCAGAACAGCTCATACTTGGATTGGCTTTACATAAACAACCATATTCAGTTGGATTTGAGAGAGAGTTCTGAGGCCAACCTGAGGTTTAAAGCAGTGTTTTAAGGAATATAAATTTTTGTCTTTCTAAAAATAAAAAAGTCATACTCTGTACTCACGGAGCAATCTTCATCCACTATGAAAATGGTGCATTTCTGCACCTGCATGAAAGAGATAATAGTGGCAGCTATTTTCTTTAGAATTACTTCTAATGATTGTTGTTCTTCAAAAATTAGGCTAGCAAGGTCAAGCAGCACCTAGACAAAAAAATTAAGAGCTTACTATTAGTAATTGTTTGTAATTATTAAAGCAATACAATGATTTATATGGGTTGTAATCTAACAAGTTACAACCAAGTTCCCATTCAAGTGTTAAATACATAAGTCTCTGCTTACTAACAAAATTTCCCTGTTGATTGTTAGTAGAATTAGTACACTGGTTACGATCACAGACTCTGAAGCCAAAGCCAACCGTTTTTAATCCCAGCTTCCCCTCCTGCTAGCTTTGTGATCTAGGGCAAGTTTCTTGAAAATGGGGATAATAATAGTACCAAAATCATGGAGCTGTTGTGAGGACTAAATAAGTTAATATTTATAAAGCATTTTGAACAGTGTCTGATACATAAAATATACTGTTGTTTTTGGTGATCCAAACTTCTGAGATCAACATTTATCAACATTTTCACAGAGCACAGCAAATATTGTCCAAAATAAAGTTTTAAGAGTTCCTTTTGTGTTCTTCCTGATAATTTCTCTTTTCTTTACTTACACAGGATTTCATCTAGTCTCACAAAGTATTTGTGCAAGGAGTGGGGGAGAAAGGGTATTATAGAAAATTTATTGGAGGTGATACTATCCTTGCTGAGGCCTGAAAGATGAGCAGGAATTGTTCAGGTTAAGTGGGGAAGGAAAATATCTCAATCAAAAAGAACTGAATTGAGAGAAAGTAGCATATTGCAAGTTTTGATCAAATTTTATGAGAATATAGAGTGTAAAGAGGAGAACTAGGGAGATGAAATTGCAGAGGTAAGTGAAGAAAGAACCTCAAAAGTCCTATCTTCTTTTCAAGCAGTTTGGACTGTGATGGATTGCAGGAGAGAAGTGACAAGAATCACAAGTATGTTTGTAAAAATGAGGACTGGATTAATGGGTGGCAAAAATGGAGCAGGGAGACGTCAGGAATATGCTGAAGTTGAAGTCCACGGAAGGTCCACAATCTAACATAAGTTCTAAACAGAGAAATTAAAGGGTGGGGGAGATGAATTATCAAAGAGATAATGAAGGGCTTCCCTGGTGGCACAGTGGTTGAGAGTCCGCCTGCCGATGCAGGGGACACGGGTTCGTGCCCCGGTCCGGGAAGATCCCACATGCCGCGGAGTGGCTGGGCCCGTGAGCCATGGGCCTGCACTCCGCAACGGGAGAGGCCACAACAGTGACAGGACTGCGTACCGCAAAAAAAAAAGAGATAATGAAAAAGAATTACATAAAACCCAAGGGCTTAAGTCTCCAGACTGAAAGGAATGACCAGGTACCAGCATGATGAATGAAAAAAAGAATCGTATGGTGAAATTCAGTTACAAAAGCAACAATAAATAAATAATCCAAAAAGCTTATAGAAAAAAAAAAAAAGCACCAAGAATCAGAACAATATGAATGCTAATAGAAGACAGTACTACCTTTAAATTCTGAGAAACTAATTTTTCAATGCAGAATTTTATACCCAGCCAAATTGGTAGGATGGTACAATAGATATTTTCATACATGCAAGGACTCAGAGAGCTTACCTCTCCAATACAGGTTCTCAAGTAGTTAACTGAGAATGTGCTACACTAGAACAAGGGAGTAAACTGAGAAAAAAAAAGTTCTGGGATCCAGTGGATAACCAGTGGAGTCTTTCTAAGAAAGCATTGAAGGAAAGTTCTATGATGACCCCTCTGCAGCAGGCATGGGGAAAAATAGTTTTGCTTGAAAGAAGAAAGAGAGAGAACCTCAATTTGAGGATTCTCCATGAAAAAGAACTCAAGAGAATGCCTAAATAATGGAGAGTTTGCAGGGGGAGGGGGACCAACAACATGAGGCTACACTAGAGCAAACAGTTCAAGGAAAAAAGAAGAGATTTCAGAAACAACAAGAAAAACTAAGTTATATAACAAAGGTAATAGGAACAACAACATTTACATAATTAGTAAGAACAACATTTACATCACAGTACTTATAAACACTTTATTTTAAACTGCAACTTTAGAATTAGCCTAGACAAAGCTTTAGAAAAGTCAAACATGGTTGAAGCACAATACCAGATCTTCCTCGATTTATGACGGGGTTACATCTTGATAAATCCATTGTTAAGTTGAAAATATTTAAATTTGAAAATCTGTTTAATACACCCAACCTACCGAACATCACAGCTTAGCCCAGCCTACCTTAAACATACTCAGAACACTTATATTAGCCTACAGTTGGGCAAAATCATCTAACACAAAGCCTAGTTTATAATAAAGTGTTGAATATCACATGTAATTTATTGAATACTGTACTGAAAGTGAAAACCAGAATGGTTGTGTGGGGACAGAATGGTTTTAAGTGTATTGGTTGTTTACCCTCGTGATGGCGTGGCTGCTGGGAGCTGTGGCTACTGCCACTGCCCAGCATCATGAGAGAGTGCCATGATATATGTCACTATCCCAGGAAAAGGTCAATATTAAAAATTCGAAGTATGGTTTCTACTGAATGTGTATAGCTTTCACACCATCGTAAAGTCGGAAAATTGTAAGTTTAACCAGTGTAAGTCGAGGACCATCTGTAAATATGTTACCAATGTGGGCAATATAAATGAAAAAGTCCAGATAGGAAAAGCAGAGGTAAGGAGTAGTAATTAGGAAGGAGAGATGAGGGATGCTAAGATCATCATTTTATAAAGCATGAAATAAGAGATGATGTCTAACAGTGTTCTACAGTGTTTCCTGAGCTTATTCCCATGCTTCTAGAAGTTCTCTACAATAATGTTCACATTTTGTATCTTTTAACATGAATAATAAAATACAGAAGCATATTCTGAAAAAAAAAAAAGAGATGATGTCTCTGATAGAATAAGAACTAAAACTCTTAATATTACACGCACAACTCATCCAATAACTTTAAACAGTGACATAAAAATACTGGTACCATAATGGCAAAGTAAAGGGTGGTGTAAGTTAAATAAATCTTCATCTGTTAACAGTGATAAAGCCACAGCTCATGGAAAATACAAAATGGAAAAAATAACTATTAGAAGAAACAGTTAAAATATTTAGAAATTGAATCTGCACGGTTTGGATTTCTAATGATATATATAAATATATATATATATAATATATAATATACATATTATATATATATATATATAAAACTTGGATAACAATTTAACCATTTTTTAAAAAAGAATTTCTACACTCTCTCTTTAGTAATTAGACTTGCCTGATTTCTCTTGTTCTCCAGCAGTGAAGTCTCATAGAGTTGAGCATTATGAAGAACAATTCCACAAAATGCCAAGTAAGCAGCAAAGTCCTAGAAAACAGGCAAGACAACAGCCAAATAAGAACTGTCAATAACCTGTCTTGTTATATTGCTTGAAACACAAACAACATTCAAAAATATTTACACTTCAAATAACTATTTGGAAACCAACAGCGTAGATGTTTATTCTGCATAAAATTAGGAACTGGTGCAAAGCAACTGTTAGCTAAATGGTACAACCAGTAGATGACAACTGTTAACACAGTCTCCTAAAGTCATACAGTAGTTGGAAATTAGCAAAGAGAAAGAGAGGAGACACAGATCTCTGTACACCATGTGAAACTGAAATTCACTCTATGCAAAATTTGGTGTAGTCTCTAAATGATATTAAGACTTGGGTTTCAGCTAAGACCATAAAAATAGCCTGTAACTTATTACTGGGGCAAACTGAAAGCTCACAATCTTGTTAGGAGAATATTGGCAATAATATAGCCAATATTAGTCCCATACTAAATTGCAAATTTAGTATTAGTTTAAATATATCATTTCAAAGTTGATCTATCACCCTCATTATACTATACGAAGGTGATGTGCTCACAATTATACTAATTATTGATGAAAGGAAATCCTTACATGGCATACTTTATTCACAATCATGAATTTATTTTGCCAAGAGATGATACAGCCTAAGAATTCAAATCTTTCAAGAGGGGTTTACATTAATGGACTACAAACAAATAGTGGAATAAATAGCCAATCTAAAACCATGTTCCCCGCCAAATATCCTCAGGTGTCATTAACGGAATAGGAGACTAGATGTCTATTACACTAATTTAGAAAGGTACTTGCTATGTTCTGAAGCAATTAAGACACAGGGACCAACACTAGTGCCAACACAGCCTACAACATGAGACAAAAATAACTCTGTCTTGTTGGAATGTCTTCCAAAAGCTCCTACTAATTTTCAGGGGAGTGACAGAAATAGCAGTGGGCTTGAATAGGAAGAACTCAGTGGGCTCCATGATATACATATAATTGCATATTCAAGGAGAGAAATAACAAGACCTACTGACAGAATGAAGTTATAAACAGGTTTAAGGACTTCTGTCCTTAAAAGGAAAGCATGTCGATGTGGTGTGAGGAATGTGTTCCTTCAGAGTTGGACGAGAAGGGTAATGAAATAATGCTGACTGCACTCTTTCTGAAGCTAAATTCACATCATTTAGCCTGAATTCACACCTTGGCACCCCACCGTCTGCATACAAAGCTTATAAAACATTCTGCATTTGCTTCACCAGGAGGCAATTCTAATTTTAAGCTGACCTGGAGCACTGAACTTGGAGCAGTGCTTTAGGGATTTTATGTAAGGTTGAATTTCTTTATAGCAGTGATGAAAGGTAAATGAGAGAGTTAGAACATCGTATCACCCTCCGGATGGCCGCAACATGCACACAGCCCTGGGGGAGGCCTGGTGGCATGGTGAGGAGGCAGTGGGGACGGGGTTCTGTTGACTGAAGACCACAACTACTCCACAACTCAGGTCAGCACTGATTTAGTCAGAGGCAAGAGACACTTTTGAACATTTCGGATCATTTTAAACCATAATGTTTTGGTGATCAACAATTTCAGCAATCACTAATTCCAGAGGTCTATACAACTCTAAAGAGAAAGCATCTTCCTAAATTGAGATCATGCCAGACCCAAGTTTTGGTACCTTTTCATCTTTTTCGGTGAATGTCCCACCATTTCCCGATTTCTTGTTGATGGCCTGGGCTACACCAACAACCTGGTATAAGAAGAGAACATTGGTAATTTCGCTGACTGAAATTATTGGTATAAATTCACCAAAGCGTGTTTACAGAATAATTTCTACATGTGCTTTACAATAACGATAAGCTACAAAATCAAAACCAACCCCACAGCATCTGAACTAGTCCTGTATCATTTTGTACATTATTTTTTCCTAATAAGAGTTCAAATGTTTCTAACTTCTTGGGTCCCAAACTATATTTCATTCTGGGATTTCATGCTGCCCTGTGAAAGAAATTATTGGCAATCACTTTTTATGTGAATATTTTTCATGGCTTTTGAATAAAAAATAAACATTAAATTTATATCACATTTCAAACAGAATATATGATTAAACGAACATTTTATATTGTTTTTAAATATAATATTTCAAATAGGCTAAATGATCTTTTACTAAAAGTGAAATAGGACCAATGGCCAGTCACAGAATTGAAAATGCAGGAGGACCAATTAGGGTAAAAATAATTCTTAATGTAGGGATGTTGTCCAACTTCTTTTGAAATTTCTGAATTTGAAAATTATCTTACCTTCAACAGACTTACTTTGGTGGAAAGAAGTTTTATTGAAAAACAGACTGCGCCTTATTTCAAATCAGAAGGTGTTTGAAAGATAAACTACATCTTAAGAAGACTGAGCTAAACTCTGGGAATATGTCTTAAGTTTCCACAACACATTTAGCAAGACTTTTAAGAAACTTCTCATCTTCCTACTTAAAAGTATATTTTACTTACCCATTTAGTTCCAACTTGAAGTTTGTGTTATTACTTTATTAGTCTTTTAAAGACCTTCAACTTACTTTTGCTTCCTCTTTGCTACTTATAAATCCTACTTGTTTCCTCCTTCTACAATATAATATCAGTGTAAAAAGCTATTATCCTCTAAATGGTTAAACTTTAAAGTCCTGAGTTTTGTGTGAATGGTCCATCGTTTTTTCTCAGCTCACTCTAGCCCATAGCTTTAAGAAATGGATATAAAAAATGCCCTTCCAAGATAGCAGAGCAAGGACAGAGAAATACATTCTTGTCTGATGTAGTTTTCTGTTCTCAACACGTTTCCTCCCCACCCTACGACAGAGTAAAGAGATGTTGATTTTAAAAAGCAGAATCATCCAATTATCCTGTACCTATTTTACACTCTTTAGCTCTTGGCTAACAGATTTCTCCATGCTCCAATCTCAATGACAAAATGCCTACAAAAGCTTTTGTCTGAGGTCAAAACGTCTGGACTGCAGCCAGGCACATTCACTTGAATATAACTGATGGGAGCCTCTTGAGGGTCACTGGGGTCTAATACATAGTGCTACCAGTATAACTTGGTGATTTCATTTTAAGCATTCATTCATTTACTCAACAAATATTGTGGTGACCACCGTGCACCAAGGAGTGATAAAAACTGGGAGAAAGACTACCCGGAAGGAGCTCAAGAATCAAGAATGGGTGATACATAGACATATATTTACAGCACACATATGATCACTTGATGATACAGGCGCCCACAGATTGTTAAGAGCACAGAAGGGAGACCAAATATGCATAAAAGAGAAGGTTTCTCAGAAATGATGACATTTGAGTTTTTATTTGTCTTTAATACACGGTTTGATAAAAGAGTTAAATTTTTAAATCTTCATTTTAAGGAAGAAGAGATTAAAACAGATAAAGAGACTGTTATGCAAACCTTCTCGGATAACTATACAGTATTAAAAGAAGCATGTATTGATGTGCTGTTTGTACCTGGAGCCGTGTGAGTCAATGTACTACAAGCAAGACGATTTTCAACCAATACAACACTGCTCACGTAGTTCAATAACCGTTCTCCATTTCGAGAATTTCTATTTGATTCTTTTCTCAGCCCCACCTCTTCCTCCTCCTTCCCCTCTTCCTCTTTTTTTTTCCTTTAAATACTAGTGCCAGCTGTCCTTCATCTCTTAGAACATACTGAGTTTTGAGTGTAAGTTCACCCATAGCAGGGACTGTTTTCCATGGGAGCCTTAGTCCCCTGAGTCACGAAGTGTCAGGCATAGCAACTTGCTGCTTGTCTGGCGCTGCACTGGTGGCATGAACTTGAACTCCATACCCTGTGGGGCACAAGCCCTGCTCTCATGGCTCACCGGTGTCTCTTCTTTGTCTCGCAGCTGCAGGCAGAGGCAAGCTTTCCTCGTTGCTGAAAAGTTTTCCAGGCCTGGTTCCACGGATGGAAACTTTACAGACCTAGGCTTCCCCTGGGAGTTTGGCTTCCCCTGGGAGTTTAGTTTCCCCTCCCTGCCCTCACCCGTGCCTATGGAGGGGACGCATCACCCCTGCCTGCAGATGTTACCCGCAGGCATTCACCCTACCATCCTGAATCTCACATCTCCAAAGCCCATCTGGACTCTGGTCATTCACGCTGCTTACCTTGGGTTCCCCTCTTTGTTTCTGATACCTGGGGATTTCCCTTTCTTGAGCTTATCTGTAATTTTTAAAATCGCTTTTGGTGAAACTTTATTCTCTACTTGTTGGCAGAATGGGGAGGTGGGTGGTGTTCTGCAACTGTTCAGTCTGGCAAACTGATCAGAAGTCTTGTTCACAGGCTTTAAACCCTACTTTGTACCCCCTGAACACCAGCTCTTTACTATATTTAATTTTGTCCCCCTAACATTAGAGCAAGATATTAATCATTAGGCAACTTCATGGAATGAAGACTTCCAGTGAAGAATTTGTCACCCTTTTCGGTGACCAATTATTTCTCTCGCTAGTAATTTTATAGATTTAGACATTAGAGGTTAATTTGTTTAAGGGATGATTATTTAAATATAATTAATTATTTTTTTAAAAAACAGGCAAGTTCTTTCAAGGGACTATTAGATCAGGAAAATAAATATGGTACTCACATGTGCCTCAAAACTTAGCTGGATGACATTTTAAAAATACCACTGATAAAAACAACAGATAAAAACCAGAGAAAAGGTATAGTGTTTGTCCATGGTAACATAAGACAGTAAAAGACAAAAAGACTTTGATTCTCCAAATTTCAAGAAGCCTAGCAAAACCTGCACCCCCGGCCTCCTTGTGTTGATAAAAAGTCTTTCCTCCTTCTACCATCTATTGCTCCTTTAAACAAATTAATTTTCTTCAAGACAAGGTTTTTAAATGTCAGTTTTCAAAGACAGCTTTTATGGCAAGAATTTGTCAGACCTCATATCTGAGAGGCAAAGCCCCTAAAAATTTTAGCTTCCATATCAGAAGCCCAATCACTTCTGCCTACCTGCTATCTACCTGCAGTACTCTCAAACACCAATACTTTATGCTATTTTTTTTTTTTAAAGCACAAAGAAGCTTCTCTGTTTTCTATTTCACGGCACTTTTCAGAGCATAAATGAATATTATGTCCTCACAGGGTCAAGTGTTCTTTTAGGAATGCAAAGGGCAAGACTTGACTCTCGCTGGGTGATCAGTGAGGAATGTGACAGCTGGTCGCTTCAGGGACAAGTGATCGCTGCCACAGCGAGCAATTTCTTCTTCAATCAGCAGCTGCCCCGACCCTTACTGAGGCCATACATCAATCCCTACTATACATTTCCCTGTTCCTAGTTCCAGGGGATGCTCAGCATGGAGGCTAAAAGCCAGGGAGAAAAGGAACAGACTCTACAAATCTTAGCTATCCCTCTGTCCCACCTGCAGAATGTCTCTATTATAATGACAGGATTCTAGACCATCTGTAACCTAAGCTGAAAACCTTACTTCACCAGGAAAACAAGAACTTAATGTAGACAGGAGCCAGTGGAGAATTCTTCCCAGTGCTCTTTTCAAACTTTCTCTTGACTCGGTCATTCATTCAGCAACAAACATTTTACTCAACAAATAATTAATACGCACCTTTAATATACCAGTCACTTTCTAGACAATGAAGATGACTCAGTAGTGAACAAGACAGACACAAATCCCTGTACTCATGGAGCTGACATTCTAGTCAGAGTGTTAGGCTTGGAAGGGAATCCCACCCCCATCCTCTTGCCCACCCCTGTTTTACAGGTAAAATGAAACTGAGAGGGTTGACATGACCAATCCAGGCTTTTCCACCTCTCTTCCAAATCCTAGGCAATCAGCAAATTATGGTCATATTCCTTGTGGTATAGGCAAAAGAATGGCCTCCAAAGACGTCCTCATCCCAATCCCTGGAACCTATGACTATGCTGCCTTAATGACAAAAGGGACTTTGCAGATGTGATTAAGTTAAGGATATGGAGACAGGGAGATTATCCTGAATCATCTGAGTGGGCCCAATGCAATCACAAGAATCCTTATGATGGAAAGTGGGAGGCAGGAGAGTCAGACAGATTTTTTAAGATGCAGCTGCAGGGTTTTTTGGGTTTTTTTATAAGATCTTTTTTGTTATTTTGATGTTGACCATTTTTAGAGTCTTTATTGAATTTGTTACAATATTGCTTCTGTCTTATGTTTTTTTGCTTTTTTGACCTCGAGGCATGTGGGATCATAGTTCCCCGACCAGGGATCGAACTGAACCTATACCCCCTGCATTCGAAGCGTGGAGTCTTAACCACTGGGCCGCCAGGGAAGTCCCGTGGCTGCAGGTTATGAAGATAGAAAGAGGCCACAAGCTAAGTGATGTGGGCAGCCCGTGGAAGCAGGAAAAGGCAAGAGAATAGATTCTTCTCTAGAGATTCCACATAGAAAGACAGCCCTGCCGACCCTTTGTGTCAGCCCAGTGACAACTATTTTGGACTCTGACCTCCAAAACTATAAGATAATACATTTGTGTTGTTTTAAGCCACTAAATTTCCAGTAGTTTTTGGCAGCAGCAATAAGAAACTAATATGTTCCATTAGAATTACTCGTACATGCTCCCATTCCTTGTTCACTCTTCCTGACCCCACATTATATCTTGTGTTTCACCATCTAAATCCTCACTTTCTTTGAAAGCCCTGGCATCTCATGGCTAATTGTTTTCTTGCCTCAGTCCGTCTATGACACTTAAGTCCAAATTTCCCTTCCTGGAACACTACTTTGCACATACAAGTCATCTCATTGCTCAAAGCTTTTAATACTTCCATGCGTCCATCTATAGGACAAAAACTGAAGACTCTCATTCCACAGGCTCAACTTGAACTAAAATCACTTACATGGGCCTTTGAAGTAGAATGCTACAAAGACCTTTGCTCACGTCATTCCTTCTAGTTTCTCAGTTGAGGCTGTCTCCAGAAAGCTTCCCTTCAAAGCCCCCTGAAATTCTGTGTTGCAGCTGAGGGTGCTATAATCTGACAGTGAGGTATTCTCATTTTTAACCTCATTTTCTCTGTTCACATCCAACTCAATTGTTTCCTAAGGACATGATTTATATCTTATGTCTTAAGGAAGCATCAGACTCTGAATGTACTCAATGCTTCACAGATATTTGTTCTTGATGATAATGGGAGAAGTGTCAGATATCAAAGTTTTATTTAGGTGATGTACTTACTGGACAATTCACATCTGAATAATAGTTAATAAAAATTGCCCATTTCGGTATGCTTGGTGAGGCCTGCATTAAGGGAGGGCTCTGGGATGTATGGAGCGCATTAAAGGACAGGTTTGGCTCACGCTTTCAGAGGGGTTGCCTTGGACAGGTCTGGCCCCTCCTCATGGTCGCCCGGACCTGAGCCCCCACCTTCAGCGAGGTGGTAGATTTCTTTGGTCTGGGCCAGAGCGGTCACCCTCCTTGTTGATCTAGGAGGAACTGAAATGGGCCAGAGAATGCTGTTCTCTAAGACAGCTTCCTGATCTGTATGCGTTAGATTATACTCCATTTAAAGTTGTTACAAAGGGCGGAGTCAAGTTGGCGGACTAGCAGGATGTAGAATGCGTGTCTCCGCACAACTAGAGCACCTACCAGGCACCAGTGGGGGACCACGGACACCTAAGGGGATGGGAGGAACCCCCAGCAACCGGTTTGCGGGATCTTGGTTCCAGCTCCTGTGCTGGGAGCTCCGAGTCCAAACCGCTGGACTAACAGAGAACCTCAGACCCCAGGGACTATTAATCAGACCGAGGCCTCCCAGAGGTCCTAATCTCAGCACCTAGACCCAGCTCTATCTAACTGCCTGCAAACTCCAGCGCTGGACACCTAAGGCCAAACAACAAGTAAGGCAGGAATACAACCCCACCATCAAAGAGAAAAGAAAAAAAATGAAACGACAAAAAAGTACATGTTACAGACGAAGGAGCAAGGTAAAAACCTACATGACCAAACAAATGAAGATGAAATAGGCAACCTACCTGAAAAAGAATTCAGAGTAATGATAGTAAAGATGATCCAAAATCTCAGAAACAGAATGAACAAAATACAAGAAACATTTAACAAGGATCTAGAAGAACTAAAGAGTAAACAAACAGTGATGCATACACAATAAATGAACTTAAAAATACTCTAGAAGGAATCAATAGCTGAATAACTGAGGCAGAAGAACGGATAAGTGAGCTGGGAGATAAAATGGTGGAAATAACTGCCAGGGAGCAGAATAAAGAAAAAAGAATGAAAAGAATTGAGGACAGTCTCAGAGACCTCAGGGACAACATCAAATGCAGGAACATTCGAATTATAGGGGTCCCAGAAGAAGAAGAAAAAAAAAAAGGGACTGTGAAAATATTTGAAGAGATTATAGTCACTCTGACATGGGAAAGGAAAGAGTCAATCAAGTCCAGGAAGCGCAGAGAGTCCCATATAGGATAAACCCAAAGAGAAACACGCTGAGACACATATTAATCAAACTATCAAAAATTAAATACAAAGAAAGAAAAAACATTAAGAGCAGCAAGGGAAAAACAACAAATAATATACAAGGGAATCCCCATAAGGTCAACGGCTGATATTTCAGCAGAAACTCTGCAAGCCAGAAGGGAGTGGCAGGACATATTTAAAGTGATGAAAGGGAAAAACCTACAACCAAGATTACTCTACCCAGGAAGAATCTCATTCAGATTTGACAGAGAAATTAAAACCTTTACAGACAAGCAAAAGATAAGAGAATTCAGCACCACCAAACCAGCTTTACAACAAATGCTAAAGTTACTTCTCTAGTCAGGAAACACAAGAGAAGGAAAAGACCTACCATAACAAACCCAAAACAATTAAGAAAATGGTCATAGGAACATACATATCAATACCTACCTTAAATATAAATGGATTAAATGCTCCAACCAAAAGACATAGACTGGCTGAATGGTTACAAAAACAAGACCTGTATATATGCTGTCTACAAGAGACCCAATTCAGACCAGGGACACATACAGACTAAAAGTGAAGGGACAGAAAAAGATATTCCATGCAAATGGAAATCAAAAGAAAGCTGGAGTAGCAACTCTCATATCAGACAAAATAGACTTTAAAATAAAGACTATTACAAGAGACAAAGAAGGCCACTACATAATGATCAAGGGATCAATCCAAGAAGAAGATATAACTATTGTAAATATTTATGCACCCAGCATAGGATCACCTCAATACATAAGGCAAATGCTAACAGCCATAAAAGGGGAATTCGACAGTAACACAATCACAGTAGGGGACTTTAACAGCCCACTTTCACCCATGGACAGATCATCCAAAATGAAAATAAATAAGGAAACACAAGCTTTAAATGACACATTAAACAACATGGACTTAATTGATATTTATAGGACATTCCATCCACAAACAACAGAATACACTTTCTTATCAAGTGCTCATGGAACATTCTCCAGGATAGAGCATATCTTGGGTCACAAATCAAGCCTTGGTAAATTTAAGAAAATTGAAATCATATCAAGTACCTTTTCTGACCACAACGCTGTGAGACCAGATATCAATTACAGGAAAAAAGCTGTGAAAAATACAAACACTTGGAGGTTAAATAATACACTACTAAATAACCAAGAGATCACTGAAGAAATCAAAGAGGAAATCAAAAAGTACCTAGAAAAAAATGACAATGAAAACACGACGACACAAAACCTATGGGATGCAGCAAAATCAGTTCTAAGAGGGAACTTTATAGCAATACAATCCTACCTCAAGAAACAAAAATCTCAAATAAACAACCTAACCTTACACCTAAAGCAACTGGAGACAGAAGAACCAAAAAACCCCAAAGTTAGCAGAAGGAAAGAAATCATAAAGATCAGATCAGAAATAAAGGAAAAATGAATAAAGGAAATGATAGCAAAGATCAATAAAACTAAAAGCTGATTCTTTGAGACGATAAACAAAATTGATAAACCATTAGCCAAACTCATCAAGAAAAAAAGGGAGAAGACTCAAATCAATAGAATTAGAAATGAAAAAGGAGAAGTAACAACTGACACTGCAAAAATACAAAGGATCATGAGAGATTACTACAAGCAACTATATACCAATAAAATGGACAAGCTGGAAGAAATGGACAAATTCTTAGAAAAGTACAACCTTCTGGGACTGAACCAGGAAGAAATAGAAAATATAAACAGACAAATCACAAGCACTGAAATTGAAACTGTGATTAAAAATCTTCCAACAAACAAAAGCCCAGGACCAGATGGCTTCACAGGCAAATTCTATCAAACATTTAGAGAAGAGCTAACACCTATCCTTCTCAAACTCTTCCAAATATAACAGGGGGGAGGAACACTCCCTAACTCATTCTACGAGGCCACCATCACCCTGATACCAAAACCACACAAAGATGTCACAAAGAAAGAAAACTACAGGCCAGTATCACTGATGAACATAGATGCAAAAATCCTCAACAAAATACTAGCAAACAGAATCCAACAGCACATTAAAAGGATCATACACCATGATCAAGTGGGGTTTTTCCCAGGAATGCAAGGATTCTTCAATATATGCAAATCAATCAACGTGATACTCCATATTAACAAATTGAAGGAGAAAAACCATATGATCATCTCAATAGATGCAGAAAAACATTCTGACAAAATTCAACACCCATTTATGATAAAAATGCTCCAGAAAGTAGGCATAGAGGGAACCTACTTCAACATAATAAAGGCCATATATGACAAGCCAACAGCCAACATTGTTCTCAAGCGTGAAAAACTGAAACCATTTCCTCTAAGATCAGGAACAAGACAAGGTTGCCCACTCTCACCACTATTATTCAACATAGTTTTGGAAGTTTTAGCTACAGCAATCAGAGAAGAAAAAGAAATAAAAGGAATCCAAGTCGGAAAAGAAGAAGTAAAGCTGTCACTGTTTGCAGATGACATGATACTAAACATAGAGAATCCTAAAGATGCTACCAGAAAACTACTAGAGCTACTGAATAAATTTGGTAGAGTAGCAGGACACAAAATTAATGTACAGAAATCTCTTGCATTCCTATACACTAATGATGAAAAATCTGAAAGAGAAATTAGGGAAACACTCCCATTTACCACTGCAGCAAAAAGAATAAAATACCTAGGAGTAAACCTACATAAGGAGACAAAAAGCCTGTATGCCTGTATGCAGAAAACTATAAGACACTGATGAAAGAAATTAAAGATGATACAAACAGATGGAGAGATGTACCATGTTCTTGGATTAGAAGAATCAACATTGTGAAGATGACTATACTACCCAAAGCAATCTACGGTTTCAGTGCAATCCCTATCAAATTACCAATGGCACTTTTCACAGAAGTAGGACAAAAAAAATCACAATTTCTATGGAAACACAGAAGACCCTGAATAGCCAAAGCAATCTTGAGAAAGAAAAACGGAGCTGGAGGAATCAGGCTCCCTGACTTCAGACTATACCACTAAGCTACAGTAATCAAGACAGTATGATACTGGCACAAAATGAGGAATATCGATTGATGGAACAGGATACAAAGCCCAGAGAGAAACCCACGCACATATGGTCACCTTTATCTTTGATAAAGGAGGCAAGAATATGCAATGGAGAAAAGACAGCCTCTTCAATAAGTGGTGCTGGGAAAACTGGACAGCTACATGTGAAAGAATGAAATTAGAACACTTCCTAACACCATACAGAAAAATAAACTCAAAATGGATTAAAGACCTAAATATAAGGCCAGACACTATAAAACTCTTAGAGGAAAACATAGGCAGGGCACTCTATGACATAAATCACAGCAAGATCCTTTTTGACCCACCTCTGAGAGAAATGGAAATAAAAACAAAAATGAACAAATGGGACCTAATGAAACTTAAAAGCTTTTGCACAGCAAAGGAAACCATAAACAAGACAAAAAGACAACCCTCAGAATGGGAGAAAATATTTGCAAACGAAGCAACTGACAAAGGATTAATCTCCAAAATATACAAACAGCACATGCAGCTCAATATCACAAAAACAAACAACCCAATCCAAAAATGGGCAGAAGACCTAAATAGACATTTCTCTAAAGAAGATATACAGATTGCCAACAAACACATGAAAGGATGCTCAACATCACTAATCATTAGAGAAATGCAAATCAAAACTACTCTGAGGTATCACCTTATACCGGTCAGAATGCCCATCATCAAAAAATCTACAAACAATAAATGCTGGAACACTCTTGCACTGTTGGTGGGAATGTAAATTGATACAGCCACTATGGAGAACAGTATGGAAGTTCCTTTAAAAACTAAAAATAGAACTACCATACAACCCAGCAATCTCACTACTGGGCATATACCCTGAGAAACCCATAATTCAAAAAGAGTCATGTACCACAATGTTCATTGAAGCACTATTTACAATAGCCAGGACATGGAAGCAACCTAAGTGTCCATCGACAGATGAATGGATAAAGAAGATGTGGCACATATATACAACAGAATATTATTTTGCCATAAAAAGTAACAAAATTGAGTTATTTGTAGTGAGGTGGATGGACCTAGGGTCTGTCATACAGAGTGAAGTAAGTCAGAAAGAGAAAAACAAATACCATATGCTAACACATATATATGGAATCTAAAAAAAAAAAAATGGTTCTGATGAACGTAGGGGAAGGACAGGAATAAAGACGCAGACGTAGAGAATGGACTTGAGGACACGGGGAGGGGGAAGGGTAAGCCAGGACGAAGTGAGAGAGTAACACTGACATATACACACTACGAAATGTAAAATAGATAGCTAGTGGGAAACAGCTGCATAGCACAGGGAGATCAGTTCGGTGCTTTGTGACCACCTAGAGGGGTGGGATAGGGAGGGTGGGAGGGAGACACAAGAGGGAGGGGATATGGGGATATATGTATACATATAACTGATTCACTTTGTTATACACCAGAAACTAACACAACACTGTAAAGCAATTATACTCCAATAAAGATGTTAAAAAATTTTTTTGCCCATTTTTTTCTCTGCTCTTTGCTTGATATTAAGAGATCTGTCCACATACAAAAACTTCGTGTGTGAGTAAGAAATACATACTCTTAATAAGCCTTTACTTATGGAGTTGAAACTTATAGCCTAAAACGGCTTTGGGAGAGTGGGAAAGAAAAGCTTGAGATTGTTAGTTTTAATTTTTAATATCAAAAGTACAGTAAGTATCCATGTCATCTAGAATAGTGGTAAAATGGGGTTTGTTAAAACACAGCTTGCGGATCCCACCCCCAGAGTTTCAGAGTCAGAGATCTGGGTTGGCGCCTGAGAACTTGTTTTACTAAAAGTTCTCAGGTGATGCCAAAGGCTGCTGGTGTGGGGAGAAAAAACACTTTGAGAGCCATTGATATAGAACTACTAAGCATTAATATTTGTTAATGTTTCCTCTTTTTTTTAAGTTCAATTAAGATAACAACAAACTGGACTTTTTCCTTCCCAGTCTCATTGTATTCCATGCCAAATTTTGCTCATTTGATCCCCAAATGTTTGGGTTGTTTGCAATTTTTTGCTATTACAAATAATCCACATTGAACATCTCTGTATAGGTCTCCTTGTGCACATGTGCGAGAGCTTTTTTGATGAAATCTTCAAAGGATTACAGAAATTTATATTTATCAGCAATGTATAAGGGTTCCTGCTAACCTCACATCCTAACCAACCCCTAGTATTATGAGGCTAAATTGTTAACCTCTGTCTATCTGTTGGGTATAAAAATGTATCTCATTATTGCTTTAATTTGCATTTTCCTGATTACTAGAGAGCTTTTTAATTATTACTGCTTTTTAGTTATTATTGGCTACATTGGTTTTCTTCTTCTGTGTTGCCTATGTGTACCTTTGCCAATTTTGACCTTTTTGTTGTTTTGGGTTGTCTGGCTTTCATTAATGAGTTTGAGAATCAAGGTTTGTTATTTCTTTAAATGGTAAGACTGACTTTACTTGGTTGGGACTCATTTTATCCCTCTGTATGTACAGGCACTGCTACACCTATTTCTCTGAGGAGTATGTTTATCGATCTTCCAGGATTGGAAGACAAGACAGGAACACGCATAGAAGTGGATGATTTTAGTTTATTCTCACAGCCTGGGTGGCCAGGAAGAGGGAGCCAAGGTGAAGGGAAGCTTCTAGGAAGTTGAAAGATATAAAGAGCAGTGCTCTGAAGATGACTGGCATCAGAAATACATGACTGATGGCCAGTGGCCCTAAAATAGTTAATTAATAAACCTATTCACAGCCAAAAAGAAAAAATAAAAAAGAAAGAAAGAAAAAGTTATAATGTCAAAAAGTTTGCCACTTAAAAAAAGGAAAAGGGGGGGCCTGTTATGTAACAGGCACTTTGTCTGTTAATCCATCTAACCTTTGTCACAACCCTTTCAGGTAGATATTATTATTCCCATTTTATCACAAGGGCAGCTGATGTTCAGAAAAGTTAAATAGGTAGTGCAAGAATGTACAGACCCAGATGCTCTCCAGGTCTGATCCCAAAGCTTGTGTTTTTCCTGCTACTCCCCCGCAGGGGAAAGTGAAACCAGCACTAGTGTATATAAAATACAGGTTCGTAAGCACTATTGTTTAAACTAGAGGAATCATGAAGACCACTGGTTTTCCAGTACATCCAAGACTATCTTCAGACCCCATACATACACTTATCTTTTTTTTTTTTTTGGCGGTACGCGGGCCTCTCACTGTGTGGCCTCTCCTGTTGCGGAGCACAGGCTCCGTACGTGCAGGCTCAGCGGCCATGGCTCACGGGCCCAGCGGCTCTGCGGCATGTGGGATCTTCCAGGACCGGGGCACGAACCCGCGTCCCCTGCATCGGCAGGCAGACTCTCAACCACTGCGCCACCAGGGAAGCCCCATACGCTTATCTTTTTAAGGCATGCTTTCATCAAAGGGAATGGAACAATTTCAAAACTATAACTTTAAGAAACAAAGACAGCGCTTCGCGGCCGCCTGCCAATGCAGGGGACACAGGTTCGAGCCCTGGTCCAGGAAGATCCCACATGTAGCGGAGCAACTAAGCCTGTGTGCCACAACTACTGAGCCTGCGCTCTAGAGCCCGCGAGCCACAATTACTGAGCCCGCGTGCCACAACTACTGAAGTCCGCGCGCCTAGACCCCACACACCGCAACGAAGAGTAGCCCCCGCTCACTGCAACTAGAGAAAGCCCATGCGCAGCGATGAAGACCCAACTCAGCCAAAAATAAATAAATAAAATAAATTTAAAAAAAAAAAGAAAGAAGGAAACAAAGACAAATCCAAAGTGGCTGCTAAAAGTTCTGCTTTCTTTGACTTCGATTATAAACCTTAAAGACACATTTTTATAGCCAAGAACTACTTACGTAACATAAAGAATCCTATGTTTCAGGGGAAAACAGGTAATAATGCAGTTTCAAAAATAAGCAGATTATTCAAGAAAAAGCAGAATTAGTCTATGATGATAAAAATCAGAACTGTGTTACCCATGGGTTGTGGGCATTGACAGAGGTGATGAAAGTGTTCTCTGTCTTGACTGGGGTGTTATACAGATGAATAAACATTTGTCAAACTCATCAAACTGTACATGAAGATCTGCATATTTCACTGTATGTAAACTTTACCTTGTTTTTCAAAAAGTATTTGAAAGTCTAAAAAGTAAATTTGTAATTGCTGATGACATTTGAAAGTGGTGGTCCACGTGCTGAGCTCTCAGCTGTCCTGGAGCGTGCTGAGGTCCTGACCATCTGCTCTGTGCTATCAGACAGGACGGATGCTCCCCAGATGGCGCCAGGACAAATCCACCGCTGGGGGTCAGTAGCTGTCCTGCCCTGGGAATGTCGAGTGGGAGAGGTGCCAACCTGAGACTGCATTTCTTCCAGACAAGGGGAAGCTGGGAATAATTCTCAGTCCTAGTGTTTATTCTTATCCCTTTGCACGCGTGCGTGCACACACACACACACACACACACACACACACACAATTTCCTCTTCCTTGCCAAATACCAAACTCTCTGCCACACCAGCTTTTAAGCAATGAGGTGTAAAGGTCTTAGAACCACAGGGACCTGCTGTCTTCTAATCAGATCTTTCTGTCCATTGGGATACAGAGATTCAGGCCTGAGACAGAGCAGCACATAACCATTGCGAGCAGAGTCTCCTTCTATGCCCTTTAAAAACTGCAGAGACACAAAGGGTACATAGCAGAAAGGAGCCTGCTGTCTTTCCCATGGCAGGGTACGCTCAGTGTTTACCATTTTTATTTAACTTTCCATTCCTCCATTTGTCTGGCTTTGCAACACTCCAAAGGGAGGGAACAGCCATTTTCTGAACCTCCACTAGGTGACGAGCTCTGTGGTGGACACTGTCACGTTTCTTGTCTCACTATGACCACTCTCAAACCCCCCACTGTGTGTCTGTACCTCACGTTGGAGCTTCACAGACAAGTCACCTTAAGCACAGATTGGTGAAGAAAGTTGCTCAAGGAATCACTGATCTTAAACCAGCACTCAAGACAGTTGTTTTGCTAGAGTGGAACTCTTTCTTTCAAACTCTATCTCTCTGCCTATTCGGGAATAAGTCCAAAATAACAATTAAAAAAAATGTGTCCTCAATATATATTGTACAAACTGCACTTTGTATCAGAATAATTCTATCACCGTTATGCCCACCACTACACATGACATTGCCAAAAATGACTTCAGAGCCTTGGATCTATTTAATAACTATGATTTATTTTCAGGGTGGTGTCCTGCGTTCCGCCAGATGCTGGCCTGCAAAGCACACCCTGGACAGTGTTGTTGGATTTGGACTCTGTTAACCCAGGATTGAGTTTGTTCCAGTACTGCCTGCACTTACAACAGGTCCATGCCTCTCTACCCTGGCCAGGTGCTGTGCTAGGAGAGCTTCCTGATAATTACAGGGTAAAGGGGTGTGCTCATAAATGTGGGCCTAATACAAACAGAGGAGAAATAACACAGCAAAAGTGGCAGAAAGCAAGTTTCATGCATCAAAACACTGAATAGGCTGAATCTCACTTGCAAATTCAAGTTGGTATCAAAGGAATGCCATCTCAGTGGGAGTTGAACTAAATGTTCAGATCAGTGTTCTTGCCTCTACTGGACCATCTAACTGCATCATAGCCAGTTAGATATTCACATCATAGAAGCTAGATATTCCTAACATTTAACTTAAGAGATCCAGGGGAAAAATGTATGTGTGTTTATAATTTTTTTACACTCAACAAATCCTTCATATAGAGAATATAACTTATAATATTTTACCTCTAAGTGCTTTTTCCTCCAAATGGAAGATGAGCCTGAAAAGATAATCACATATGAAAGCTCAGATGCAGACAGACACCAGTCTCACTAGCAAAACTCCTAGCTTGTAGGTGTTACCAGCACAAAAAGACATGCCCTCCTCCACACAGCTATGCCAGATAATATACAAAGCAATTAATTTGGAATCATTGTTGGCAACTGTAGATTTTATCATTCTATTATTCCAGTCCATAATTTGCATTTTCAAAAACTAAAACAGTAAAGAGTTGGCTGGTAGCTTTTCAGGTACAATCATGAATAAAGATGAAAGAAGGTAATTATTTCACAGTGAGAAAAATGCAGCCTTAGAATAAGATGACATGGGTATCAATTCCAGCTCTGCTACTTAATAGAGATGGAATATCAGGAAGTTTCCTTAACTTGATGCAGTCCATATTTCTTCACCTAAAATGGGGAGGATAACATCAATACAGAATAGTTATTACTGATCTCTAAGGGTCGGCAGGAAGATCCTAGTCCTACTACTATTTACCACATAGCCTTGATTAAATTTCTACCTGAAATTCCTTAATTTGTCAATCTACTTTGGTTTCCATGCTTCAAGACGGCAGAGAAACATTTTTGAAAAAGAAGTTCTCAGGTCAGCTAGCATTACTGCATACCACAGATGCAGTTTAAATGTCACCTCCTCTGTGAAGCATTCTTGTTTCACCTTGCTCTCATGGAGCCTACAGTCTAGGGAGGGGAAACAGAAATGAACCCGTAAGTTAATATGTAGTATGTCGAATGGTGATTAAGTGCTTAAGTGTCATGAAGAAAACAGCAGGGATAGACAGAATGGTAGACAGTCAATAAGGATGGCCAAAGAAAGTCTTCCTGAGATGTCATTTGAGTAAAAACCTGAAGGAGGTGACAGACTGAGCCATGTGGAGAACTAGGCAATGGAACTTCAGACAAGGAAACAGCAAGTGCAAAGGCCCTGGGGTGCAGAGAAAACAACAACAGTGTGCTAGAGGATTAGCAGGGGGAGACAATAGGTGATATCAGAGGGGCTTCGGGAGCCAGGTCATGGGGGACCTTTCTTAGAGAGTGAAGTGGAAATCCACTGCAGGGTTCTGAGCAGGGGAGGGATGAGATCTAGCACGTTTTCTAAAATTTGTGTTGAGAATAGACTGAAGGGCGTTAAAGGCTTGAAGCATGGACACTAGTTAGGGAGACTACTATAATAATTCAGGTGCTCCATACTGATGGCTCCACACTGAAGCTCCAGTGTGGTAGAAGTACAGGTGGAGAGCAGTGATTGAAGGGAAAGTCAAGAGTGTTTCCTGATCAGCTGGATATCTACCGTGGGAGAAAGAAAGAAGGAATTTAGCCTGAATAGCTGGGATGACAGAGAAGTTAAGTGTGGTGGGGATGAGTATAGAGCAGGTTTAGTGGGAAGGAAGATTAGCAGTGATGTTTTAGACATATTAAGTTCACGATGCCCGCTAGACACATATAGGTAGTCAAGTAAGCAGTTGAATATATGAGTTTAAATTGAAGAAACAATACAGTTGCAATGTAAGTTCGGTTGGCACACAAATGGTATTTAAAACTATGAGAGTAAATAAGATCACATAAGCAGTGAGTGAAGGTCCAGGGCTGAGCCATTTAGCAGTGTTGTGATGAGCGGGCCCCAGCTAAGGAGACAGAGAGGCAGTCAGAGAGATGGAAGGAAAAAACTGGGGAGTCTGAGGTCCTGGAGAGCAAGTGAAGACAATCTGTCCTGGAGGAATGAGTGATCAACAAGGCCACATGCTGCCACCCTGCCGGGTAAAGTGAGCACTGAGAAATGATCGTAAGCTCCTGCCCTATGGACGCCACGCGACCCTGCCAAGAGTGGTTTCCACAGAGCGGTGAGGGTGAAGGCTTGGGTGGAAGGAAATGGAAATGGCAAATGTGGACAACTCTTTCAAAGAGTTTAGCTCTGATGGTTATCAGAGAAATGGTGATCTCTGAAAGGAGATATGCAGTCCAATGAGCGTTTGCTTTTGTTTTTAAGATGGGAGAAATAACAGCGTGTCTGTATGCTGATAAACCAGTTTGGTAGAGAGGGGAATTTTGGTGACTCTGGTCACAGAGGGGAGAGCTGCTGAGCCGTGTCTTGGAGCACATGAGATGGGATGAGATCTGGTGCACAAGTGCGAGACTGACTTTGGCTATTTCACAGATGGTTAATGTAAAAGGGAAACCAGAGGATGTAAACTCAGACGCAAGAGCGGGGGAAAGAGAATGGGGAAGTTCTCTTGTGGAATTATTCCTGTAACTGCTTTATTTTTCACTGGAAGAGTGAGCAAGACCACCGGATGAAAGTGGAGATGGGGACGCAACACCGAGACTTGAGGAGAGAGGAGAAAGGAACAGACAGTAAAACAACACCCCCCGCAAAAAAGCTAATGGTTTTGATCCCCACAAACCAATTCTCTCCGTTGCATGTTTTATTTTAGGGAATATCACAATTCTCCCCACTAGAAAATATTCTAGATTCTTCCTTCTACTTAACCCTCCATCCAATCAATCCCTCAACCACCTAAACAGAAGTGTAACAAACCCACTCCTAGTCTGGATTATGCAAAAGTCTCCTTACCAACTTCCCTGCTTCCAGACCCAGGGCTTTCTCCATGTATGAACAAATATGGAAATCAAAACCTATCAAGTATCAAATGATGTGGCTCTGGTTAGAGATTAAACAAAGAAAACTCTTCACCCTTAATGCTATGGCCACACAGATCTTTAAATGACAGCAAATGTTTCTTGGCTTAAAAAAAAAAAAAAACAGCACCTCCTTCGCATGGCAGCTTGAGGACGCTTCATGATCTTGCCTCAGCTTGGCTGCACAGCCTCGCCTCCAGTGCTAAGGTATTTACTAGACACGTTCCCTACAATCTTGATCCATGAGGGAGGCAGAAAACAATGGTGCAGAGAAATAATAAGGATGCACCAGTGAGCATTTTCCATGGGCAAGCAGAGTACCGGGCTTCCCTGGTGGCGCAGTGGTTGAGAGTCCGCCTGCCGATGCAGAGGACGCAGGTTTGTGACCCGGTCCGGGAAGATCCCACATACCGCGGAGCGGCTGGGCCCGTGAGCCACGGCCGCTGAGCCTGTGCGTTCGGAGCCTGTCCTCCACAAAGGGAGAGGCCACAACAGTGAGTGGCCCGCATACCGCAAAAAAAAAAAAAAAAAAAAAAAAAAAGCAGCAAAGTACCTAAGCTACACACAAACAGTGATCTCATGAAGACCTGCATTTGCAACATAACATTTTAGAAGACTTTTAATACCTCGATGGTTTGCCGCAGCTCAAACAGCAAGCATCTTCCTCTTCTTCTCCTCAGCCCTCCTCTTTCAATTCTACTTCCTCTTTTCCCTTTGATTCAAGCCAATCTGGCAGAGCACATACCCCAACTTGCCACCTTATTTAAACCTAGTCTGTGTTACCTCTGGTAGTTCATATTATTTTTAGTATATGAAAGGTTGAGAAGTACTAATTTTTAAGATTTTTTTTATTGAAGTATGGCTGATTTATAATGTTTCAGGTGTACAGCAAAGTGACTCAGTTTATATACACACACACACACACACACACACACACAATTCTTTTTCAGATTCTTTCCATTATAGGTTATTAGAAGATACTGAATATAGTTTCCTGTGCTATACAGTAGGCCCTTGTTTAAGATATTATTTTAATTAACAAGCAGAGTTCCTCATTTATCACCTGAACAGTTTTTTAAGGAAAGAGACTAAAGCCTCAAAATGCACATAGTACTTTTGGTGGCTTCACAACATCTCCACACATTCTTTGATACTCTTCTCTTCAAGAGGTGGAGCCTAACTGCCCTGCCCGGGTTCGGGCTGGACCTGATGCCTGGCTTCTGATGAATGGTTATCGCGAGGCGAAGGTGAACAGGTCTGGGGACTTGGTCATACAAGGCAGTGCCGCTTCCTCCTTGCTCACTCTGCCACGTGCTAAGTACACGGAGTGACTTGTGGAGAGACCCGCTTGGCCGGGAACTGAGGCCTCCTGCCAAAAGCCACGCGAGTGAGCCCTCTGAGAAGTGCACGCTCGAGCGTGAGTCAGGCGCCCCCTGCTGCCTCCTGAGTGCGGCCACAGGCAGGGAATCTGGGCCAGAAGCACCCAGCCAGCTGGGCCGCTCTGGCATTTCTGAACCACGGAAACTGAGATAATGAAGGCTGTCGTTCAGAATCACTAACCTTAGGGTAATTTGTTATGCTGTAAGAGATCACTAATATGATCATCAAATAATCTGTAATAATCAAATGGATCTGGAATTCTAAATCCAGGTCATTTTCACTTTATCACTGCTACCAAGTGACACCAAAAAAAAAAAGAAAATTATGATTCAAAAATTTTATAAGATAACATTTATACTTTTATTTAAATTCTGCCTAGAATATTAATTTCCACTCTATGGTAGACGAGAAACAAGTAGGAACTTTTAGATGAGGATTTAATAAGAAGGAATACAGAGTACATAGTTTATAAAGCACTTTACCTATATAATCTTGGCTCTTAGATGAATATAGATGTTTGCATATATATAGAGAGAGAGAGAGAAAGAGAGAGAGAGAGAGCGCACAGCAATTTCACTGACAACCACCTTAACTCTTTAAGAATGCATGAAAATTATTTAATAATCAAAATCCATCCCCAGGTCTAATTATGTGGTTCTGGGTCAGATATTATACAAAGAAATCGTTTATGCTTATCTGCAACTGGTTCCAGACCTCTACTAGTCATAATTCAGGATCTATATAAAAATTCTCAAAATTAAACTTACAAATGCTCTATCAAATTAAAAATGCAATGCATTCCAACAAGTGCTGGAATGGTTATTCTAAAACTGCCAATGAAGATAAACCACATCTTGAATAAATCAGAGCATTCAGTCTGAACCAAATTTTCTGAGCACTCAAAATGAGATTTGGGTAAATATAGCCTACCATTAACTTAATCTTCAGCCTCAAGCTTTTATTCACTCTTTCTTCTTCTCCTGGATCAGTAACCTCAGAGATTGAACCTACTAGCATTATGTTTTTCATCTGATGCTCTTGAGAAATGTTTTTTCCCTTAGGAAAGCGGTTACCGTCTTCTTTGTAAAATACACTTGTTTATTATTTAAAGGGTAATGTGGAAAAAGAAAAAGAAAAGATCTTCACCATCACCATATCAAGTCCAGAACCGACGGAAACTTTTCGGAGTATTTTAGTTTTGTTGCTAAAACAAAGCTACGAGAAAATATCACAGGGGAATAAATGCAATGGACAATTTATAAGTTTTCAAAAAACACGTAACTAGCCAATTCTTTAAGACTAAAATAGATCTAGATCAGCTGACAGTCTGCAATTAAACTCTGCTTATTCTTATAGCTATATTTTCATCCAGTCTGACTTGCAATTGTAGGATTATGTATAAAGCTGTAATGTTCTTCATCTGTTCCAAACTTACATGACAAATTTAAGAAAAGCCCTAGTCAGTAGTGTGAGCAGAATATCATAGGCAAGCATCTACCCTGTCTCCGCCCTCTCACAGAAAGCATGTTCAAGCTTCCTCTCTTAAGCCTGTGGGATAAACACAGCAGGGATCTGCTGTACGAAACCACAGCTTTTGTTCTTCCTGTGATTCCTCCAGTTCTTGAAATCCACAGACTTTCCTTTGAACTTGGGTGCTGAATATTTAACTCATTTAACATTTGTTTTGTTACCTTGTATTGATGTTTGCTTTTTGGTATATAAGATCCCCCTCTTATTGAAATTGAAAAAAAAGTTTCTAAGTATCTTCCTTGCTTCATTTTTTTAATATCCTCACTGCCTAGACCAGGACTCTACATATTGCAGTGATTCAACAATTACTTTCAAAACAAGATAATTTGTGTGTGTGGGGGGGTGAGAATATTTTTAACTTAGGCAGGGGATGAGCAGATAAAATTATGTAGCTTAAAAAAAATTTTTAAAAAATAAATAAAAATTTAAAAAATGTTATGTAGCTTAAATTCTAGAAAACATTTACTTTTATATACGTTGGAATTACACATTTGGTTCCATTAATGCTTTACTTTATGATTTTTGGCAGGCATTAAATCTCTCTGATTCATCAAAGCATTATATTTATTTCATAAAAATCTCATAAAATTCACTGATATTTTTTGAAGTTTTTCACTGTTCTTTTAAAAGAAGATATAAACAATTGGATAGTTAGATAAAAATGCCCCTTTATTACACTGTAAAAGAACCTTATCATAATTCTTTTATTACAACTGCTATATTTGCATCAAAGAATTATATCATCAAATATGATAAAATAAAATCAAAATGTTAAAAACAGAGAAGGAGGATAAGAGCTCTGATTCCAAATTAGATTTTTACTTAATAACTGGAGTTGACATTCAATCAAGAGAAAACAGGTATCAGCCTAGCCTGACATTATTGGATATAATCTCTACCTCAGATCAATACGAAATTTTCACAGAATTTGCACTATTTCACAATGTCCTGCCTTCTACCTCATTGGTGCAGCCCCTATAAATTAAAAAAAAAAAAAAAAAGCACTCATCTCCACCACGTCATAACAAGCAATACTTCAAGAGAGGGCAGTATTTCAGAAATAGGTCATCTGAGATTAGAGAGAAAGAGTTGAGTTTCCCTGCACTTCTTTACTAAACATAAAAGAACCATCTGGTTATAGAAATAACTAATGCATGTGACAAAAATAAAAAAATTGATCCAAGTGCCCAGGTCTGAAAAATCCAGTGTTAAGCCTGAAAGAAATTTAACAGCAGCTCTAAAAATTCACACACTTGCTGCACATTTTTTTCATGATGCTTCCTGTGCATATCACAGAGCACACTGGCCCAGATTAACATCAAACATGCTCCTGTAACTCTTTTATCCCTGGTAAAGATTTCTTCTTGTTTACTGGATGGACTCCTCTTAAGACATTATAGAGGATGTGACTCTGACCCCTCTTTCTCTCCCCCGCCCCTGCTCCCTGCCCTTCTTTCTCCCCGCCACCACTCTCTCTCATTTTAAAGAGTCCTTCTGCAGGGTGGTTGCATCACTGAACTTTGAAGAGCCATCAGAATATAGCCAGCTCTCCTTGTCTCCACCTTCAAGCCCTGCTTCTACACGTAGCCACATCTCACATCAGTGCACCTCCCACCCCCAAATCAATAGTAACCTAAATGTTTACTGCAGCGGCTCAAGAAAACATGAGGGGGAAGAAAGGAGAGTGTAGACATCATCCATGGCAGAATTTTAAGAAACCCTCTTGCCTAGGTTTAAATCTCAGCTTTGCCAGTTTTTAGTTATGTGACTTTGGCCAAGTTCCCTAAATGTCCCGTGTCTCAGTTTCATCATCTGTTAAGTGGGGATAAAATAATGACTACCTCCTATGGTTGTTATGAAGATTAAATGAATTAATATATGTCAAGTCCTTAGAATAGTTTCCACCGGATAGGCAGTTATTTCCAAAGTCCTACTCTGTCGTCCCTCAAGCCATTCTGTTATAGAGCCTGGGCTGGCTCTCTTCTCTCCCCAGACCCCTTTACTTTTTGTCTTCATTCATCTTCTCTAGCCAGTAGCTCTCTGACCTTTCCAAAATAAATTATTTCAGCTTCCTCTAGCTTCTTCAGTCCCCACTCACACACACACACACACACACACACTTTGCCAGTTAGCGCCATTGTCTTAGAAGGGAGTACGGAGAGGGGAAAATTGCAAAAACTTATCCTCTGTGATTTAAAAAAAAAACTCTGTCACAGAAGTTTTAGGAATATCTATGATCCTGACTTCTAAAAAAGCATTGCACTATTACACTTATGATTATAACACTAATGAAAAGAACTCCTGAAAAATTTTAATTAGTTGAGATACTTCACTAGAGGCAGATGAAGTGATTATACATTTTACTGAATCTTAAAAAATCTTCCTGAATTTTCTGGACTATGTTGTAGTTCAGACTTTAGTGTTCAGTATTCAACTGCTCCCTTCAGGCAGCTCTCCAGAGTTGGTACCTTAAGTAACTGGGGTCACTAAAAGGTACCAAGGACTGTTTTATAAACAGTCAGTAATGACATTTCTTCTTAGGTTTCTTGGTAATTAGTTGGAATCAGTGTTGGCTTACTCAATACAATTGGACTAATACAAAGAGAAGAAACCAAATTTACTTTGCCTCATTTATGAGGAAAAACAATGAAAAGTATTTTTCTTTTACGCTTAAAGTTTGTTACAGGGTAACAGACCAGGTAAGTCAGGGACCGAGCTGCTTGTCATTTGATCCCAGCTGTTTGGTTATTACGTGGCTGATGACCTCTGCATACAACTTTATCATTCCTTGTTTCTCATAAGAGTTCAGTTAGTTCTATGTCTCCTTTAAAAAATAACAGCTGACATTTATTGATCACTCCCAGTGTGCCAGAAAGTATGGGAAGCCCTTTGCATGCACGGACACATTTAACCTTTACAACAACGCTGTGAGGCAGGTCCTCATTTTGCAGATGAGGAAACTGAGGATCAAAGGGATTAACCAGCTCCATCCTGGTTACTCATCATGTAAGTGGTGAGGGATTCAAGCCCAGAGCAAGCAATCTTAACAATTACTCCCCAAAGCCTTACTGTGACTCTCCATTTTGATTTCAAAAGCTTCGTGGGAGAAAGAGTACTTTCTATTACGTGTACACAACAGCAAACATTGCCCTGAGTTTGTTTATATAGCTATAATTTAAGGATAATTCTGGAAGTCGTATGTGGCATCTTCTTAGGGGCCTTGGTTCTCGGTCAGCCAAAGTACTTTTTATACTTCAACAGCCATGCTGAGAGTATGCCTGTTTTTCTGACTGTTTCTCTTCATTCCTTTTTTTCTGAAGAAATAATTCTCACAGGAAATAATTTCAAACCAGGCAGGGTGAGCGTGGGAGGAGAGGGAACAAGGGGGAGAGGACAGAGAATAGGGAGGGTCAGCAAGATGTTTAAAAAGCTGTTTGGAAACCTTCCCATCAGTAAAGTTACTAAGACTCCAGTGAAGTTACGGAAGGTTGTTTATCTCATGAAATGCTTCATGTGAAAAAACTTTTGTGGAAACCAGTGAAGAGCTCAGCCTTCGTATCAAGTTATCATAGGGGGAAACAGACAGCAGGAGAGGATGAAGGAGCATGGAGGAAGATCGCCCTGAGGATGCTGAGGAACCCAGCAGAAATCTTAAGGAGAGCTCTGGACAATCACAATCTGGGGACCTGCTGCTGAACCCACTTTAATCAGGTCTGTTAGTGAGCAGATGACCCCTGATGGTCATTCATTCATGCCATCAAATTTAATGGCTAAGATTTTTTAAAAATTGACCATACCATGCGTTGCCTCGGATATGAAGCAATTGCAACTCTCATACATTGCTGGTAAAAAAGCAATATGGTACAGCCACTTTGGAAAGGAGCTTGGAAGTTTCTTATAAAATTAAACATACACCCACCATTTGACCTGGAAATTCCCCTCCTATATATTTACCAAAGAGAAATGAAAACATGTCCACAAAAAGACCTGTATGCAAACAGTGGCTTTTCTTCTAACAGACAAAAACTGGAAACAACTCAAATGTATATCGACAGATGAATGGATTATCAAATTGTGGCAGATCCATACCAAGGAATCATCACTCAGCCATAAAAAGGAACACACTACTGACACGCAATAACATGGATGAATCTCACAAGCATTATGCTAAGTGAAAGATGCCAGACACACAAGACTACATACCGTATGACTCCACTTACATGATTTATATGACACCCCAGAAAAGGCAAAACGACAGTGAAAACAGATCAGGGATTCTCAGGGGCTGGGGGTTGAGGGAGGAGGAGGTCAACTACATGGGAAATATCTGAGGGGACAGAAATGTTCTGTATCTTGATTATAGTGGTGGTTATATAACTGTACATGCATTTGTCAAAAACTCATCAAATTATACACTTAAAATGGGTGAATTTTATGGTACGCAATTTATACCTCAATACAGTGGGGATTTTTGTTATTGTTGCTTTAGTTTAAATCATCCTCACTGGTAGTCATAAAGACAGAAACGCGTGTATCCAGAGGTTGCTCTCTTACAGAAGGGCAGTCTCACCTACTTCACCCTGTTGATTTTGCTGCACATTCTCATGGGTTCCCCCAATCCCCATTGTTCATGCTATTTAAAAAGAGATATTTAACCAGAGCATGATTCAAGCTGAATCTCTCACCCAGTACAAAGTTGTTTTTCAGGCCATGGTTTTAAAACATACTTACAAATTAAAAGCTGAACATCATCTTTTTAAGTGCACACAATCATAATCCTTGGTTTATAACTAGGGCAGCCAGATAAAATATAGGATGTCCAGTCAAATTTAATTTTAGATGAACAACAAATAATTTTTTAGTATAACTATGTCCCCAATATTGCATAAGACATGCTTTTTATTTGCTTTATCTAGCAGTCTGCTTAAGAACACCACTGGTCCATGCATGGCCTTTTCAATTTTATTTATTCATTCACAATTAATTAGCTAATTAATTATTGAATCTCATATGCATGTTGTAGCTGCAGGAATTTTTAGTAATTGTGGCTGTAACTACCCTCTTAAAAAACCATGTAGCAACTCTAAGGCACTGAGAACTTATCTTAGACTACTGATAAGTGACTGATTTAGGATCCTGTTCATCAAAATATCTGTAGACCCAGTGCATCAGCATCAACTTGTTGCTTGTTAGAAAAGAATCTCACTCAGGTCTCACCTAGACCTACTGAATTCAGAATCTGCATTTTAAGATTCATATGCACATTATTGTTTTAGAAGCACTGATTTAGAAAACCGTGTTTTAGGAAAATTCCCAAGGGCATATGCAGGGTGGATTAAAGGGAAATTGACTTAAAGTACAGAAACCCCTCACAAGAATATTTTAAAAGTTCAGGCATTACTTCAAGATCTGAATTATGGTACAGGCAGCAGGAATGAAAAGAAAGAGATCAAAATGAGAAACAGTAACAGAAAAAAAAAAAATCGATGGGACTTGGTAAAGGACTGGATGGAGGACGGAGAGGAAAGATGTCAGAATCTGAATATAAATCGAGTAGAACCAGCAAAGTGTTTCTTGTATCCCTGGCAGTGGTTCTCAACCTTAGCAGCACATGATAACCACCTGGGAGCTTTAAGAAATGCTGATGCCTAGGTCCCAACACCAGAGATTCTGATTTAAGGTGAAACCTGGGCATTAGAATTTCGAAATGCTCCCCAGGTGATTTTAATGTGCAGCCAAGGTTAAGAACCACAAATATGGGCTCTTTCAATCTATTTGTTTTCACTGAGGAAAATGATTTTCAACCCTGGTTACACTTTAGAATTACTGGGGGATCTTTAAAAATGTATCCGTATCTAGACCCTGCCCTTAGAGACTCTAATTTAATTGGTAATATTTTAGAGTCTCACGGTTGATTGTAATGTGTAGACAGGGCTGAGGACACTCAATTGAAGCATTCAGTTTAAATGATGATTAACTATTTTTTTTCTCAAATAAATGTAAAATGAAGAGAGAATTCAGTGCTTACAGAATCCAAACCTTCTAGTTAGGTGAAATATAAACCAACCTATTTTCATTTGCTTGTTACAATTTCACAATAAATTTTGCTTGGTGTTATATACAATTTCTATTTTTTCAAAACCTCATTTTGAATCCAAACAAAAAAATCAGCTGATTACCACTGCAATTGGATAACCATTTATGAAATAAGCATTATTCAGATGTGTAAAATATAACATGAAATAAATAGATTACAACCACAATTATATATCTTAGGATTCAGTAAGGTCCTCAGGAAAGAGGGGTAAAGAAATGACATGTCTAGGGAATTCCCTGGTGGTGCAGTGGTTAAGAATCTGCCTGCCAACGCAGAGGACATGGGTTTGAACCCTGGTCCGGGAAGATCCCACACGCTATGGAGCAACTAAGCCCATGTGCCACAACTACTGAGCCTGCGCTCTAGAGCCCATGAGCCACAACTACTGAGCCCGTGTGCCACAACTACTGAAGCCCACGAGCCTAGAGCCCGTGCTCCACAAGAGAAGCTACCTCGTCGAGAAGCCCGTGCACCGCAACAAAGAGTAGCCCCCATTCAACGCAACTAGAGAAACCCCATGTACAGCAATTAAGACCCAACACAGCCATAAATAAATACATAAATTTATTAAATAAGAAGAAATGACATGTCTAAAATTTATTTCTAAGTCAAAGTAAAGTACCAGGAGTCAACCCTATTAGTAAAGTCTAAATAAAAAACATCAAGCAGAACATTTAAGCACTTTATAGTTAACCTGTCACTACAGCATTATTTCGTAAGTGTGCAAAGTGAAAAATTGTTTTCAAAAAGAAAAATGTTTCTAAATGACCTTTTAGAATAAAATGGAAAATTGGCTTACCTCTTCCCTATGATTCTTAATTGGCATACAAAGAATACTTTGTGTCTTGTAGCCTGTAATTTGGTCAACTTCTGCATTGAACCGAGGATCCTAGTAAGGAAGAAGAAATTCAATTTAGTGACTGACCTGTTCAAAGATTGATTTGATTTTTCTGATTTATAGGATTAGAGAAATCTAATTGTCGACTCACCTTGTTGCTCTGAATGACAATTTTATTATTGTAAAAGGCATCAAAGCATACAAGTACATATCATCTTTGACAAAGATAAATTTAAGGGTTTTTTAGCAGCTAGTATTTACGAAAAAAATACAGATGTAAACAAATGTTAAGAAATAAAGGACATTCAAAATATTAACCAATTTAGATAGCCTCACTTAAACTCAGGAAAAAGTGGCAACTCTCCTCCTCTGTAATACAATTTGCCTATTCCCATCGCACTGATTCTTCTGAAAAAGAAAAGCATCTTTGGTCTGAAACTTTTCCTATAAAACCCACCACCTCCAAAATGACCTTTTCAATACTGACTTGACTTCCCTTGTAATGACTGTATATATATTTCCTCAGTATTCTGTATTTCTATCTCAGGTGTTTCATAAGAATTAAAATCTTTTCTTTCTTTTTGTATATAATAAAACTGCATGGCCTTCATCAGACTGCAAACAATTCCTCAATCTTTTGAATCTCTTTCCCCTTTTACAAAGTACATCTTCCCACATCCAATAATCACAAAGGACTGCTGAAAGGTGTAAAAGTTCTAAATCTGGGTTAAAGAAAGAAAGATACAGGCTATCTTCCATTAAACCAGATTGAGAAGATCAAAGGTAGGCTGTAAATTCTATGAGGGGCTTTTTTTGGTTCACCACACTGTATTCCCAAGATTAGCACAGGAACTCAAAAACATCTGTTAAACAAATGAAGGAATTCATTAACAAATGATATCACAGTTATCCAACATGATCACTTTTAGCTTACTACAGTTTAAAGCAAACCTTATAGGTAGGAGGAAAAATATACTCAAGGAAATGGACACAGACCAGTACATGAGATACAATTAGAACGGAAGCAAACATACCAGAACATAAACATCTGAATGAATATTGTTCCCCTCAAAGCAATAGCCTTGGGAATTTACATGCTCAACCTAATAATAGCATTATTGTTCTAAAAACTCTGCTTTTGGAATTCCCTTCAGAAAATATGGAATAGTCACACTGGAAAAAATCCTCATCTTTGAAGGTCATTTCTTTTTTTTTTTTTAATTAGTCTAAAGTCACGCAAAGCCAAAGCTGTGAATGAAGTAAACGATTCCATCAACTCGGGTCAGAAATGAGGCCGATTTTCCCCATGGGAGGACCAAACATGGCATTAAAGGCAATTTCAAAAGAAGAGCTATAAAATGGTAGAAAATCAATGCAAATATTTTATATTATAAATATACACGACTGCATTTTTAGTTTTTCTGCAAACATGCTCAAAGTTATACTGAAAGACAGAGAAAACCTTGGCTCAATGTTTCCAAAAAACAGTCCTTAAATAGCATACTACATTGCAAGGTATCTAAAGAAAGCAGACAGGATACTGACACGGACAAATTAAAAGACGATAAAAATTATGACTTTATATAGTGAATTATTCTACAAGCTAATAATCAAAATATGAATAGAAATGCATCCTCAGCAATTATTTTGTTAATGAATATCTGAATTACAAGACCAATTCATAAAAAAGAGGATTAAACCCAACTATCTAATCAAAGCAAGAGTCTGAAATTAGTAGCATTTTCATAGAATTTTTTTGTGCATACTGGAAGTTTAAAATAAACAGCAGCCCTGGATTTCATTCTTCATTGAAGGAGGCAGGAGTAATGTATACTTCAAAATCACTTTAAGTGAATTTTGGCATCTCAAAGAATTTTTCCTTTAATAATGTACCCAGTGCAGGGGCTATAAACACATAGAGAACTCCTAACCCCTCTAGGTCCAAGTAAACATTGAAAGAAAAACGGAGCACTATTATTTCATTATTATTGTGATTATTTCTTTCACTGTTTATGAGAACATGACAGTGTAAGAAAACCACAAAGCTTAGATATCCATCTCCCATACTAAAACAACTAGTACCAGACTTGCCCTCCTGCTGAAAAATACAAGATTAGACCAATACATGCAATAACTAAACTACACACAGTGAAGAAGGGAATACACATGATGGCCTTGCAATAATCCGGTTCCTCCTGGGGGCAGGCAGGTGGTATCCTGGGGGCAGGCAGAGTAACAGCTCCAAATAGAACTGAATTCAGGGCTTCTAAAGTGGCTGGTATGTGCAAGGCAAAGTACCTGATAAGAGAGGCTGTGCTTTGGGTGGGGTTAGGGGTGTCAAGGAGGATTGGCAGAAGAGCGAGTGGCTAGTCACTTCACAGACATGTATTTGGCAAGACTCTAAGAGACCTAGCAAAGATTACCTGCTGAAGGCTGAAAGTGAATGGTGATAACCAATTCTAAAAATGTTTGAAGACACTGGGGTTCTACCCACCAGAGGAGATACCTCACTAGGCACCTCAGGCGTTCAGCTGAGACACAGAAAGGCCACTCCTTGGGGGGTAAGGACCTGAGCAGCATTCCCTAAGACTAAATTTAAAACTAAAGTAGATCCATCCTAACAAATAATACCACCAAACCTGACAGGACCGAAAGGGTCTTCCAGTAACTCCACTGTCTACAAGAACAAAGGTCAGCTCTGTTTTAAAGGAAGTTGATATAATCCAAATGCCCTGCGACAAAACATTTGCAATGTCCAGCATACAATAAAAAAAAAAATCACAACACATGTGAAGAAACAGGAAATTGAAACCCACCGTGAAGAAAAAAAGCAGTCAATAGAAAACGACCCCAAGATTATTCAGATGTTGGAATTAACAAACAGGGACCTCGAAGCAGCTATTATAAATGTATTTAAGGACTGAAGAGAAAATATGGTAGTAATGAACAGATGGAAATCTCTGCAGAAAGAAAAAGTATTTTTAAAAAGCCAAATATAAATTCTAGAACTGAAAAGTACAAAGTCTAAAACCAAGAGTTCACTGATGGATTTAACAGCAGATTGGAAACAATGGAAGGGTCAGTGAACCTGAAGACAGATCGACAGAAAGTATCCAATCCAAAGGACTGAGAGGACAAAAAAAAAAACCCTGTAAAAAGTTAACAGAGCCTCAGTGTTCTGTGGGACAACATCAAATAGTTTAACATATATACAACTGGAGTCCAAAGAGAAGAGAATGGAGCAGAAAAAATACTTAAACACATGACCAAAAATTTCCCAAAGTTAGTGAAAACCTTAAATATATACACAGTGTGAAAATGATATATACTATGAAACATATAAGGTGAAAAATGAAGCCGAGCAGACTTCTCATAAGAAAAGTGAAAACCAGAAAAATGTGGGAGAACTTTTTAAGTGTTAAAAGAAAACTACTATTAACTGAGAATCGTCTAGACAGTGAAAATATCTTTCAAGATTACAGGCAAAATAAAGCCATTTTCAGATAAACAAAATCAGAGAATTCGTCACCATCAGACCAGTACTAAAGAAATGTTAATGAGAGTTCTTCAGCTTGAAGAGAAAGATAAGAGATTCTACAGAAGGGAGTAAAGAGCTTGGAACATGGCTTGAGCACATGCACAAATATATGAAGAATAAGGAAACGAATCCACAAAGATATTGCTATGATTTATGTCAACGAGTGTACTGCCTATGTTTTCCTCTAGGAGTTTTATAGTATCTGGTCTTACATTTAGGTCTTTAATCCATTTTGAGTTTATTTTTGTGTATGGTCTTAGAAAATGTTCTAATTTCATTCTTTTACATGTAGCTGTTCAGTTTTCCCAGCACCACTTATTGAAGAGACTGTCTTTTATCCATTGTATATTCTTGCCTCTTTTGTCAGAGATTTGTTGTGTGTGTGTGTGTGTGTGTGTGTGTGTGTATTATGGAATATTACTCAGCCATAAAAAAGAATGAAATAATGTCATTTGCAGCAACATGGATGGACCTACAGATTACCATACTACATGAAGTAAGCCAGACATAGAAAGACAAATATTATATGATATCACTTATGTGTGGAATCTAAAAAAGAAAAGAAAAAGACATAAATGAACTTATTTACAAGACAGAAACAGTCCCTCAGACATAGAAAACAAACTTATGGAAAGGGGAGGGTAATAAATTAGGAGTTTGGGATTAACATATACACATTACTATATATAAAACAGATAATCAACAAGGACCTGCTGTGTAGCACAGGGAACTATATTCAATATTTTCTAATAACCTATAAGAGAAAAGAATCTGAGAAAGAACATATATATATATATTACACATATAATATATATAATATTATATTATATATATTAAGAAAAGAGGAAGAAAAAATATACCTTGAGGTGTTAGATTGAAGTTGGAGGTAAGAATTCATTGCTTATCATATAGTGAGTAGTTACATATAGGAATAAATAAAATACAAGTGTCTGTGTGTCTGTGTATATATTTTTTTCTAGCTCTGTCTGCTGATAAACTAGTAGCAGTGAGCACACCTACTGCCTAGATCCTGGTTTCTAAATACCATCCCCTCCACTGAAAGGAACCAGGGCTCCTTGGGAAAAAGAATGATCATAGGGCTAGGGCAGGGAAAGTAAAAGATGAGTCTGGAACATCTTGTTAAGTAGTTAAAACTTTCAGCTCCCCTAGAAAGCAAGAAAATGCCAAGAGTGATGGGGACATATCAAAAAGACATAGGAGCCGGTAAATCTGATATAATCTGAGAATTTGAATAAACAAAGATAGTAACAGAGCATAACTCATTAAACAAAATAAAAATGTCCATAATGATAGAAATAAATAAATAACGAATGAATAAAGAAGGCAAAGCCCTTCTTTACATTGGAATGCCGACTACTATATATATAAGGTATTATGAAGTTGGAAAATCAGTGGATGACAAAACTGGTAAAGGTACTGATGAGGAATAGAATATCTATACAATATCAAAATATCTCCTCTTAAGATACTTAATTACAATGGGAAAATGATAACTTTATAGTGGAAAAACCTAGTGGATACCGCTTTAACCAAGTTATCAAATTTAACATCATCAATACTGGGGTAGAGTAACATCATATGCTACCTAGTAACGTATGCTAAGAAGGTCTGTGGTATAATAAAAAATATATTGGTCTAGCATAGAGCTCCTCAAACGCTTGGAATTTCCTGAGTGATAGGAGATTCTTTTTATATTCATAACAAACCCCTTACAACCATACCTGAGTTCATGCTAACGAGAAGACCCACGGGGGTGTGGGGGGGCAGGGGGGGATGGCCTCAAATAGCTTCAGGATGGGGGCTGGCTGCCAAGTGATTAGAGGCTTAGAACTTTCAGCCCCACCACTGACTTCTGGATAGGAGAGAGGGGGCTGAAGCTTGAGTCCGATCACCAGTGGCCATGATTTAATCAACCGCGCCATCAGATCTGAGGGAACTTTGGGGTTGGTGGAGATAACTGTGTGCTGGGATGGCGGTGCACCTCTCCCTTCCCCGGCCCCCGCCGAGAGGGCATGGAAGTTTTGTGTCCCCCGCCTGCCTCGCTCCTTGCCCTATGCACCTCTTCTATTTGGCTATTTCTGAATTGCATCCTCTATAATAAAACTGTCATTTTAAGTAGTGCTTTAGTGTTTTCCTGAGTTCTGAGTCACTTTAGGACATTATTAAACCGGAGCAGGGAACCCCGGAATTTGTAGTCAGCCAGACATAAGTGTGGCCAGCCTGGGTATCCTATTTAGGGCTGGTATCTGAAGTGGGGACAGCACTGTGGGACTGAGTCCTTAACCTGTGGCGTCTGCACAAACTGCAGGAGCTAGTGTCAGAATTGAGCTGGATTGTAGGACACCCCAGCTGGTGTAGGAGAAGTAAAGAATTGATTGCTGTTTGTAAAACCAAACTAGGTCTCAAGATCAACATCTGTCGTATTCCTGCCAAAACTGCCTGACTTGAATCAATTCAAGAAAAACATTCTACAAGATAACTGGCCTGTATTCTTCCAAACTACATGTAAAGAAAGATAAAGAAACACTGAGAAACTATTCCAGATTTAATGGAGACCAAAGAGATAGGACAAGTATGTGCAATATGTAATCCTGAATTACAGCCTTGATCAGAGTGAAAAGAATAACTATAAAGGACATTCATGGAACAACTGACCAAATTTGACTATGGAATGTTTGATAATAGTACAGTATCATAAAATTTCCAGATTTTGATAAATGTATCACAGTTGTGTAAGAGAATATTCTTGTTATAAACTATACACTGAAATATTTAGTAAAAATGTCTCCAAATGGTTCAGAAAAAAATAATCTGCATATATTACTTATATGTATTATATATAGGAAAAGAAAATAATAAAGCAAATGGGGCAAAATATAAACGATTGGAGAATCTGGGTAAAGGGTATATACACAAGTTTCTGATGCTGGTCTTGCAACTTTTCTTTAAGCTTGAAATGGTATAAAAATAAAAATAACAGGAAACAAAAAGGAAATAACACAGTAGACTTGCCAAATTATATGCACTGGTTTTCTCCCACAAAGTGGAATACCTAGAGATTATCAGAACATTGAACAAAGATATAGCAGTTCCCAAACTGTGTTCCCTGGGGCACAATTACACCATGAGAAAATTATCAAATTTAATAATTTATCAAAACTAAATAAATTATCAAAATTAGAACAGTTGCTATTGTTATCCCTTTCCTCTGAAATTCATTTTGGAAATAACTTTATTCACCAGAAATTCACTTGAGCAGCAAGTGAGACCTGCAGGATGAGAGATGGTGAAGATTTATTTACCTGGAAAAGGACTGAAAAGGAAGGAATGAAGTGCGAGTGGGAGGAGTAGCGGCTCCACGGTGAAGGCCACATGAGTGACAACGTGACCCTTCCCTAAGATCCTCCAAGTTTTCTCCCTAGCAATCAGAGTATCCATGGAGAGTCTATCCCATGGAAACAGGAGAAGAGCCCAGGTTTTGCATTCCAGTTGACTTAGGAAAAAGAGGGCTGTGTAGACAATAGAAATCCTCTGACATAGGAAATCTTGCGGAGTCTTAAGGCTTCCATAAGACGTGGAACCAGGGGTTCAGGCAATCTGTGATGGTTAATTTTATGTGTCAACTTGACTAGGCTAAGGGATACCCAAATAGCTGATAAAACATTACTTCCAGGTGTGCCTGTGAGGATGTCTCCAGAAGAGATGAACATTTGAATCAGTAGAATGAGTAAAGAAGATCTTCATCAATGCCAGTGGGCATCAGCCAATCCCTTGAGTACCTGAATAGAACAAAAAAGGCAGAGGAAGGACAAATTTGCTCTCTAAGATATCCATCTTCTCTTGCCCTCCTGCTGTCCATCAGAGCTCCTGGTTCTAAAGCTTCTGGCCTCAGACACAGACCAGAGTTATACTCTTGGCCCCCCTCATTCTCAGGCCTTCAGACTCTGAATTACACCATCAACTTTCCTGATTCTCCAGCGTGCAGATGGCAGGCAGACTGTGGAACTTCTAGGCCTCCATATCCAAGTGGCTAATTCCTAGAGTACATCACTTCTTATTTACCTCTATTTATCCCACTGGCTCTGTTTCTCTGAAGAACGCTGACTGATACACAATCCAATCTAGATACTGGATGATATCTAGTTTTTATATATGAGGACAATGCCAACACATTTATACAGTGGCTCTGATTATTATGTGTTAATATTTTATTATGATGAAATGCTCTGCCATATTCAAGGAAGTCGCGAGAATGATGGGCTGACGAAGGAGGAGATGATGTGTGACTGAACATCACTGGTATCTGTGATCTAACTGAGACTCACTGGTCTAAGGTGTTGATCTTGTCTTATATTTTAAAATATGAATGTGTTATTTTATTAGTAATAAAACAGTTGAATCTCCAAGTTTATATCATTCTGTTACAAAGTTTTAAAAAGTGAATCAAATGTTGACCATGTCTTACAATTAATCTATCCAGGAGACTATTATTTCACTCTGAGCTTCAATCTGAGCACTACTCTATTTCATGGCCACTTCTTGGTTTTCTACTGCTACATCATAACTTTTAAGTGTTCTATGGTCACATAAGCTAAAGAAATGTGTCATTTTTACAGACACCTATTTAAGGAAGTAGGACTCAGAGAACATAGAATATACTTTGATATTCTGATTATTTTCACAAAAGGCTATGAGACAGTATTTTGACTATTCAAGCTATGAGTGAGCTAAGTAATGAATCAGCCACTAGCCAACTGACTTCCACTGTTAATACCAATGTAAATTATGTCACAGATCAATCCCACAACTTCTAATGAAATTCCTGGGACAGGAATAACTTCTGCAAGGCCTCTATAAACACAGATCAAGGGTGTCAAGGGTGAAGCAGCAACATGAGAAATCCACAGGCTAAGAGGCTTCACCCTGGGGTCACTGCAAGTCAAGGACACCGGGCCTATTTCAGATGGCAGTACAAGAATTAAATTATTACTAACTGCAAGACAAAAACTACACCATCAAAACTCTAAAGATGGTAAACAGATTAAATAAATTGTATATAAATGAAGAAATCCTCAGGGCTGGAGAAACTTAGGATCATGCAGACAAATGGAGGCTTTCTCAGCAAAGCTACAGCATATTTATGGTCCTACTGTACTTGGGACTATAGTGCCATTGAAAAGCGGAAACCCAGCTGTCACCTAAGACAGGAAGGGAATTCTGCAAACTCGGCAGCGATTCTGCAGCTGTGTCCTTAATACCCCTCTTGGAGTTTACCATGGTGTGATGTTACTCACAGAGCTCAAGGAGGTCATGGAGATAGCTCCGTGAAGAATCAAAATGGAAAAGACTGCTGGTATAGAGTGGATCCTGACACCTATCTCAGGATCTAATCTGTCCGAACTATCACATCTCTCCCCAGATCCCTGCCCTCAGTATTCCCCACCAGTTACCATTATTTATTCAACCAACTTCAAAACCCGAGTCTTCTCCAACTCCTCTCTTCTCCTCACTTCCATCTCCTATTAGCTGCCAAGTCTAGCAGATTCAGCTTCTTCATCGTTAATCCATTCCCTCCTTTTGGTCCTGAAGGCCAGTGCCCTGGTTCAGGTCCTTACTTCCTCAGACTATTAAAATAACCTATCCTCCCAGTTTCCAGTATTTTTCCCCAATTCCTTTTATGACCACCATATTATTCATCTTTCTAAATCACAGTCTGGGGCTTCCCTGGTGGCGCAGTGGTTGAGAGTCCGCCTGCCGTTGCAGGGGACACAGGTTCGTGCCCCGGTCTGGGAGGATCCCACGTGCCGCGGAGCGGCTGGGCCCGTGAGCCATGGCCGCTGAGCCTGCACGTCCGGAGCCTGTGCTCCGCAACGGGAGAGGCCACAACAGTGAGAGGCCCGCGTACCGCAAAAAAATAAAAATAAAATAAATCACAGTCTGAATCATGCCGGTTCCCCTTTCAAACCATCTTCAGTTATTCCTCATAGCTCTGAATCAAACATATACTCCTCAGCTTGGCATTCAAGACCCCAGTAATCTCCAGCAGCTCCTCAACATCTATACTATCACCCACACATTTCCATACGAGCACCACATGGTCCAACTTCCTGTCTCTTCTGCAAACTTCTCTTTACATCTGGATCTCACTATGCACACAACTCAATCTACTCCAATCTCACCCATCTTCCAGGGTCCACATCAATCACTGCTTCCTCAAAGAAACCTCTCTCCGTCTCCCCAATTATATGTGATCTCCTGCTTCCCTGAACCTAACACATTTTCCCTGGATCTATTATGACCTGCTTTCCATTCTACTTATTTATCTCATCTACTATAATTTTCTCCCAATCACTATTTATTAAGACTTATCTATGTTCCAGGCACTATGTTCCAGGCATCAGGAATACAGGGGTGACTAAAACATCTACGACCCCTCAAATTACACAGAGGAGCCTCACGCTAGTATTACTATGGAAACTTCATAGTGTACCACGTGATAAGTAGCTAGAACATAATTCATAAACATAGTAAGTATCATTCAATTAAGATGCTTTGTTTAAAACCTCTATTTCTAGTAATAAAAGATTAATTTTAACTGGGAAATTTCAAGAATCATATAGTGTAATCTTTAAGTCCATAACTGAAGTAAAAGTGGAATAAATATCAAATCTTTCCATCGAAATACTGTAGGGCAAAAATTTCCATTTTTTGAAGCTATCCGTAAATTTATTTGTTTAATAAAACAAATGAAAGAGTGGAAAGAAAGAAAATCAGACTTTGCTGTCAATGGGAGTTCAAATGAATGAACATGATTAACTGAATGAATGAACTTAAAAAGACCATGGGTTTGGTTTTCTGATGGCTTTTGGACCTATCATTTTAGAATATTAGTAAATTCCCAGAAGTTCACATGGAGATAACATAGATAGGGGATATGTAGAGGGATCAGGTAAAAAGATGAAAGAATACAACTATGAGATGACCTATGTTAAATTATCATTAAGGAGAAAAACAGGACAAGACTTCTCTCGGGCCTCTATCCTTGACCCAGACATTAGCGAAGAAACTCTGACATTTAAAAGATGGGAAAGTTCTTGCCATATATTCCCATTTTAAATAAGTACACACATTATTACATCTCAGTGTCAAATATCCCCACGATTCACAGTAGTTGTCCAATGCCCCACCTGTGTTCCACCCCTCACCCCACCTCTGTTCCAACAGTTTATTTACCTCATATGCATCTTTGATGTTCAAGGGTTCACCAAGAGCTGCCACGTGTCCCACGATGCCTTTATTCCACTCTAAGCGGATGCAATTATTTGAAGCTTCTTCCAGTGTTGAACCTTCTGCAACGTCAAAGAGGCGGCTAATAAGAAACTTGTCGTTGGCGCTGTCCTCACAGACGAGGAACAGGGAATAGCGGTCAGCGGAGATGAGGCCATGGATATGCAAGAAAATTTTGTGACACAAGGCTGTGACATCCAAGTGGCTAGAAATATCTTTCACTAATTCCAAGAGTCTCGAGCACTGGTCCCCTTCATCATTATCAAACCGTGGCGGGGTTAGAGGCATCTGTTCCTTCTTTTCTGAGTCAGAGAGGAAGCTCACAGTTCCCTCAGAATCCTTGACAACGATGGGTCTAAGAGGTCGATCAAATTCGGAGGCAGAGATCTTCCTGGTTGGTGTTCCAGGGACACTGCTCTCTGCACGGGGACTCTGCTCCGAGGGGCAAGAGCAAGACTCCACGTGGCCTCTGATGCCTTCCTTGCACACAGGGATGGTGTGAACTCTCTCAGCAAACCATGCATTGACCATTTCTCTGCAGAAAAGAACATGTAGACACAGTAAATACATAAGGAAGAACACCCCTCCTTAAATATTGCTACCCCTGAAAGCTTCTAAAAATCCTCTCATGGTAAACTGAGGCAGTAATGGTTCAATCTGTCATAGAAAATAAAAACAAGATGGTTTATTTAAGACAGTTTTATTCTGAAAATCTGTAGAGGACAGTTGCTTCAATGAACACTTTGATAAAGCCTGACTCCTATATACATGTATTTTCAAATATCTGATTTACCACACATCAAGTGTCAAGTCTGCTCCTCTCAAAATCAATTTGTATTAAAGTAAAAGACACTAAACTTAACAATAGTCTTAGGAAAACATAGATATGGAAATTAATTTGCTATTTAAAACACACGATTTGTTCCGAAGTTAAATATTTTTAAAAATTTATCTGGGGCTTCCCTGGTGGCGCAGAGGTTGGGAGTCCGCCTGCCGATGCAGGGGACATGGGTTCGTACCCCGGTCCGGGAGGATCCCACATGCCGCGGAGCGGCTGGGCCCGTGAGCCATGGCCGCTGAGCCTGCATGTCCGGAGCCTGTGCTCCCCAACGGGGGAGGCCACAACAGTGAGAGGCCCACATAACGCAAAAAAAAAAAAAAAAAAAAAAAAAAAAAAAAAAAATTATCTGAATTTGGCTAGCTAATATGCTTAATTTTAGATAATTGTTATCTATATTGCTATATATACGTTAGATTTAGAAAGGGAAATGAAAAATATAAACAATTTGATCTGGTATGTAATAAAAAGATTGTAGATTTTCATTAATATCATCCTGATAATGTTTGTTCAGATAATGGCAAAAATGATCTCTTCTTCTAGATTATCTATTCCTTGTATAAAGGAGGAAAACAAAAAAGTAAGCATAACTAGTATAAAAAATTCAGCCCGAGAAAACTTAAATTATTTATGTTGTTAATGTGCCATCCCATGAAGAAACCTGTCTGAGATAAAGTCTTCACAGTGGGTGATTTTTTAAAACAAATACACCTGATCATATATATCCAAATGATTGTTGTTCAACTGAAATAATTCCTCTTGGGCAGCTGTAATCTTATGCCAACTGATGGTGCCATTACTTTAGACATTTTTGAAACTCTTCTTTTGAAACTAACTTCTAAAAAATTTCATAAGCCATATAAGAATATTAGTTTTATCTGAAAGTTAGATCTTCTTTTTCACTGAGCCTTCCTCTCAAAACAAGCAAATAAAACCGCAAAAAACCTAGAGTAATGGCTAACTTCATATATAGCTTATGCATTAGACTTGACTTTTTCCAAAACTCGAATTTACTTTCAAAAGACAAAAACTTGCTACCACTGAGGATATTTAAAAGAACTGGCCTATAAGAGCAATGCAATCTCCACTCCACAATGACTTACTGATTATTTTCACCAAAGAGCTGGGATAAACAAGTCTGACAGTGTACTATTTTGGACAGTGTAGGGATACAGACACTCTCTCATCCTTTTGGATGCAGTAGAAATTGATAACACCTCTTCAGAGGGCAAGTAGGCAATATCTAAAAAGTTTTAAAATGCATTTATCCTTTGTTCCACAGATTTTCCACATGTGGCAAAGGAAGTACCAGGGTATTTATTTACTGTGGTACTGTTTGTTACAGCAAAGATGAGAAGAAACCTAATACCACAAACAGAAGCCTGGAAAACACATCATGGCACATTTATAAATGTAACACTAGACAAAGATTTAAAAATGGTCATGGATACTGATATGAATAATCACAACAATTTATTAAGTGAAAAAAGAAGATCCGGAAGGGGGAAAGAAGAGTTAGCCTTTCACTTATAGAATGTTCCCTTAATTATTTTAGTTTGAACAACACTCTATTGTTTGGTAAATATATATTACCCAGAAATGGTACCGGTCTAGAATGAAATGGGTCAAAAAAGGATGACACAGATATTATCAGGATTACCTCATAATTCCAAGTGTTAGATATAGTTATACATTTTAAAGCTCTCTTTAAAAACCTATGTAGGGACTTCCCTGGTGGTCCAGTGGTCAAGACTCTGCGTCCCCACTGCCAGGGGCACGGGTTTGATCCCTGGTCGGGGAACTAAGATCCTGCATGCCATGCACCACGGCCAAAATAATAATAAACAAAAGTTTTTTAAAAAGCAATGCAGTAAGTATATTGTACACATCTCCGGTGTATACCTCTAGCACAGAGTCGTTTAAAATATAATTGCCTAATGTTTTATAAATGCATGCCAGGGCTTGAGACAAAACTTCCAGTGATGAGAACATACATTGATATTAAAATAATGCTGTATCTCAAAAACTTCGATAGAAATGAGGGGAACATACTTTGGGAAATGCTTACATAACCTCCAAAATCACAGTAGTAGTGCCAAAGACACTGATGTCAGACATGCATGTGAAAAATGTACAGGAAGCATCTGAATAAACTGTTTTGTAAAATGTAAGACAGGAAAAAAGTGATACATTTAAATTAACATATCATGTTATTTAAAAATATGTACATGCAACTTAAATTCTCAAATCAATATAAAAAGAGGCATTTTAACTACTTCAGTTACAAACCTGAAACACAGCCTCCTCTTATTTCTTACCTTCTCATTGGAAAATGGTGATCAATTTTTTAATCCAACTACCTACTTGACAGCTCCATGTGAATGTCTAAACAGACAACTTAACATGGTGAAATCAGAATTCCTAATGCCCCATCCTTCATCTTGCACCAGCCTCACTCCCTGCCAGGTTTCTTCGTATTAGTAAGTAGCACCATCATCTCCCTAGTTATTCAACCAAACATCTAGGAATTATTCTGGATTTCTGTTTCCTTCAACTCTCTCTTCTAATCCAGCAGCCAAGTTCTGTCACCTTGACTTCTAAAACCCTATAGTCCAATCTGCTCATTTCTATCTCTTGTACCACTTCCCTGGTCCAAACCCCACCATCTCTCACCTCGGACTGCGGCCACAGCCCCTTAACTGGTCTGATATTATACTAGCCTCCCTTCAATCCACTCTCCACACAGTAGCCAGAGTCATCTTCGAACAAAGTAAACCTTAACATCTTAACTACCCTACTTGGCTTCTCACTGAATCGAGAATAAAACTCAAACTCTTTCAATCCCTTACCATAGTCCCTCTCACCCATGCCTCCCTGACGTTCCTTAAGCACGTCAGACTGCTCCCAGTCTGGAAAGCTCTCCTCACCTGCACCTTGTTGATCACAGCTTCCATCTCCTGTGCAGACAGGTCTTCCCTGATCACTCCAACTCAGGTGGTGCCGACACGTTATGTTCTCCCCCCACACTATCTGAATTCTTACTATCATCTATTCTTCTGGTTTATTAATCTGTTGGTTTATTGCCTCCTCCGAGATGTAAATTTCATACTTGTCTGTCTTCTTCACGACTGCATTCCTGTACTTAGAAAACGCCTGTCACATACTGAGTCCTTGATAAATATCTGAGTGAAGTGAATGAATAAATAAATGACGACTCCTAAATCACCTGCATTAAAAGGGACAACAATCTTTTGAAAATGTGAATGCTGATATATTTGTTACAGAAAATCAACATTGTGTTTTAGCTATTAATGTTCATCACCCCTTGGATGTAAGCCTCATAACTGACCATGGCTATATCCTGTAGGGCCTAATATATGTCTTAAACAGAGCCAGTGTCCAAAAATTCTTTGTTAGGTGTTTTGTATTATTATATTTAATAGTCTCACAAGTGTTGTATTTCTAGATATTCTCTTGGAGAGATGAACTCAGTATTAAATGACACAGGAACAGCAGACCTGGTATATCCAGTGATTCAATCAACAATTTTTATTAATCACCAGTCATGGGGGAAAGGGTTTTCTCATGACCACATTATTGATTACCTGAGTCCCTGTAGATATATCCCTGTGTATGGAAAACATATGTTATCGTAACATCAAAACAATCACTTATAAACCAACCGTAAATAAAATTAAATCATCTCTCACACCTCTCTCCCTTCAGGCATCCCTTGACGTTTTGCAGTGCATGACCTATGTGGCTGTATGAAGTGGGCCGTCCTTCCTAAGACTAATATCTATCATTTCCTGTTGATTGTTTTTTAATACTTCAATCTCTGCAAATACAAATCACCTGCAGACTGCAATTTAAACTCTTATGTAAGATACAGAATTTCTAGAAGTAAACCAAAGTGATGTTGGAGAACTATTCTAATATTACATAAAGCCACTGATAATTAAGGGTTAAGCTCAATAAAAAAACTGCTAACAATCAAAAAATTAAAAAACAGCAAGGATCATGACATAACAAATACCTGAAAAGAGAATTCTATTCAAATAACTGCATTCTAGATTAAGAAGGGCTGCTGGAAGAACTGATGACATCTTCAAATATTAATTTTAAAAACCTATATTTGGGGAAAAAGACTCTATGATCCTGCTGCAAATGTCAGATAAGAAGTAAAGATATTGGTTTATGGCATAGTCTTGCCAGAAAATTGTGTATTTTACAAATTAGCTTGGAGTTTTCATTATAATCTAAATTTTACTAAGTCCAAAATAAGGTAAACTTACTTTCATAACCTGTGGTTCCATTTTTCAAGATCAAGTTCCAATCAAAACCTTTTCAGTGATATTTTTCGCTTTTAACTGGATTCACTTTTAAGTGTCTTTTTTCTTTAGAATGGATTATTCTCATGAAGGTCCTTGAGAGTGTCACTAACTAGCACTAACTAGGCTGGGCACCAGGGATACAGGAGTGAGCAAGCCCAGACCTCTCCTCCCTAAACTGAAGCTTATATTGTGTCCAGAAGTTAATTTATACACGTACTGTATTCGCTGTCATGTGAAGTTATACGTAACTGCATGTGAATGAAGAAAGATGGAAAGATGGACATGTCAAATACGAGGGTAAATATACCAGATGAGATTCAAGAAACCTGGCTGGTAGCTCTGACTGGAGCAAATCACCTCTATGGCCTGACACAGGATCTCTATTTTCCCTTCTTTCTCTTCCTTGAGTCTATGAGATTTTGAAAAGTATTTACATTAGTGATACTGAAAGGAAAAAAAGCACCATTTTATTTCAACCTGGTGAGGCAGACACTAACAATCCTACTTTCTCAATTATGCAGCTAAATTAAATGGCTGAACCACACACATTCTGCTAGCTGGCAGCAAAATCAGGAATCAAATCTAGGTCTCCTATTCCCAGTCTTACAGCCTGTAAGACTATAAAAGTTCCCAGAACACCAATGTTTGTCATGAAGACACCTCATAATGTCTAGCTGCATCTGAAAGAATCAAAAATCAAATTTAAACACATAAGGCATAGAGAGAATAAAATCACTTATAATACACATTCTCTAACTTAATTCTTTCCATCCAGATCGTAAAGGGATGGCACACTAAACCACTGAGGTAAAAACACTGCCCCAAGGGACTCAGAGAACAAATGTTCTTAAGGATTGTGTTCTGAAAAAAATCTAACTGAATCCCATGCCTATGTTTCTCTGAAAACAGGTCATGGTTTATAAACCTAAAATGATGCACTGAAAAGAATGTATAATAAATGTGTTCAAGAGAAGAGTAATTCTCAGGGCTGCTAGATTTAGCAAATAAAAATACTGGATACCCAGTTAAAACTGAGTTTCAGATAAACAATGAATAATTTTTTAATATAAGTAGAATCTAAAATTCAAATTGTACGGGGTGTCCTGTATTTTAGCTGGCCACACTAGTCGTTCGATATTCTGTTCTTCCCAACTGAAATTATTGGCAGATAGACAACAAAGAAAAGGTAGGTTCTGTGAAGCATACTAATGAGCTCCAGGCTATTAAACCACTAACACTAATTTTATCGTTTAAAGAGCACAAAGGATCCTGTGTACCACACTGTGATCCTGTGTTTGATAACTGAACCTTTTGAAAGCTCTTGGATTAATAATTTGTGGCATAAAATTCTTTCTTAAATCAAGCCTTTTCATTTTACTGTCCAATCCATACCATATATTTAATAGAGAAAAAAACAAACTGCAATCTACTTATAAAACGGAGGTTGACTAATTGCTAAAAATTCTTGGGACTTACAAAGCACCCCGAGAAGTTGTGTTTTTCAGCCATAAATCCAAAATTCCAATCATTATTCTAGCATTTGCTGCCAATGGGATTTGTGACCAGTGGCAAACGATTTTCTTCTTCTGAGTTTCAATTTCATCCTCTACATAATACGGGAAATACTGCCTGTTCTACCTTCTTCATGAAGTGCAAGGTGCTGACTGTCTTCAGCACAGTATAAAGTCAAGAATACCAAACTGGCCATCAGGAAACAACTCTAGTTCCAACTATAAGAATACACAGATGTGAGGCTGAACCAATCACAACTTCTCTGGAGGCTGTTTTCTCCAGAGTACAAGTCCTTCATTATAAAAATGGTCAGCTGTATGAACAGGTCATGAAGACTCCCACAACTTCTTATGTTATCAATAGGCCAGTAGGTGATGATTATTAGTTTGGTCAACTCCTGTCATCTCCTTTTGCCCCTCAGCTTCCCCATTTTCAAACAGGGGAAAGACTTCTTACTGCTTCACTCACCACACAGGGTTGATGTCTGAGACAAGTTATAAAATGCATGTGGGGCTTCCCTGGTGGTGCAGTGGTTAAGAGTCCGCCTGCCAATGCAGGGGACATGGATTTGAGCCCTGGTCCAGGAAGATCCCACATGCCACGGAGCAACTAAGCACGTGCGCCACAACTACTGAGCCTGTGCTCTAGAGCCTGCAAGCCACAACTACTGAGCCTGTGCGCCACAACTACCAAAGCCCACGTGCCTAGAGCCTGTGCTCCGCAACAAGAGAAGCCACCGCAATGGGAAGCCCGCACACCACAATGAAGAGTAGCCCCTGCTCGACGCAACTAGAGAAAAGCCCACGAGCAGCAACGAAGACCCAACACAGCCAAAAATAAATAAATAGATAAAGTTTTTAAAAAAGGAAAAGAAAATGCATGTGGAAGCATTTCAAAATCTCTTCCATATTTTTAAGATGTTGCTATCTCCTAGACCCTTAGTACTCATTCCAAAGGAGACGTAGGGCTGGGGTAAAGAGCAATGGCTGTTCATTTCCTCATAAAGCCCAGCCAAGAGAATCAGAGGAAGTGAGGGGGAAAGAGGTCGTGTTCCAGGTGGTATGGGTCCACAGGCCGAGTGGGTCTAATAGCGTTTGGAAATAGGCTGGCTACATGCATCCTGAGCATTCCAAGTCCTTGTCCAAAGCAGATACTGCAGATTGTCATTTATTATAGAATCCCACTAAGTTTTCCCCCTAGATAGAAGAGTTACATCATAACTCTCCATAAGTTACATCCTAGCTATTTGAGCAGAAAGAATGAAATGCATGCAAGTTCCACAAAGGTATTTTACCCTCTGCTCCAAGCGCTAATAACTTAGAGACTCTGCTTTCATGTATAAGCAAGTCTTTGTTAACTGTCCTGCAATCACAAGCAGAGTGGCCCTCTTGAAGTCTTAGAGTTGATTTAACTTTTACAAGGCTGTTAATGAAAAACAATAGGCCCTGGACCCTTGAAATAAAGCCACAGCCAAGGGAAATACAATAAAAATTAATGCTGAGAATTTATAATCGATGACAAGATCCTGATGTTTAACATCCCATCCAAATCATTCCTTCTCTCCTCACCAAAATCTGTTTTATTATCCTCCAGTCATTTATTTCCTTCCATATTTTATTACACAAAAAATTGCTTACCTCAAAAATGAGTTGTATTATATATCTTTTTAAAATGGGTAAATTCAATTTAGTTTTGTTTTTAAACTTTTACAATATGTCTTAAAATAACTAGAGAAACCCTGGAGGGTACCAGAATCAATGCTGGGAGTTACTGCTCTCAGGTAACATGCACGTGAAAACCATCTGTGGTTTCAAACTTGTGGGTACCACAGCTGCTGCTCAGCGCTCACTAAGGAACCCTTTCCCATACTGAGCAAGTAACGAACCCAAAAGATTGATATTAATTAGACACCAGGAAATAAAGCCAAGATAAAAACTTGTCATGAGTTTACCATAAATGTGACTTGGATTTTAAATCTCAACTCTTTTAAAACAATGAATCCAATCAGAAGTTTACTGTCTTCATATTCTACTTTACTGAAGACTCTTGCAGCTCAAACTGTCCATGCAATGATGATTTAATATAAAAATCAGTGTCACGAGGAATAACATTTAACACATTTTGATTTCATGAAGCTTCTTTATAGCACTAACAGCACTGCATTCTCCAAGACAGTGCTTCAATGTGGGTAGAGCACACTACGAAACTAAATGAGTGCATGCACTCAAAAGGCCAGGCGGCCAGGTCCTAGCAGCTGCTGCAGGAAAAGGCTGAGCTCGACATTTCCATTGTCAGACATTTGGGGTCTTTAGACCAGGGTCTTTAGCCTCTTCCTGAGTTAAATTCCTCATGGCATTAAATCTATGAGTCTTTGCATTGCTTCCATTAACAGTGATACTGAACTTCAGTAGAAAATGGTGGGTAAGGGCCCTAGGTGGGACAGACTTAGGCTTCAACTCCGGAGCTGCTTCTAAGATAAGACCTCAGGTGCACTATTTACTGTCTCTATAAGATGGAGATAACGGCATTAACCCTCACAGGCTTCTTAAGAAAATTAAGGGAAATCATGCCTATACAGTGATGGCATAGAGTCTGGTACACAGTGTTTAATATGTGATAGTTACTGTTTTTAAGTTAATTGAACATTGTTTTTTTGGTCGTGCCACATGGACTGCAAGATCTTAGTTCCTAGACTGGGGATTGAACCTGGGTCCTTGGCAGTGAAAGCACTGAGTTCTGAACACTGGGCCACCAGGGAATTCCCAAGTTAATCGAACATTAACTGGAATATATTTTCAAAAGCAATTAATTTTTTTGTAAAAATAAAAATAATTTATTCATGGGTTTCTACAGAATAATGATGTTAGCCATTATTTCTTTTTAAGCTCCTAGTTTAAAAGCACTAATTTCTCTATAGAAACACTTGTGCAAAAAAAAAAAAATTGTTTTAATGTTGGTATTTTCTCAAATTAGAATTGAAAAAACATAGACTCCCTAGACCAATAACCACACTTACATATAACAAATTTTCTGAATAACACATAAAGATTAAGAGCTGAACATGTAGTTGAGAAAAATCACTTTCTATTACTACTCAGAACTTAATTTTTAAAAATAAGTTATAGAATTTGGGGGACGATTTTTTCAAAATATCACAGATATCATAAAACTGTTTGACAACAAATGTGATATACAACTAATTATCTATAATAAAAACCATAGCAATATTTCATAATAACCATAATTCTAAACTGGAGAATGATTTTAATACTTGATAAAACAATGCTTCAACACTCTGCTACAAGAGATCTGGGGGTTAAAGTTGATCCATTTCAGTTCCTACCCAAGGGGGCTTACTTGGGGGAATTCTGTAAGTAGGTTGATGCCTGGGTCTCAAGGAGGTTACCCAGGAACAGTAACATTTGGGGAGATTTGCAGAGTGCCTCAAACAAAACAGAGGAAAAAGTTGCAAGCCCTGAATAGCCCACAAAACACAACGCCTGATCGTGTTTTTTAAGTCTCCTATTAAAACTTCACCCCTTTCTCTTTCTCTCCAGTGCTTTTTTCATCATTCATATGAATTAACCACTAAAACCAGAATTACAAAGAGTGTGTTAGTTTCCTGTCTAAAAAGGGATGGTTGATAATTTATATGGAAATGTGCTTTATCTGTAGGAAAAACATAAAAATAACTCACATAAAATATAATGTTAGATATTTCTCCTGCTCTTGGATCCTTATTTTACACAGTTCTAGCTGCATTGTTTGCAAAATCTGACCTAGATCCACCACTCATACTTGGAAAATACTTAAAGGAAACTATTCAATCTAAGAAGTTGATACTCTGCTCCTCTGGTGAGAATCAAGAATACTTAGAGCTGAAAGAGATTTTTAAACTCATTTATGAATTTCTCTGCCTTGATTTCTCACCCCCTCCTACCTCCCATTTTAAAGCCAAGATTTATTAACCTGGGCCAGTCACAAAGCTTGGGACACAGTCGGGAGGTCTGGACTCCCATTCCAATTCCCTTTCCAGTACCTTACACAATCCACAAAAGGTTCTGTTTAAACCATTAATAAAAATTCTTCTAAAAAATGAGAAGGACACAAAGTCTATTAAATCCCTGTTCTGTTGTTCTAATTCCCACTTATCAGAATAAGGGGATGACTCTCAAAGTTTGCAATTATAATTAAGGTACTGATGATTCTCAAGGTAAAATAAATAGTAAACTACTGAAAATCACTCTATAAAAGATAAGGAAATATGTATTAGTTCCTTTAAATTTCTTAAGAACCCTAGAAGTAAATGCTATTATTCCCATTTCACAAAGAAAGCAAATAAAGTACCTAAAGGTCATACTTTTAAGAAAGAGGTAGTTCTGGGGTTGAAGCTTAAATCTGTCCTATCTGGGGCCCTTAATCACCATAAATTGAAGTAAATTTTAAAGAGTTCAGAACAGTGGCTCCCAACCAAGTAGTGGTGCCAGCTTTTGGGGGCATTTGGAAGTGTGTGTCACAATAATCAGGTGCTCCTGACATGTAGTGTCTGGGGCCCAGGGATGTTAAACATCCTGCAATACGCTGAACAGTTTCTCACAATAACAAAAAGTATCACTACCAAATGCCAAACAGCATCCCCTTTAAGAAGCAATGGTTTACTATAATGGAAAAGAATATGAAAAAGATTAATCACTTTGCTGTAAACCTGAAACTAACACAACATTGTAAATCAACTATACTTCAATTTAAAAAAAAAAAAAAAAGCAACAGTTTAGAAGAATAAAAGATTAACCTACTATAACAGTGTATCAAATGAAACAGGGGCTATCTGGGACACCTCCAAGTGATTCCTCCAATAATCTCTACTCTGATGTTACAGTGAGTAGTTCCCTTGCTTCTGGCATGGATTAGAAACAAATGCTGTCTAAAGTTATTTAATGTTCCCAAGTTTTCTCCAGCTATGAAAACATCTGAGAAGCTTACTGGGACCAAATATAAATAAAATGCAGAACTGCTTCACATGGTTTTACATTCAAATTTGACCAAGAGTTGGAAGAGAAATGTTTTGTAATTTTCCATGCATTCACAATCACATGTATGGAAAATGTTCCTTAAAGGAAAACTTACTTGCATCTGAAAGAAAACCTAATAACCAAAATCTATGCTGTAAATATGTAAACCGATTTGTTTAGCAGCTTAGAGATGGGAAAGATTGGACTAGATTGGCATGGCCCAATATGAGGTATGAGAAGCCCTGAGAGTCCAGAGCAATTATGTTTTGAAGATCTGTAGTTTGTCTATGAAAATGCTTCAATTTTGCGTTTTCACACTAATGACAATTAAAACCAAAAAAAAAAGTAAAAGATGTACACTTTAAATTACACTTTAAATTACTGGGATGACCACCTTATAATCAAATACTATCCTTCAATTTTAGCAGTCAAGTTTATATTTGTATTTACAATCACACTGCCGCCCAATGGTTCTGAGATAAAGAGAAAATAAAAGAGGTAGATTTAATATGTAAATGTGCTTTCAAGCCAAATAAAAACCAAAAGCTGGTGTATTGTGCTATAGGACTAAAAGTTTCATGATTGTTACGAGAGACCCAGTGGGAGAAGTGAATCATCACAAGGCAACTGTAGCAAAGGCAAGCTGACCTTACCAGACCCCCCTGCATCCCAATCAGGGCCATATTCACTGTACAAGTATGAATGTTGTCAATTTGCATTTGGCTAGAGTTTTATCATTTTATTCATAATTAACTTTTACATTTATTTTGGTATTACAGTTGCATAAATGCTATGATTAAATTATACCTACTCTTAAGAATTCCTCATTTAACTCACATTAAAATGAGAGAAAGTCAATACTAGGTATGGCAGATATCTGGAACTTCTGGATGCACTCACATCACTTTCTTTGGGGAATTCCCCTCCCCCTCCCTCCCCCCCCCACTGACATATCACACTATGCGTTACCTGCCCCAACAAAGTAGTGAGACAACCCTATTCTTCCCAACACAATGACTGGCCCAGAGCAGGCAAGTGATGCAAGCAAGGCCAAATAATTTTGAGAGGGCTGATATGGATAAGAAGGTACTTTTCAAACATGAGAAATTTAAGACCCACATAAACTTGCCAAGAAGAAACTTTTCCAGCTCATGAAGAAGTCTACCGGAGAATAAAGCCAATGCAGCATAGGGCCAAAAGGACAGATGGAGGGAGGAAGAGTGGGAGGGAGGGAGGGAGGGAGGGAAGGAAGGAAGGAAGGAAGGAAGGAAGGAAGGAAGGAAGGAAGGAAGGAAGGAAGGAAGGAAGGAAGGAAGGAAGACAGACTGACTAGATAAACATACAGACAAAAAGAATGTTGACAAGATTATTTCACACCCAAACCAATCTCCAGGAACGTCAATCATGTGAGTTAATTATGTACGAGTTCAAGTTGAGTTTTTGTCACTTGTGACCAAAAGCTTTTTAACTAAGATACTGGGGATCAATAAGAATGTCTTTCTTGGGCTTCCCTGGTGACGCAGTGGTTGAGAGTCCGCCTGCCGATGCAGGGGACACGGGTTCGTGCCCCGGTCCGGAAAGATCCCACATGCCGCGCAGCGGCTGGGCCCGTGAGCCATGGCCGCTGAGCCTGCTTTCCGCAACGGGAGAGGTCACAACAGCGAGACGCCCGAGCAAAAAAAAAAAAAAAAAAAATTTGAAAGACACTGAACTACATGATTTCCTCCGACTCTAAAGTTCAAAGATCCTGTGTGTGTGTTTTAATTATTTCATCAGCTTAAAAAATCAGGATCTGTATATGTACAGCTGATTCACTTTGTTATAAAGCATAAACTAACACACCACTGTAAAGCAATTATACTCCAATAAAGATGTTAAAAAGAAAAAAAAATCAGCTTTTCTCTTCTTATGACCTCAGTATACTTATTATTACAAAATATAATAAGTAACAAAATTATTCAGAGAAGACAATTTGCAAAATGTTAATCTTACTTTACAATTCAGAATCAAGAGAAAGGTCTCAAAGAACACAGAAGCTAACAATGGCACCTAAGACTTCATAAAGCATGTTCACTACAAACTACAAATGGGGCACCTGGATATCTGTATCTCCATATATATGGCTTTTTTAAAGCTTTTTAGAATATTCATCAGAATGACTCTTATGAACTTAACACTCAGTTTTCTTTACCTGCCTTAAATATTTAGTTGGCAATAAGTATAAATTCCTACCAGTTAGAGAAAATGAATAAAGCACTCACACCATGAAAAAAACTATGATTCAAAATAAAATGAGAATACCAAGTCGGTAAATAAGATTACAGAACTAAATATCAAATGAATGACTCAAGTGGAAAGACTTTCTTCAATTTTTATTCTTATGTTGTAATTCACAGGCACTTTTTTTTTTTTTTTACTGAGAACCTGATTTAACAGATATTTCCAAGGCCACATCAATCAGTTATAACATTGCTCAACTGAATCTACATCTGTCCAGCTAAAGTAATCTCATAAGAAGTCCTGCAAAGTCAGTAGCTAGTCTGCATTCTAAACTCAAAAATTAGTCATTTTCAACCCTCCAATATCAATCAACTCAGTGATTTATTTAACTGCCCTGCAGTCCTTACCAAAGGCTTTTATCCTAAGATGAGTTTTTATCCTACAATTAGCCCTGAGAACAAAGAAAAAGATCTAACTCAACACAACAGTTACAGGTTTAATAAACTGTTAGTTTGAAAAATATTTGGGGGACAAACTAATAAACACCAAGCACTTTTTTTTAAGCCTTTTCAAGTATGAAAGAACTCTTTTCCAAGCATTATTAAAATGTAGCAGGAAGTTCAATCAGTTTTAAGTTAATTCACATTTTCAAATATAGAGGAAGGGAAGCAACTTAGTAAGACATACTACTCTCTGTAATCAGATAAGGGTGAAGGTACAAACTTTACCCATACAATTTGAAAGCACTTTCAAATATTTTAAAAGAAATGATATCAGAGACCAGACTCAAGTCATTTCTTTAGGTGGAACTATTTAAAAAGGAAATTTTGTTGTACAACATAATCAAAATGCTAAAAACTGCTCATCTTTAGGTACTGAAGACGATGTTAAGAAAATATTGGCAATTCCAATAGATCTTCAGATCACAAACGGAAAAAAAAAGCTACTGAATTGTACCACAAGCCTATTTAAGTGTTACACTAAGCAAATAGATTTATTTTGAATGACTAATTGCAATGCATTAGTTGTACCACAGCTTTAGGAATCATGATCTTGTATTGGGGGCTTTAAAAATGGAACTGAATATGAAACCTTGAGAACACTAGTGATAGAAGAGCAATGAGAAACATCATTTCAGGGGCTCATACGGATTCTTCCAGATTCAATCCTATCCAAATTCAATCCACATGAGTACTTTTAGGGCACTAAAAGGTATCTTCGAGCTGGCTATAAGGACCCTGGTTATAAGCAATACAAGGATAAAAGGACATTATTACACCAGAATTACCATAATGAAAATATTAGAAATAATATCAAAGCCAGACTGAGTCAATACCCACAGGATTTTATTATCTTCAACACTAGTGACTGCTTAACAAAATATGCTTAACAAAACGTGTCTGAAAATTGTGAGTTTATATTCCTATATGATCATAGAAACAATCATTTTTAAGATTGAATAGCAATATTTATTTTACACCTATCATCTGACTTTAAGATAATATCTTGCAAAAAAAGTTACAGCTTTTAGAGATGAGAAAATAAGAAAAGACAGAAAGAAAGAAAGAAAGAAGAAAGAAAAGAAAGAAAGAAAGAAAAGAGAGAGAAAGAAAGAAAGAATCCCAAACTCAGGACCTGGAACATCAACTAATTCACCACAGCTTTGCAGTGTCAAATAAAAGGTCTATCATAGAAAACTACATGCGAGTGTAAAACTTCTGTTTCTGGACTTTGATCCAAGTGGTCACAAAAAGTTGTCCTCACTTAGTATCTCCTATTTCCAGTATATGCCAAATATTCTCAAGCTTTTGTCTAGTACAAAAAAAAGCAATAAAAAGTCAATCATATTACCCCTACAATTCTAAATGATCTAAAACATCGTGCACAATCACAGAGCTGATTAGTAACTAATGAAAGGTAAGTTATTCTAATAAGCTGTCAAGAATAACAACAGCTGTTAAAGTGGCATTAGCACCAGAAAGGCTTCATCTGTGAATGCACAAGCATTAAAGCCCTTAATGAACGCAGCATCTCAAACTCGTAGGACTGCAAAGTTTTCTATGATAGCAAGGGTGGAGGTTTTCCATAGGTTTTAGTTACTAGTCTCCAAGTAATTTTTATGCCTATAGATTATGTTACGAATCGTTCAACTGACACTCTCAAAATTCACTTAAACAGGTTTTGATTGCTGAAAAGCATCTATTTGTGTGCTGCAAGCTATAGCTTTTAAGGAGGTGCTTAGCTCTGTATTTGAAGATAATTATAGGAAACAATGTAATACAGCAGCAATAATTGCTTTCAAGGTCAACCAAAATTCACAGGTGTTTAAATGAGAATTTAGTGCCAGAACCTTCCTTCTATTCAGTGACTACTATTGAGTGCAGACCATTCAGTCTGGGGAGAGAATAGAGAAGCATGCATGAATGTCAAACAACAATTAAATCAAATAAGGTAGAAATAGTTCTATCAATGAGACTGTTTACAGGCACAGATGGCCAATCTCAGTGAATTCAAATTTATTTAAAATCTTAAAACTCGCCAAACGCCTCTACAGAGCTATTCTGTTGCATGGGTTTCCTGAATCACATACAGTATTCATTTTTTACATTGTGTAACAAAAGGGAAAAAAGCAAAGTAATGTGATCTTCTTGTTAAAGCAAACAAACAAACAAACGACTTACCTGTAAAGTTAAGGTGTCTGTAATAAGATTTGACCACAACCATGTGAATCACACCATGTTCAGCAGGTTGGCCTTTTTATAATCAACTAGTGCCCAATCTCTGATTCTTATTTTAAGTTTCCAGTTAATGCCATCAAATATAAGCCCAAACTGGAATACTGTTTCTTGAAAAACCTCTGGCTACGCATAAGACTTAGATTATATTCTTCACACTGACAACTTTCAGCGCCTTGTAACTCCTAAAATTGAGGGCCTGCCCTACTCTTGAATGTCTTACACTTTCATTTTCCGGCTTACACTCAGCATAAACTCTTCTCTCAAGATTGTATACACACACATATATATCACAGAAAGGGCTCAGCCTCTTGTCAACATCAACTGTACTATAAAAACCCTAACTGAAGGTCTAAATTTTACACTAAGCAGTGTACTTTTGAGAACTGGGATTTTAATCCTATGCTACTTGGGAAAAAAAGTAATGTGAAAAGAAATGTAACTTAACTCACTCAATTTATTTTCCAAAAAAAAGTAACTCAAAGTTTTGGCAGGCTCTCAAAGTGAAGTGTTTTTACGTATGAGTTAAAACCTACCGCCAAACAATCCCAAGTTTATGTCTTTAAAAGGGGGGGGGGGGAGACAAAGGACATTTACTCTGATTTTAAAATAAGTAATTTTGTTCTTTCTTAATAATCTGCCTGAAGAACATCTCTAAAGAACATCCCCCTACACATTTAAAATATCAGCCCAGTTCTCCTGCCCATTCCCCATTCTATGCGCTATAGCTCATTAAGGGCGGAAGAGTGGAAGTGTGCAAGGGTGAAAGCAAACCGGGGACAGATGGCCTACGAGGAGGTGACCTCTAAAAACTGTTGGCTCCCAGAAATCGATACTTCCAGACCTAGATGGTCTTAGTGCCTCACCCCAAACTCGCAGAAAAGTCCTCCTCGAAAAGAAAACACTTTCCATTCAGGGTTTATCCTCTGGTCGCTCCAGATTTAGGATTTTGATAGAAGGCGAAAGCGGCGAACAGGATTTTAAAAGGAGGGCGGAGTAATTAAACAGAAGAGATAAGATTTGCGCCGAAGCCACCGCCTCTTATTAAAAACCTCCGAAAGTGATCAAATCGACACCAACTCCGAACGTTCGTTAGAAGACGTAGAGTTAAAAAGAGCCCCATCTAAGACCTCAAAGTATTACATCCACGGGAAAGTAAAGGAAGACAAAAATCTCATAGAATCCATTTTCAGTGAAGCGTCGCCCGCCGGTGTGACCCGGGTGCCACCCCCCAGCACCCGGCCCCCACCGCGCCCCCGGGGAAAGTGGGAAAGACGGGGAGATGCTTAAGGAAGTACCTTGTTTTGTCCCCAAAAGGCAACATAGCAAACGTGATGAGTTGGAGGTGCAGATCAGGCGGCCTCGACGGACCCTGGACTCCAGGAGGCGCCGGGGGGCGACGACGTGCCCAGGTGAGGCCGGTAACTCGAAGCCGGCTCCCCTACCGCCCCCGCGGTCGCGCCACCGCCCGCGGCCGCCCGTTCGCCCCGCGCTGCACCGGCCCCTGGCTGGGAACGCCCGGCCGAGTCGCAGCGGTGCGCCGGCGAGTGGGAGCCCAGCGCCCAGCCCCGGCCGGCCCTTTCACCATCACCGCCCCGCGTGCGTCTCCCTCCCGGCGAGGCGGCCAGCGTCAGCTGCCCGAAGGCCGCTGCCGGGAGCCGGCGATGGCGAGGTTCGGGCCCCTTCTCCAAAGGGGTGCGTCTGGGAGTCAGCCCGAGTCCGAGCGCAGCAGCCTTGCCCGCGCCCCGGCTTCGCACCAACTCCTCCGGCTTCGGGGCACCAGCCTGCCACGCACTCTCCGTTCCACCCTCCTAGCCCCTCGGCTTCAGCCTCAATTCCTCTCTAAGTCTCCCGCGAACGTTTCCCACGCGCGCCCCGACTGCTCGCTGCGCAGCCGCCTCCCAAAGGACAGGACCCCGCCTCCCAAAGGACAGGCTCCCTCCTCCCCGCCCTCCGCAGCAGGCGCCCCAGCGCTTGGCTCCGGACCAGGAAGAGCTGGCCTCTGGGGTCGCCTCGGGCCGCGGGACCTGTCACCCGCCGGGGTCCGCTCACCGCCGCGCCTCCCCACCGCCCTTTGTGTGCACGCCACGAACCCCTCCGCGGAGCCCGTTCGGCGGCGCCGCCTTGCGCGCAAAAGCGAAGGAAAAGGGGAGCGCGAAACAGCCAGGGGACTGGAAGGGGGCAAAAGGCGACAGCACTCACTTTGGGAAGGTTCCGGCATGTTGCTGCCTTTGGGCTTCTTCGTGGTCTCGCCCCTACCCTGGCTTCCCCGCCCCGCCAGGGCCGGGGCGAAGAGAGACGGGGGAGGAGCGGAGCCACAGGGAACGCGTTGGAAATGGTGCTTCCGGAGCTGCAGGGAAGGGGCTTAAAAACTGTTTTGGTTTCGCTAAGGATTTTTAGGGGAACCAGGAGGCTAGAGAAGGGCTAGAGGAAGGCCTGTGAGCGCAGATATATGAAAATAATCTTGCTCCCAGGGAATACCGGGGCTGCCAGCGTGTGTGTGTGTGTGTGTGTGTGGCGGGGGGGGGGGAGTCGGCACGTTCATTTTTGTATTTGAACTTTGTGAGCAAGTTGGATCGAATCCGACGGTTTTTCGACTGTACTGGCCTTAAAGTCGAGGTCTCTACACCGTAACAGGATCATGGCCCTACTTCAAAAGCAAAGGGCCTGAGAGTGGAGACGGTTTAATGGTTAACGAAGGGGAAAATTCAATAGGGGAGAGAGATCAGCCCCAGGTCACGCTCCAGGCCCCGGCAGGGTCTTCCGTGGGTCCTCTTCTTACCTGGTGCCTTTCCTAACAAAGTAAGAGAAGGTAAAGTCCCAGTGATCGTCCAGCCACGCTTCGACCGAGTCCTGGTCCCACTGCTGCTGCGGCCGCGCGGAGCCGGGGCCGCTCCGCTCCATGATCGGCGCGGCGCGTCTCTGCGGCTTGCTGGTGCTGGTTTTCCACCCCAGCTGGGGTCCCTCCCTTGGAGGAGCTGGACTCTGCCTCGAGACCCTCCCCGTTCGCCCTGCTCCAGTCCGGCCGGCTTTCGGCGAAGCTGCTCAGGCACCGGGCCACCCTCCTGCCGTGCCCCGCCTCTCCCGGTCCTCACCGCTCCCAGGTGTGGCAGGGTGCAGCAGCCCCGCGCTTTCCCTGGGGTCTGGCTGAGACTGGCTCTCGCAGTCTCTCCAGTCCCAAGATTCCGAGGCGGCCGCGGCGGCGACTGGCGAGCTCTCCGGAAGCCTAATGGCCAGGACTAGAAGGAAGCCAAGGCGGCCGCTGGGGTGCGCTGTGTGCCGAGCCGGCTCCAGAGGAGCGCGCAAAGGTGACTCTGGGTGTGTTCGCTGGGCGTCCCACTCTAGGAAAGGGAAGGTCGCGCTGTGGAGAACCATCCCAAGCCCAGAGAGCGGTAGCTGGGGTTATTTTCGCCCGAAAATGAGAGGTGGTGGTAGCCCGGGCACTTTTCCTCAGGCCTGGGAGAACAATGACTGTCCCGCCTCGCTTTCCACCAGCCCAGCGCATGGGTCTCGGAGGAGCGGGGACGCACCTTCCTCGGAGCTCCACCAGCGCAGTGGCTCAAAGCGCCCCAGCCAAGGACCACTCCTGGGTAAGGAGAGTTGGGGCGTGTGTCACCTCAATAGATTTGCAGGTCCTGGTGGGTAACTTCCAACAAAACCATTCCCGTGATTTAATGTTAATAATAACAATAATAATTATAAATTAAGTGCCTTCTCATCAAAGGCTTAATTTGCATTAAGCCCCTTTTCCTGACTGGAAAAAGAAAAAGGTAGATTGAAATACAATAATCACGATGGTTTGTGTATGAAGTCAGAAAACAAGGGCGTCTCCGTACAATTAGGTTAACGAGAGTACGGGCACTACCCAGGTATCAGAGCAGCCAGTTAGCCCAATTTTAAGTTAATTCATCATTTATACTGAACTGGAATTAATACACACACACCACGAAAAAAGTATCTGTTTAAAAGGGCTCAGCCTTACTACCCTGTTTTGTCCAATCCCTATCATGCTTTACAAAAAAGAATTGGTGTCTTCCTTTGCTTTATCCTCATCCCCATCTCCGTGCAGTTTTAGTATGGTATTTTGCCATGACCTAATTTTTTTGGCAAAATTAAACTGGAGCTGTGTTTCACAACGTGCGAATGACACCATTAGCAGTGATATACCAAAAGTGATTTAGCCGACATACTTTTTACAAACTCCTTTCAAAATATTCTTGGCAAGAATGTAAGACATTACTCACCACATAGAAACACATCATTAAACAGATAATATGAGAACTTTAAAAAATGTCTTCCAATCCCCCAATGCAATGGTTTATACTTCCTGCATTAAATAATTGTCCTTTTGTAACTTCAGTTTCTTTGAAACTTCATTGTTGTATGCAAGTAGCCACAAACCATTAAAAACCAAGCAAGGGAGTAGAGAATGAAGTAATGTATAATAAATGTATAATAAATTATATCAGAGTTCTCTTCTAATTTGTTACTATGATAGTGATTACAGTGCTCATGAACAAAAGTGCTCAGTTTTTCCTTGTGGAAAGCCATGCGTTTCTCCTCTCAAGAGGTCAATTATAATTTAAAACTCTACGTCCTACTAAAGATGGAGTGGATTTTTGGCTTGAATTGCTTGCCTTGGCTGGCTACCATGATTAAATTAACAGGCATTATCCATATGTCCATTTTCTCTCCTAACTTCAAAGGGTTAAATTATCAGAAATCAGGAAGGCTTCCGAAAAGTTTGTGCAAGACAAACAATCTGTGGACTATCGCATCATGAGTTTCATTTCTGTGTGGTGTAGATGTTGGGTGGAGGGTTACTGTGAAGGCCTGTTAACCTGAGTGAGTATATCTCAAGGGATGGGGGATGAGGCATTTCAAAATGTTCTAGTCTCTAGAAAACTCAGATAAAACAATACCTCTTGTGACTTTAAAGTACTTTAAGTTAAGCATATTTTGAACTGGCCTCACCCTGGCCTTTTGTTCTACAGCTCCATTTATTCTTTATTCCAATTTGCCCCATTATTTTATGTATGTTCTAACTTTTTGGTATGGATTGCTCTAACCATCTCAAATCTTGTTTTAGAATAAGTTGAAGAATGAGTAAATAATAAACATTACCAGGAAATAACTTGGAAAATGATGTGAATGCTACTTACAACAAATGCAATGACTTAACAGAAAGCCCTCCAATGTATTCCCATTGAATAAAACCCAAACTCTCTAACATGGCTTACAAGGTTCTGCATGATTTTTACTGACCTCTACTGCTAAAGGTTTTATTCAAACAACTAGAAAAAACAAACAAAACCACAGATGATCAAATTCCTTTTCCAAAAAAGAGAACACAAATTATAAAAGTCATGACATCTTCCCTGCCTTTTTTTTTCAAATACCACATAATATCTTTTGTTTCCTTGCAGCAAACCTATATGTTCCAGGCTTGAAAAAATTGAGTAAATATATTTGCACATATAATGGGATCTAGGTTTCCCATTGTTGAACAGGAAGCCTAGAAGGTACATTGTGGTGTTGAAATGGAATTGGAGGTTAAAAATTAAATGTGTGTGTGTGTGTGTGTGTGTGTGTGTGTGTGCATGTGTCATGTGGGGAAATCCCACATGACAAGGAAATGCAGGCAGCTTTTAGGAGCTGTGGGCAGCCTCCAGCTGACTGCCTACAAGGAGCTCTATCCAGAAAGAAAAATGAATTCCTCACTCTTATAAAGGCAAGGAACTGAATGCCACCAACAACTGGAGTGAGTGCAGAAGCAGATATTTCCCCAGTCAAGCTTCAGATGACACCATGATCCCAGCCAATAAATTGATTGCAGCCTTGTGAGATGCTAAGCAGAAGACATCTTCATAATTGACATCTTAATAACACTGAGTCCTAGAATCTGTTAACATAGTATATTTATCCATTTATTCTGATCTTTTAAATTTCTCCCAGCAATGTCTTATAGTTTTTAGTGTACATGTCTTGCACATATTTTAATAAACTTATCTCAGTATATATTCCACTGTCACTGAGAGATACTAGAAGCAATGACATTCATGTGACTATGAGTACACTTAGTCCCAGATTTTGGTTTCTAAATACCACTCTTCACTTTAAAAGAAACCAGGAGTCTTTGGAGAAAAGATTCCAGGTTTGTGACAGGGAAAGTACAAAATATGCCTGGAAAATCTTGTTTTGACAGAAAATAAGAAAGACTTAAAAATGATACCAACATATCAGAACAGAGGACGTATATGAAAGGGGCTTCCAATGTACAAGTCTGAAGCAATTGGAATATCAAAATATATACTGATAGCAGCAAATTTTAAACCATTGACTAAAATAAGAAACTGTGATTCCATACTGATATAAATAAAAAACTAGATAAGCAAATAAATAGAAGAGAAAGGAATGTTCCTTACAGTAGAATGCCAACTAATAAATATAAAAGGAATCAAGTAATTAGAAAATTATTAATAGTTGCTAAAACTAATTAATGAGACTGTGATGATGGGTGGGATATCTACATAGCTTAAAGTATTTCCTCACATAAGAATCGATATTGTCAAAATGACTATACTACCCAGAGCAAGCTACAGATTCAATGCAATCCCTATCAAATTACCAATAGCATTTTTCACAGAATTAGAACAAAAATTTTTACAATTTGTATGGAAACACAAAAGACCCCAAACAGCCAAAGCAATCTTGAGAAAGAAAAATGGAGCTGGAGGAATCAGACTCCCTGACTTCAGACTATACTACAAAGCTACAGTAATCAAAACAGTATGGTACTGGCACAAAAACAGAAATATAGATCAGTGGAACAGGAGAGAAAGTCCAGCAATAAACCCACACACCCATGGTCACCTAATCTATGACAAAGGAGGCAAGAATATATAATGGAGAAAAGACAGTCACTTCAAAAAGTGGTGCTGGGAATACTGGACAGCTACATGTAAAAGAATGAAAGTAGGACACTCCCTAACACCATACCCAAAAAGAAACTCAAAGTGGATTAAAGATCTAAATATAACACCAGATACTATAAAACTCTTAGAGAAAAACATAGGCAGAACACTCTTTGACATAAATTGCAGCAAGATCTTTTTTGATCCACCTTCTAGACTAATGAAAATGAAAACAAAAATAAACAAATGGGACCTAATTAAACTTAAAAGCTTTTGAACAGCAAAGGAAACCATAAACAAAACAAAAAGATAGCCCACAGACGGGGAGAAAATATTTGCAAACAAAGTGACTGACAAGGGATTGATCTCCTAATTATACAAACAGCTCATGCAGCTTAATATCACAAAAACAAACAACCCAATCCAAAAATGGGTGGAAGACCTAAATAGACATTTCTCCAAAGAAAACATACAGATGGCTAACACATGAAAAGATGCTGAACGTCACTAATCATTAGAGAAATGCAAATCAAAACTACAATGAGGTATCACTTCACACCAGTCAGAATGGCCATCATCAAAAAGTCTACACACAAATGCTGGAGAGGGTGTGGAGAAAAGGGAACCCTCCTACACTGTTGGTGGGGATGTAAATTGGTACAACCATTATGGAGAACAGTATGGAGGTTACTAAAAAAACTAAAAACAGAGCTACCATATGATCCAGCAATCCCACTCCTGGGCATATATCTGGAGAAAACCATAATTTGAAAATATACATGCACCCCAGTGTTCAATGCAGCACTATTTACAATAGCCAGGACATGGAAGCAACCTAAATGCCCAACAACAGAGGAATGGATAAAGATGTGGTACATATATACAATGGAATATAACTCAGCCACAAAAAAGAACAAAATAATGTCATTTGCAGCAACATGGATGGACCTAGAGATTGTCATACTGAGTGAAGTAAGTCAGACTTCTAGAGAAAGACAAATATCATATGATATCACTTATATGTGGGATCTAAAAAAAACAGTACAAATGAACTTATCTACAAAACAGAAATAGAGTTACAGATGTATAAAACAAACTTATGGTTACCGGGGGTAAGGCGGGAAGGGATAAACTGGGAGATTGGGATTGACATATACACACTACTATATATAAAATAGATAACTAATAAGGACCTACTGTATAGCACAGGGAACTCTGCTTAATACTCAGTAATGACCTATATGGGAAAAGAATCTTAAAAAGAGTGGATATATGTATACGTATAACTGATTCACTTTGCTGTACAGCAGAAACTAACACAACATTGTAAATCAATTACACTCCAATAAAAAATAAAAAATAAGTAAAATAAAATAAAATGAAAGTATCTCCTCACAGGTTTCTTATTACTTACTGTGGGAAAATAGTATCTTTACAACAGAGAGACCTTGTGGATGTCTCTCTAACCAAGTGATTCGATTTATTATCACTCATACTGGGACAAACCAACAGTGTACACCTTTTAATAGAATATCCTGAGAAGGACACAATGTTACTTCTGTGTCATTACTGCCAAAATCATGAATCTAATCATGAGGATGAGATTGAGGGATTTACATAAAACACACCTAGATTGAGAAATTCTACAAAATAACTGGCCTGTATGCTTCAAAGATTTCAAGGTCAAGAAGGACAAAGACTGAGGAGCTCTTCATTATTTATTGCTATGCAATGATATTACCACAGCATTAGTGGCTTAAAGCGACACACGTTTGTTACCTCTGTTTCTGTGAATTAGGAGTCTAGGTTGGTTAAGCTGGATCCTCTGCTCAGAAGTGTCTCACAAGGCAGTCGGGGTATCAGCCAGAGCTTCAGTCTCATCCGAGGCTCAACTGGAGAAGGATCCTCAGCTAAGATCACTCAGGCTCTTGGCAGAATTCAATTTCTTGTGATTGTAGAACTGAGAAATTCTTTTTCTTGCTGGATTCTGGCTGAAGACCTTTACAGGTTATTGGTTGGAGGCCAATCTCTACTTCTCAAAGCCACTGTCAGTGCCTTGCCACACGGATTTTCCCAACATGGCCAGTTGCTTCCTCAAAGCCAGCAAGGGAGGCAGCCTTCACCAAGATGGGCAGTATAAGCTTATAATAATGTAATCGAACAGTCACATACCCATAATCACATAAATACATACATACCTTTGCCATATTCTATTTGTTGGAAATGTGGACAAAAAAAAGTTCCCTGCCATTTCAGTAAACAATGAATGTTGCCTGCCATCAAGCCATCAGCCACTGCAGCTGCCTCAACAGTGTGCCCAGAGGGGAATACAGGATGGAGAAAAGCAGGATACTGGCCCTAGATATTGGTAGTTAAGATGCATAACAAAGGAACAATTTCTGTGAGCCCAGACTCTTGCATCTTCCCATAAATAGAAAAGCACTAAAAATCATTAAGATGAAATGTCTGGGTTTTGTCTGTTTTTTGTTGTTGTTGTTTTGTGTGTGTATGTGATTAGTTAGCAGTAGTCTTTTGATGTTCAACTACATGGGAGTTTTTTTGTTGTTGTTTTGTTTTGTTTCCCAGCAGAAACTCTTCTATGTCCTGGTTCCTCCCTTACATCTATGGGATAGTTCCTCAGAGCTGTTTGAGAGGGTGTATCCTGGGATATAGTCCTCAGTAAGGCCACCAAATAAAACATAACTCTCAACTTTCAGGTTGTACCTTTTTTTCAGTTGATAGAAGCAAGTCAAGGTTTTGCCCTCACATAAGGGGAGGGGATCATACCAGGGTGTAAACAGCAGGATGAGGGGGTCGTGGAGGCCCCCTCAGGAATCCAACTAGAATAATATTATATAATAAAGCACCATGATTGGGACATAGCATGTGTTCAGTAGATATTTGCTGGGTCAATTTAAAAAGAAATGTGGGCTTTTTCTTAGAGTACTTTGGCAGTACTTTTGCTTATTGTATGTATGTAAATATGTCAGCAGTTGATCTCTGGGGAAGGGTTATTTCTTTTAGTGGTCTTTAGAAGTCGTATCACACTTAATAAGATCAGCTTATTCTTAGCAGCAATAGGCTCATGTGATATAGCAGTTTTCTGAGGACAGTGTTGGAGCACATGTTTCAAGTTGTTGCACAGTAGGGCTCAGCCTAATATTTTAAATGCGTGAATTTAAATCAGACCATAATTCTCAATTTCAAAGACAGAGCCAACCGATGAATGATAAAACTGTGTTATAGTGCAGTGCCATGATTCCAGTCAGTACACAGCATTTTCCCCTCAAATCAAACATAGGGTTTTCTACCCAAGCCTCTTGAAACAGCCAAGAATTCACTTTGATATACAAAGGCTGATCCATGTGAAAAGACATTACACAGACGATGGCAAGCAGCTGTTCTTCATATCAAGGAAGGTCACACATAGAGGAAATGGACTTACATTAAAACAGGAGAGATTTTGGACAGATACTAGACACACTTTCCTGACACAGGGATGCAACACAGATGGATTCATGATGAAAAACTTCTGTGGACTTTTTCCCTAGAGGGGAACCTGGAGGTTCCTCACTGCCCTTTCACCTGCATATGGAGAATATGTTAAAACAGAGGAATGATGTCGTTTTAATTGATATATAATATTAACCAGTCACAGAAACATGAAATAACCTAAAACACCTACATCCAGAACAACTCTATATTTTTTTCATCCACTTTCCTACTAAAGAAAAGATTTCATTCCCTAGAGAAAATACCCTGTGCTAGTCAGAATGACTAAAAATAAAATAATTAGTTTAGAAAGAAATAGCAAGGAGTGAAACACTTTTAAGTTAACTGTATCCAGGTGTGACACACTTAACTAAAAACCAGTTTAAAAGTAGGTCATTTAAAATAAACTCTTTGAAGGTTAAAGGAACAAAAATGTGTATTTTTACAAGAAAGCCAAGAGATACAGGTTTGTTGATCTTGATTCTAGCCTAGAGAATCATTTGTCTTTCCTTTATAAGTTATAGATAAAAACTTTTTAGTTGGTGCTCAGCCTCATTTAAAAAATCTCAGATGGCTGCGTAGACACCATTGTGAAGCCTGCCTCTTTCCAAATATATAAGGAAAAGTGTGACTTAATTATTATGCCAGAGAAAAAGAAAGAACCTCATGACTGGAGATAACATTCATCTTTTAGGAGTAACTTTTGGATAAACTTCTTTGACTCAATTCTTTGAAAACAAAAATCAACATTTTACAATTTGGTAAAATCAATTAAAACTCAAACAAGACCGCCAAATTAGGGATACTTAAGGTGTACAAAAATTTTCACTCCACTTTGATACATGCCTTGAAAATACTCCGTTTTTTAAATAAACAAAGGTTGTACAGAGATCTAGATGAAGCTAGAAGTTCAGTCCTTTTATTGATAGATATAGTCACAGTGACTCAATTTTCCCATTCCTTTCTTATAGGGAAATGAAAAGTATATTTAAAGGTGATAACATGCAGTCATAATATTTGGAAGTTCTAGGATAAAATTTCCAGCTATGCTTACATAAAATGTTGTCTTTAAATAATAGCACTTCCAAGAAGAGTAATCAGTAAATCAGTCGAAAGAAGGAGATACTCCACAGAACAGGCCCCAATTCCTTCAGTTTGTTTTCATTCTTCTCTGTCAATGAAATCACTGAGGTGGTGCATATATTGGAAGTATTGTGCAAGATATTCCAACATGAGAGTAAAGCCTGCAAAATTTCTTTCATATTAGGTCTGGGAACCTGAAAAACATTTCAATAATGTCTTAAAACTCTAGAATTGATCAATGCAAGTGATTTTCTCTTTGCAATAGTTACCTTGGAAGGCCATATGTTGTTTTTTTCTAATATTTATTTATTTATTTATCTTTGGCTGCATTGGGTCTTCGTTCCTGGGCGCAGGCTTTCTCTAGTTGCAGTGATCGGGGGCTACCCTTCCTTGTGGTGCATGGGCTTCTCATTGCGGTGGCTTCTCTTGTTGCAGAGCATGGGTTCTAGGTGCACGGGCTTCAGTAGTTGTGGCACGCGGGCTCAGTAGTTGTAGCTCGCGGGGTCCAGAGCACAGGCTCAGTAGTTGTGGCGCACGGGCTTAGTTGCTCTGCGGCATGTGGGATCATCCCGGACAGGGGCTCGAACCTGTGTCCCCTGCATTGGCAGGCAGATTCTTAACCACTGTGCCACCAGGGAAGCCCAGCCATATGTTTTTATAAACTGTGTTGCCATTGCTCAAAACATTTTGGGAAATTCCTCTTTGAATGCTTTCAGAGTCTGCATTAGACTTTTTGCACCTCTTCACTAGTGACATTATTTTGGTGTTTTTATTTTATGCTGAGAGTGAATTTGTTTTTTTGTATATTTTACTATGTTTTTTAAAAATAAATTTATTTATTTTATTTTTGGCTGTGTTGGGTCTTCGTTGCTGTATGCGGGCTTTTCTCTAGTTGTGGTGAGCAGGAGCCACTCTTGGTTGCGGTGCCCAGGCTTCTCATTGCGGTGGCTTCTCGTTGCGGAGCACGGGCTCTAGGCGCGAGGGCTTCAGTAGTTGTGGCATGTGGGCTCAGTAGTTGTGGCTCGCGGGCTCTAGAGCACAGGCTCAGTAGTTGTGGCGCACGGGCTTAGTTGTTCCGTGGCATGTGGGATCCTCCTGGACCAGGGCTCGAACCCGTGTCCCCTGCATTGGCGGGCGGATTCTTAACCAAGGCGCCACCAGGGAAGCCCTGTTTTTTTGTGTATTTTAAATAGCCAAAATTACTTCATCTATGATCTGGTGGGAAACACATTTTTTCTTTTTGGTAAAATGAGAAATGTTTATAAAGTAGTGACACTGCTTTTTGTCGTCCGGATTGGAAATTTACACAACCCTGTTTGCCAGCTGTGTGACTGCCCAATGCCTCAGTTTCCTTCTCTGTAACAGTAGTAACAATGGCTCACATAGACTTGTTCCATTATGGGATATAATAAATATACTTTAGTAGTCAGAGTGCCCAGCACACAGTTAGAGCTCAATAGTTCTTACCTGGAGAATAGCTACATGAAGGGATTTCTAGCCCTCTCCTTTCTATTAAACTCCTTACTCCATCTATTCAAATCCAGCACAGTCAGTTTCAAAACTGACTCCAAAGCTATTCTCTGAAGTCACCTTTTTGGTGTAAATAAATCATTTCGTAATTTTCTCTTTTTCCAACAATCACGGAGTCCTGAAGATTGATCATACATCATGACTCTTAAATCCATCCCCTTTTCTCCAGCCCACTTCCTGTCTTCTATCCTTGAAGCCATGCATTCTCCACGTTGCAGGCAGAGTGATCTTTCCAAAGTGTAAGCCTGATGGAGTCACTTCCCTCTTAAAACATTTTAGTGTTTCCCCATTATCCTCTGGATAGAGGACAGTCTTCTCAGTGGGACATATAAAGCCATTTGTGATCTGAACCTGGTTTATTCTAGAAGCACCAGTGCCACATTTCTTTAAATGTAGCATATTCTCACTTTCCCAGGACTTTGCAAGAGGCTGAAATTTGCTCCCTTTGGCTTCTGGGTAACTCCTACTGTTCCCTCTGGATTTAATTTAGAGATTAAGTTCTCCAGGTAACTCACACTCCCAGGCCCTCTACGGGTCCCACTTCCCACCCAAGGCTCATTTAGGTATACCTCTTAAGTATTCTCATAGCACCTGCTCAACCATTGCCCTGTATTGTAATCCTCTACTTGAAATTTATTTCCACATCAAGACATGAGCTTCTGGAGGGCAGGCCCTGTGTCTTATTCATGCTAGTCTTAGTTGAACACCCCAGGACCTTGTATTCATATTTATATCCCTAGGAACATAATAGGGCTCAGTAATCATTTATTGAATGAACGAATAATGTTTCTGATGTCTTATTTACTGCTCTTGTAGCTCATTAACGATTTTTATTGTTATTAAGATAAAATAAATCTCCCAAATTTGGGCTTTCACACCTGCCCTCTCTGACTTGAAAAAACCCAGAGCTGCAGCTCAACCTCTCACTTGATGTGGATCTTTGCTCACGTATCACCTCGGAAGGGTCTTCTGAGTAAGTAAATAGGACACACGATCAGACCATTGTTAAACACAGCTATATTTTTCTTGATACACTTATCTACTCTGACATTATATTCTATATTTATTATTTGTTTGTTTATTCCTGATGTCTGTAAGCTCCGTAAAGCTGAGTTTGTTTTATTCACCACTGGGTCCCAGCTCCCACAATACTGTCTGGCACATGCTGGGTGCTTAATGTTAAGTAAAGTATTGAACAACCAGATTATAAGGTCCTTGAGAACAGTAAATTGTGTATGCTCCACATAATAACCTAAAATATTATAGTATGTAATTGATAAATATATGTACATGTATTTGCTGTAGTCACCTAAAAAAAGTAACAGGGTGCCTGTTGAGGCAGGCAATACCTGTAGGTAAACTTTGAGGAGGGGAAATTAAAAATTAAGTGAGCACTTCCAACCTGTAAGAAAGGAGGCAGTTTCTTTGAATCAGGTCTTCTGCTAAAAATCACGGGATATTTTGCCTTTAGTTATGTACATGTGGTATAGGAAGGTTTCCCTTGTTTGAAGGGGGAATGACAGTTGAAACAAAAGGCTGCCATGCCCTAGGACCCCTTGAGTAAAAAAGGTCCCTGGGATGGAATGAATTTGTATAAGGAATTTGGAACATCTGGAAGGAGGAACTAAAACATGTATCTTTATTACCTGTGATTTAGCATTGGGAGGCGGCTGGGGGCGGCGGGACTTGGAGGGGTACAGTGTGCCAAGCTGAATCAGGATGCCCCTGATCTAGGTACAAAGGCAGAGAAGAGCAATGGTTCCCCCTGAGGAAAAATCATCTGCAAAAGGGGCAGAGGTGGATTTATCCCGAAGTTACAGAAGCTTCCAGGATCATTCATTTACAGGACCCCTTCTGAGTCTCTGAGTGGGTGCCTAGCAATGTGACCACATCATTGCAACTATTTAACTGCTGACTGATTAAGACAACCGACTCTTTCCACCCAAAATTCCTCCTCGGACTTCTTCAGTAATATCATTGGAGTGGCTGAAGGCGTTTTGGGGATCCAGCTAAGAGGAAGTTCATAGGTATACATTTAGTTTGGTTTAAGGGGGATATCTTTATCTGGTTCAAAGTCAATTATTTTTATTGTTAAGTTTTTGCTAGCTGCCCTGCTGGAGGAATGAATTATAAGAATATTCCTACCACCCATTCTTCAGAATCACCTAATCTCAGGACAAGAAGGGTCAGACATCCTGTTGAAATATAAATGTGTCTTACACCACCTGTCCCTAGAAGTATGTGGATAGTTCAGGAGAAAAAAGCTCTTTCTGACTTGGGGAATCTGGAAAACTGTGATGAGACTTAGTTTAAAATGAAACTGTAGGGCTTCCCTGGTGGCGCAGTGGTTGAGAGTCCGCCTGCCGATGCAGGGGACACGGGTTCGTGCCCCGGTCCGGGAAGATCCCACATGCCGCGGAGCGGCTAGGACCGTGAGCCATGGCCGCTGAGCCTGCGCGTCCGGAGCCTGTGCTCCGCAACGGGAGAGGCCACAACAGTGAGAGGCCCGCGCATCGCAAAAAAAAAAAAAAAAGAAGAAGAAGAAACTGTAATATGTTTTAAAATTACTGGATAGTAAAAAATTCTGGAAGGTATAGAAGAAGAATGCTACTTTACTAGTCTTTGCTGAAAAAGGTATTAACTATTTGATTCCAATGATAAACTAAACAGCAAAGGATGTAGAGTATGATTTTAAGGGCTTCACCTGATACTCTACCATTCCCTGCCTTCCATCAAAAAAAAATTTTTTTTTGTTTAAAATAGAACCTCATGATGGAAGGGGACATAGTATCTGACATTGCTAGACTCTTGGGGTACAAATGCACTGCATCCCAAGCCTCAGCATGCTAGCACACACAGACTAACATGTTGCTACCCACCCTGTGTAAGAACGATTTGCCAGGGATATTCTAATGGTGGGATTCCAGTTGGAGGGGAGTCTAACTGGAGGGGATATTGAAGCACCAGAAATTGAGGGTACGTAGGGAATGAAATTCTAGCCCAAACCAAAGAACACTGTTCTATATGAACACAGATTAAGACTGCAAGAATGAAAGGTACAATAATAGGAAATACAAATGTAGGTAATGAAGGGCTTATATGATCCTCTCCTCTTGGTCATTCCTATGTTCTCAAGAACATACTCCTATATAACTCTAGCACAGTGCTTGAAAGCCTTGAAACAAGTATTTGAGGATTAAGAGACTCATTGGATATGCTGGATATCTTCTGTTTGTTCCTCCAGGTCCTACTCTGTTCCCCACAAGGCTGACCTATAAGGACCATATAAACAAGTTCCTTTGGAGCCAAGAATATACACTGGAGAAAAGACAGTCTCTTCAATAAGTGGGGCTGGGAAAACTGGACAGTTACATGTAAAAGAATGAAATTAGAACATTCTCTGACACCATATACAAAAATAAACTCAAAATGGATCAAAGACCTAAATGTAATACAGGATACTATAAAACTCCTAGAGGAAAACATAGGCAGGACACCCTTTGACATAAATTGCAGCAATATCTTTTTGGATCCATCTCCTAGAGTAATGGAATTAAAAACAAAAATAAACAAATGGGATGTAATTAAACTTAAAAGCTTTTGCACAGCAAAGGAAACCATAAACAAGATGAAAAGACAACTTACAGAATGGGAGAAAATATTTGCAAATGATGCAACCAACAAGGAATTAATTTCCAAAATATACAGACAGCTCACACAGCTCAATATCAAAAAAACAACCCAATCAAACAGTGGGCAGAAGGCCTAAATAGACATTTCTCCAAAGAAGACATACAGATGGCCAACAGGCACATGAAAGCATGCTCAACATCGCTAATTATTAGAGAAATGCAAATCAAAAGTACAATGAGGTATCACTTCACTCCAGGAAGAATGGTCATCATCAAAAAGTCTACAAACAATACATGCTGGAGACAGTGTGGAGAAAAAGGAACCCTCCTACACTATAGGTGGGAATGTAAATTGGTATAGCCACTATGGAGAACAGTATGGAGTTTCCTTTAAAAACTAACAATAGAGTTACCATATAATCCTGCAATCTCACTCCTGGGCATATATCTGGAGAAAACTATAGTCCAAAAAGATACATGCACCCCAATGTTCATTGCAGCACTATTTACAATAGCCAAGACATGGAAGCTACCTAAATGTCCATCGACAGATGAATAGATAAAGAAGATGTGGTATATACACATATATATGTATATATATACATACAGTGGAATATTAGCCATAAAAAAGAATGAAATAATGCCATTTGCAGCAAGATGGATGGACCTAGAGATTATCATACTAACTGAAGTCAGACAGAGAAAGACATACATGCTATCACTTATATGTGGATTCTAAAAAAAAAAAGGTACAAATGAACTTATTTACAAAACAGAAATAGACCCACAGACATAGAAAATAAACGGATGGTTACCAAATGGGAAAGGGGGAGGGAGGGATAAATTAGGAATTTGGGATTAACATATACACACTACTATATATAAAAGAGATAACCAACAAGGACCTACTGTATAGCACAGGGAACTATACTCAATATTTTATAATAACCTATAAGGGAAAAGAATCTGAAAGAAGAATATATATATATATATATATATATATATGTGTGTGTGTGTGTGTGTGTGTGTGTATATATATACACACACACACACACATATATATAAAACAATCACTTTGCTGTACACCTGAAACTAACACAACATTGTAAATCAACTATACTTCAATTTTAAAAAGTAATATGAATATGACTGTATTGATATTAATAATATATGTAATTATAAAAGTATAATATAAATTTGTGTATTTATAAATTTGTAAATTTTCTCAGCTTATTAGATTTTAGCAGAATTAAGAAAAACAAGCTCTTTTGCCCTCTGGCTATTGGCTGCCTTGGTTTACAGGGAGCATCAGAAAGAGATGGCAGGCGTGGAGGAAAATGAGCTCAGAATCTTTAATGACCCGATATGGTAAACGAAACATGACATCAGTTTTTTTTGCTATTTCTCCCATGGAAGGGTGGAGTCCAATCCCCCTCTCCCCTTCAATCAGGGCTGGCCTAAGTAGCCTGCTTGAACAATTGAATGCAGCGGCAGTGACATTTGGAGACTCCTGAGGCTATGGCATCACAAGAAGCCTTGAAGCCCCCACTACCTAGGTCTCTCTTGGAACACTCACTCTTGGAGCTCTGTGCTGTCTTGTAAGAAGTCAACTACCCTGAGACTTCCCTGCTGGAGGGAGACGTAGGGAGAGCCGGAGGAGAGAGAGCAATGCTGGCCATCCCCTAGCTGTTCCAGCCTTCCGGGGCAGACATGTGAGTGAAGACAATATCTTGGAGGATATTGCAATCCCAGCAGACATATCATGGAGAAGAACCAAGGAACCCAGCCAACAACCGTACTGAGGCCCCAGATATATGACCCCTGTCAAGCTGTCTCAAACATCTCCAGCTGTTCAAACGACCCCGGCCGAGACTCCAGGCTTTTGTGAAGCAAAAATAATCCATCTCTGCTGTGCCCTTGCCAGAGTTAGTGACCCACAAAATTGTGAGCACAATACGTGATTATTGTTTCACAGCAATAAGTAACCAAACACCTGGTAACCTCCCAACTGGGTCAGCCCTGGTTGGCTGTGTCCCTCTGCCAAAGTCCCTTCCAGACAACCCTCTCCATAGAACTACGCTTGCCTTACAGCCTGTGGGAGCTAACGGCTCCCTGCCATCTCTAGCTGTACTATCCTTTGTTATTGCCTTTTAAAAATCTTCTCCACCTTTCAAAAAAAAAGTCAATTAAATTCTCCGAGTGTCATCTGTTTCCTGTCAGAATCTTGGGTTATATACCAGACCTGATATACAGGTCTCAAGATTTATTAAAGAGCAGGGGAGAAAGCTACACACAGTCTATGTAAGGAGGTTCAAAATTATGCTTTAGAAAGCCAGAGACAAATTAGCAAAATAGTATGTGTATATAGTCGTATCAGGTAATTAGTATGTTACCCTTAATGAAATACTTTAGAATAGACTAGGTTTTTAATGCCATCCTTTACATTTTCTGGATTCAGTGACTCTTACCCATTCTTTTGCTTTGTGAGGAAAGTGGTCATTTTCTGGCATACTGTCTTATTTTATTTAACAAACAGTTATGTCACACTTTCTATATTTAAGGCGCTCTGGAACAATATACAAATAATAATTCATTTGATCCTCCTAATAACGCTATCAGCCATTTTACAAATGAAGACGCTGGGGCATGTAGAGATTATATTACTGGTTCAAGGGCTCACAGCTAGTAAGTGGCAGAGCTAGGCTAGTACTTGAAGCCACACAGTTCAGCTAGAGGGTGTACACTCTTTACCACTGTGTTATGCTGTGAAGTCTTGCCAGGAAAGACTTAGGAAATGGGAGAAATGAGTCACCCTGCTCTGCTGCGTGATTAGGGTCAGTGAGTGCTGGTACCACCTCTTCTCACAGGTGTCAGAGATGATGGACAGGGAAAAAGAGAAAGAGGTTGGGAGTTCCTCAGTGGACAGACACTGGAGAGGACAAGTATACTAGTTATCTGTTGCTGTGTAACAAGGTGCCTCAAAATGTAGTGGCTTAAAGAAACAATAATAAGTTTTTATGTCTCATGGTTTCTGTGGGTCAGGAATTCAGATGGGGTACAGCAGGGTTGCTAATTCACTACACCTGGAGTCTCAGGTGGAAGACGTGCAGGCTGGGGTTGGAACCATATGAAGGCTCATTCACTCCTACGTGGGCCTAGCTGGGTCTGTAGTCTGGAAAACCCCTCACAGCCCCCTACCCTCTTTCTGATTCCAGAAGTGCTTAAGAGGAAAGGTTACCCACAAAATGAAATGTGGTTTTACCGGTAGGAGTTACTATTTTGGAGAACCTGGCTTGCGTGATTATTTACAATTGTTTCAGTCAGGATCTCTGAAGAAAATAGAGGGTAAACTCAAACTGATTAAGAGGATTATTATTTAAAAAAAATTTTTTTAAATTTATTCTTGGCTGCGTTGGGTCTTCATTGCTACGCACAGGCTTTCTCTAGTTGTGGCGAGCGGAGGCTACTCTTCATTGCAGTGTGCAGGCTTCTCACTGCCATGGCTTCTCTTGTTGTGGAGCACGGGCTCTACACAGGTGGGCTTCAGTAGTTGTGGCATGCGGGCTCAGTAGCTGTGGTTCGCGGGTTCTAGAGCACTGGCTCAGTAGTTGTGGAGCACAGGCTTAGTATCTCTGCGGCATGTGGGATCTTCCTGGACCAGGGCTTGAACCTGTGTCCCTTGCATTGGCAGGCGGATTCTTAACCACTGCACCACCAGGGAAGTCCCTTATTTTTATTTTATTTTTAAACATCTTTATTGGAGTATAATTGCTTTACAATGGTGTGTTAGTTTCTGCTGTATAACAAAGTGAATCAGCTATACATATACGTATATCCCCATATCTCCTCCTTCTTGGTCTCCCTCCCACCCTCCCTATCCCACCACTCTAGGGGGTCACAAAGCACGGAACTGATCTCCCTGTGCTATGTGGCTGCTTCCCACTAGCTATCTATTTTACATTTGGTAGTATATATAAGTCCATGCCACTTTCTCACTTCGTCCCAGCTTGCCCTTCCCCTTCCCTGTGTCCTCAAGTCCATTCACTACGTCTGCGTCTTATTCCTGTCCTGCACCTAGGTTCTTCAGAACAATTTTTTTTTTTCAGATTCCATATATATGTGTTAGCATACGGTTTTCATTATTCTTTTTCTTACTTCACTCTGTATGACAGACTCTAGGTCCATCCACCTCACTACAAATAACTGAATTTCGTTTCTTTTTATGGCTGAGTAATATTCCATCGTATATATGTGCCACATCTTCTTTATCCATTCATCTGTTGATGGACACTTAGGTTGCTTCCATGTCCTGGCTATTGTAAATAGAGCTGCAATGAACATTGTGGTACATGACTCTTTTTAAATTATGGTTTTCTCAGGGTATATGCCCAGTAGTGGGATTACTGGGTCATATGGTAGTTCTATTTTTAGTTTTCTAAGGAACCTCCATGCTGTTCTGCACAGTGGCTGTATCAATTTACATTCCCACCAACAGTGCAAGTGGGTTCCCTTTTCTCCACACCCTTTCCAGCATTTATTGTTTGCAGATATTTTGATGATGGCCATTCAGCCTGGTGTGAGATGATACCTCACTGTAGTTTTGATTTGCATTTCTCTAATGTTTAATGATGTTGAGCATCCTTTCATATGTTTGTTGGCAATCTGTGTATCTCCTTTGGAGAAATGTCTATTTAGGTCTTCTGCCCATTTTTGGATTGGGTTGTTTGTTTTTATGATATTGAGCTGCATGAGCTGCTTGTAAATTTTGGAGATTAATCCTTTGTCAGTTGCTTCATTTGCAAATATTTTCTCCCATTCTGAGGGTTGTCTTTTCGTCTTGTTTATGGTTTCCTTTGCTGTGCAAAAGCTTTTAAGTTTCATTAGGTCCCATTTGTTTATTTTGTTTTTATTTCCATTTCCCTAGGAGGTGGGTCAAAAAGGATCTTGCTGTGACTTATGTCATACAGTGTTCTGCCTATGTTTTCCTCTAAGAGTTTTATAGTGTCTGGCCTTACATCTAGTTCTTTAAGCCATTTTGAGCTTATTTTTGTGTATGGTGTTAGGGAGTGTTCTGACTACATTCTTTTACATGTAGCTGTCCAGTTTTCCCAGCACCACTTATTGAAGAGGCTGTCTTTTCTCCATTGTATATTCTTGCCTCATTTATCAAAAATGAGGTGACCATAGGTGCGTGGGTTTATCTCTGGGCTTTCTATCCTGTTCCATTGATCTATATTTATGGTTTTTGTGCCAGTAACATACTGTCTTGATTACTGTAGTTTGTAGTATAGCCTGAAGTCCAGGAGCATGATTCCTCCAGCTCTGTTTTTCTTTCTCAAGATTGCTTTGCCTATTCGGGGTCTTTTGTGTTTCCATACAATTTGGGAATTTTTTTGTTCTAGTTCTGTGAAAAATGCCAGTGGTAGTTTGATGGGATTGCAATGAATCTGTAGATTGCTTTGGGCAGTAGAGTCATTTTCACAGTGTTGATTCTTCCAATCCAAGAACATGGTATATCTCTCCATCTGTTTGTATCATCTTTAATTTCATTCATCACTGTCTTATAGTTTTCTGCATACAGGTCTTTTTTTGTCTCCCTAGGTAGGCTTATTCCTAGGTATTTTATTCTTTTTGTTGCAGTGGTAAATGGGAGTGTTTCCTTAATTTCTCTTACAGATTTTTCATCATTAGTGTATAGGAATGCAAGAGATTTCTGTACATTAATTTTGTATCCTGCTACTTTACCAAATTCATTGATTAGCTCTACTAGTTTTCTGGTAGCATCTTTAGGATTCTCTATGTATAGTATCATGTCATCTGCAAACAGTGACAGCTTTACTTCTTCTTTTCCAATTTGTATTCCTTTTATTTCTTTTTCTTCTCTGATTGCTGTGGCTAAAATTTCCAAAACTATGTTGAATAATAGTCGTGAGAGTGGACAATCTTGTCTTGTTCCTGATCTTACAGGAAATGGTTTCAGTTTTTCACCATTGAGAATGATGTTGGCTGTGGGTTTGTCATATATGGCCTTTATTATGTTGAGGTAAGTTCCCTCTATGCCTACTTTCTGGAGGGTTTTTATCATAAACGGGTGTTGAATTTTGTCAAAAGCTTTTTCTGCCTCTGTTGAGATGATCATATGGTTTTTCCCCTCCAATTTGTTAATATGGTTTATCACATTGTTTGATTTGTGTATATTGAAGAATCCTTGCATTCCTGGGTTCATGAACGCCACTTGATCATGGTGTTTGATCCTTCTAGTGTGCTGTTGGATTCTGTTTGCTAGTATTTTGTTGAGGATTTTTGCATCTATGTTCATCAGTGATATTGGCCTGTAGTTTTCTTTCTTTGTGACATCTGTGTTTGGTTTTGGTATCAGGTTGATGGTGCCCTCGTAGAATGAGTTTGGGAGTGTTCCTCCCTCTGCTATATTTTGGAAGAGTTTGAGAAGGATAGGTGTTAGCTCTTCTCTAAATGTTTGATAGAATTCGCCCGTGAAGCCATTTGGTCCTGGGCTTTTGTTTGTTGCAAAATTATAAATCACAGTGTCAATTTCTGTGCTTGTGATTGGTCTGTTTATATTTTCTATTTCTTCCTGGTTCAGTCTTGGAAGGTTGTGCTTTTCTAAGAATTTGTCCATTTCTTCCAGGTTGTCCATTTTATTGACATATAGTTGCTTGCAGAAATCTCTCATGATCCTTTGTATTTCTGCAATGTCAGTTGTTACTTGTTCTTTTTCATTTCTAATTGTGTTGATTTGAGTCTTCTCCCTTTTTTTCTCAATGAGTCTGGCTAATGGTTTATCAATTTTGTTTATCTTCTCAAAGAACCAGCTTTTAGTTTTATTGATCTTTGCTACTGTTTCCTTCGTTTCTTTTTCATTTATTTCTGATCTGATCTTTATGATTTCTCTCCTTCTGCTAACTTTGGGGTTTTTTATTTCTTCTTTCTCTAATTGCTTTAGGTGTCAGGTTAGGTTGTTTATTTGAGATGTTTCTTGTTTATTGAGGTAGGATTTTATTGATATAAACTTCCCTCTTAGAACTGCTTTTCCTACGTCCCATAGGTCTTGGGTCGTTGTGTTTTCACTGTCATGTGTTTCTAGGTATTTTTTGATTTCCTCTTTGATTTCTTCAGTGATCTCTTGGTTATTAAGTAGTGTATTGTTTAGCCCCCATGTGTTTGTATTTTTTACAGATTTTTTTCCTGTAATTGATACCTAGTCTCATAGCATTGTGGTCAGAAAAGATACTTGACACAATTTCAATTTTCTTAAGTTTACCAAGCCTTGATTTGTGACCCAAGATATGATCTATCCTGGAGAATGTTCCATGAGCACTTAAGAAGAAAGTGTATTCTGTTGTTTTGGATGGAATGTCCTATAAATATCAATTAAGTCCATCTTGCTTAAGGTATCATTTAAAGCTTATGTTTCTTTATTTATTTTCATTTGGATGATCTGTCCATTGGTGGACCTGGGGTGTTAAAGTCCCCTACTATGATTGTGTTACTGTCGATTTCCCCCTTCATGGCTGTTAGCATTTGCCTTATGTATTGAGGTGCTCCTATGCTGGGTGCCTAAATATTTACAATTGTTATATCTTCTTGTTGGATTGATCCCCTGATCATTATGTAGTGTCCTTCTTTGTTTTTATTTTAAAGTCTATTTTGTCTTTATTTTAAAGTCTATTTTGTCTGATATTTGATTTATTTTGATTTCCTTTGCATGGAATATCTTTTTCCATCCCCTCACTTTTAGTCTGTATGTGTCCCTAGGTCTGAAGTGGGTCTCTTGTAGACAGCATATATGCAGGTCTTCTTTTTGTATCCATTCAGCCAGTCTACGTCTTTTGGTTGGAGCATTTAATCCATTTACATTTAAGGTAGCTATCGATATGTATGTTCCTATTACCATTTTCTTAATTGTTCTGGGTTTGTTGTTGTAGGTCTTTTTCTTCTCTTGTGTTTCCTGCCTAGAGAAGTCCCTTTAGCATTTGTTTTTAAAGCTGGTTTGGTGGTGTTGAATTCTCTCAGCTTTTGCTTGTCTGTAAAGGTTTTCATGTCTCCGTCAAATCTGAATGAGATTCTTGCTGGGTAGAGTAATCTTGGTTGTAGGTTTTTCCCTTTCATCACTATAAATATGTCCTGCCACTCCCTTCTGGCTTGCAGAATTTCTGCTGAAAGATCAGCCGTTAACCTTATGGGGATTCCTTTGTATGTTATTTGTGTTTTACCCTTGCTGCTTTTAATATTTTTTCTTTGTATTTAATTTTTGATAGTCTGATTAATATGTGTCTTGGCGTGTTTCTCCTTGGATTTATCCTGTATAGGACTCTCTGTGCTTCCTGGACTTGATTGACTATTTCCTTTCCCATATTAGGGAAGTTTTCAACTATAATCTCTTCAAATATTTTCTCAGTCCCTTTCTTTTTCTCTTCTTCTTCTGGGACCCCTATAATTCAAATGTTGGTGCGTTTAATGTTGTCCCAGAGGTCTCTAAGACTGTCCTCAATTCTTTTTTCTTTATGCTTCTCTGCAGTAGTTATTTCCACTACTTTATCTTCCAGGTCAGTTATCTGTTCTTCTGCCTCAGTTATTCTGCTATTGATTCCTTCTAGAGAATCTTTAATTTCATTTATTGTGTTGTTCATCATTGTTTGTTTGCTCTTTACTTCTTCTAGGTCCTTGTTAAAAGTTTCTTGTATTTCTCCATTCTATTTCCAAGATTTTGCATCATCTTTACTATCATTACTCTGAATTCTTTTTCAGGTAGACTGCCTATTTCCTCTTGATTTGTTTGGTCTGGTGGGTTTTTACGTTGCTCTTTCATCTGTTGTGTGTTTCTCTGTCTTGTCATTTTGCTTAACTTACTATGTTTGGGGTCTCCTTTTCACAGGCTGCAGGTTCATAGATCCTGTTGTTTTTGGTGTCTGCCCCCAGGGACTAAGGTTGGTTCAGTGGGTAGTGTAGGCTTACTGATGGAGGGGACTAGTGCCTCTGTTCTGGTGCATGAGGCTGGATCTTGTCTTTCTGGTGGGCAGGACTGAGTCCGGTGGTGTGTTTTGGGGTATCTGTGACCTTATATATGAGTTTAGGCAGCCTCTCTGCTAATGGGTGGGGTTGTGTTCCTGTCTTACTAGTTGTTTGGCATAGGGTGTCCAGCAGTGGAGCTTGCTGGTTGTTGAATGGAGCTTGGTCTTAGAATTGAGATGGAAATCTCTGGGACAGCTTTCGCCATTTCATATTATGTGGAGCTGGGAGGTCTCTGGTGGACCAATGTCCTGAACTCGGTTCTCCCACCTCAGAGGCACAGGCCTGACACCTGGCCGGAGCACCAAGACCCTGTCAGCCACATGGCAAAAACCACCAATTTGATTTGTCTGGTCCCTTACATGATGTTGAATAAGAATATACAGGGAGATTCAGGCAGCTTCCTTGGGATTTCTCAGTTCAATTTTTGGAGTGCCCTTTGAGGCAAATCCTTTCCAGTCTTGAAATCTGGATGCGACAGGCTAATGGTAACAAAAGCTTTGCTTAAGCAAACTTCGCTCCTGATCCAGGAACTGCGTAACTCTGTTATACATGGCATACCTCTCCTCATTAATCAATGAGCTTTGGCCACTTAAATGTCTTGGGAGTCTTTTGCTAAGGGCACCTGAAATGAACAAACCTCCTCACTGAGCCCAGGAATGGCTGATCTCTGCTAGGTGACCTGATGCAAGTTGAACTCTGAGGCAGAGCACCGCTTGGACGAGCACGGGAAGGAACGTCATGCGGACCAAGCCCTGACCTTTGCCGGGGCCTTCACAGCAGGGCCTGGGGCCTGGGCGCTGCTTGTTCAGAAGTGGCTCATTTTAATGTGCTCTGACCTAAAGCTGCAGCTGGTTTCTAGAAAGGGAACAAAAAACACTGCATTTAAAAACAGCAGCCAGGCTTCCCTGGTGGCGCAGTGGTTGAGAGCCCGCCTGCCGATGCAGGGGAGACGGGTTCGTGCCCCGGTCCGGGAAGATCCCACATGCCGCGGAGCAGCTGGGCCCGTGAGCCATGGCCGCTGAGCCTGCGCGTCCGGAGCCTGTGCTCCGCAACGGGAGAGGCCGCAACAGTGAGAGGCCCGCGTACCCCCTCCACCCCCCCCCCCCAAAAAAAAAAAAACAGCAGCCAAGCCCTCCCTTAACCTTGCCTGATCTCTGGGGAGTTAGTTCTACCCCCCACCCCATCCCTGTCACAAAGAAATCTGCAATCTCCTCTTATGTTTAAAAGTGTGGGAGTGTTTAAAGGAACCAAAACATCTCTCCTTCTTCTCGTGTTCTGGCTAAGTAAGCCAATAAATATCTGATTAAGTTAGTTTGAGTTGGGTTTTCTGTCATTTGCTGCTGAAAGTATCCTAGTCTATGTACTGTCAACAGTTTATTCTGGTGCTGAGTCAATAACACAAGTAAAAAAGATAGTCCTTGCTCGTTGTATCAAAATAGTAAGACCTATGCAAACCCAGAAGTCTATACTTAGGGCCCCGCCAAGCCAAATAAACACCTCCTAAGGACCGCATTAGTTTAAAAACTTGCCAGTTCAAATATACCCGTTCATCTTACGTCATCAAGTTTCAGTTCCCTAACATTGTACATTGTGTGTTTTGTGAAATTACAAGTTTCCTGTGATAGCAAGAAGCCCACGTAATAATTTACCTGGCAAAGGAAGGTGAAGAGTGAAGATGGGTATATATTTGTGTATGAATTGCTGTAGAACCTCTGCATATTTTTAACACATGACATGATTAAAATTTTTTAAAAATTAGCTGATTTTTTAAAATCCAACAAATTAAGAAAAGACCATGAGTTCCTTTTCAGGTACAGTTAAAGAGAATCACTAGAATCAGAGCCATTAAAATTTGTTTCAAGTTGTTATGGTACCTTAAAAAGAACATTTGATCCTTGAGAAGATGACAGCAATACATATAATTTTTAGCAAGCATTCTGAATTGAAATGATCACAGAACTATCAATATGGGATTTCAAAGTGAGACTGACTCAAGCAATTAACCTAAAATTATGTGTCCATGTTGTTTAAAGATCTAGCAGAGAAGCCTAATTGGCACTTATAAAATACCATTTCACTTACACTCAAATTAAAAAGTATGCTTGTGCCTTGAATAATGCTCTTGAGTATAAAAATAGGAACCAGATGTACTTTTAAAATTTAAATGAATTTGTTTAAGTGATTATTTATGGTCTATAATCAAATTATTAACTTTTTTAAAAAAGCATTTACTTTTTGTGTAAAAAAAGATTAAGTTTGCTTGCTTTCCTTCCCAACTAGCATTTATGGTACATTTATTTGGTATAAAGGGGTAAAAACAATCCAGCTCTTATGTAAGCTAGAGAACTGACTTTTGGCATCCCAGAGAGATTTCTTCTTTGCATTATACATTTACTTTGTATTTATGTATTTTGCAAAAAGCAATAATTCTATGTTTTTAAGTAGCAGGACATCTGTTCTGTTGGTCAGAATTTGTTCGTATATAATCACAGTATCGTCTCCAATTGATTTTTTTTTTTTTTTTTGGTACGCAGGCCTCTCACTGTTGTGGCCTCTCCCGTTGCGGAGCACAGGCTCCGGACACGCAGGCTCAGTGGCCACGGCTCACGGGCCCAGCCTCTCCGCGGCATGTGGGATCCTCCTGAACCCGGGCACGAACCCATGTCCCCTGCATCCACTGCGCCACCAGGGAAGTCCTCCAATTGATTTTATAGTAACTATTTTCTAACCTTTTCTTGGATTGATGGTTTATTATGTTAAACATTTATTACTTCATGTGAAATAGGTACAATCTTTAAACCAAATTAACAAATATTTATTGAATATATATATATGCAAAGTGTAATATTTAAATATTATTTTCCCTGTTGGACATAAAAATCCAGGTTGTTTAAGTCACATTGTCACCTGATAAGGTGCAGACAGTATCCCAACTGCTTTATTTACAGTAAAGAAAAACTAATCACTAACCGTAAAGAAACTTTAGTTGCAAAACAAGTTAGTGAAAACATGAATAGTGATAATTATAATCATATCCAACATTCGTTGAGCATTGAATTTAGAAAATAAATGTTTCCTAGTGCCTTCTGAAATCTCTATTACCTTGCCTGCTCAAGGCTTTTTCCACTATCTAATAAAAATATGACTCTATTCAGATAAATTTATCCCTTATATTAATTAGTTCTACAAAAGCTAATTGACTTAGAGCTTATAATACTTTTTTTCTTTTGCTTTAGGACCCAAATAGGCAATGTTCTATTGCCCAATATAAGGGAAGGTAACTCATGTTTTGAAGAATAATTGGACTATTCATAGGATCCAGAAAACTCCTCAATGTTTCTTCATCCATCTGTGTATTCATTAAAAAGGATTGTTTTTGAATGCCTACTATGTAAAATAAATTCTAATTATTTGTAAGTGTTTTGTGAAGGTACGTTAATAAATTCTAATTATTTAAAAGTGTTTTGTGAAAATACACTATTATTGGGAAGATAGCTATTAGGGCATTTATTTTCTGTTTATTTTACAAGGAAATGTACCCCTCTGAGTTTGATTTAGATATGTATTCCTAAAGTAAATATTGCTATTGATGGCTTCCTGTTTAATGTCAGGATAGTTAAGTGACCCTAGAAATCTTCCAGTTGTGTTAAAGTTTCCTTTACATGGATTCCAATATAATTGCTGTCATATTATTTGATATGTAAAAACCAGCTACCTCCTATATTCAAACTTTTATAGCATTTTATTCTTACATTTACTAAGAGACAAATTACTTTATGAAAATAATAGTATTATTTTTAAGGAATAATACTATGTCTCCTTTAGGCCAACATTTAACATGTCACAATTTTTAGACAGAAATTAAATTAACTATCCTGGCTTCCTGGTTCTTGAGAAGTTATTTATTACTATTTTTTTTTTTTCTTATCTGCAAAATTAAATTCTACCAAATCTACTGAGTTTCCTACATCTGGATCCACATCCTCTGCTTTTCCTGCAGTAGCATGGCTCTTACCAACCACCTCCCCCCCACCCCCCAGCTTGTGTACTGGGTCCTGTTCCTCCTTAACCTCTCTGAGGCTAGGCTGATCTCTTCTCTCTTCTGCATCATCCTTTCTTTCTGCACTAAATTATTCCCACCAGCTAAAAGCATGTGGAATATCTCCCATCTCATTAAAAAGAACTCCTCATCCCACACCAGCTCTGCCATTTCTCTACTCGCTTGTGTGCTAGAACTCCATACCTGTTTCTATTTTCTTCACTTGCTCATTCTCTGCCTGGATCTTTTATTTGAACCCACATATTTGACTCCTCCACAGCACCCTCTCTTAAACCCACTGCAGTTAGGTTTTCTGCCATTTCAGCTTCATGGAAGAGCACTTGTTAAGGTCACTAATGACCTCTACCCTGCCATATCCAACATAAAATTCTCAGTCTCATCTTGACTTATCGGCAGCATTTGGAGCAATGACTACCCCTTCTCTGTTTTCTTCATTTGGTTTCCAAGACACCACTCCCATCTCCCTTTACGCCCATCTCACTGGCTGCTTGTCTCTCTTAGTTGCTGGATCTACCTCCTCTTCCTGATTAGAACTCAGTCTTCAGCCTTCTTTTTTATTCATACTTATTTCCTCAGCAATCTCATCTCTTTGCTTAAAATTTCCAAAATTTTATGCCCAACCAATGTAGAGCACTGATTGTTATTTCTTATTGTGACCTACTAACAACTAGGAAAGAAGATTCTGTGGCATCCTTCTTCCTTGATTCCATATTCAATCCCTCATCCTACCTGCTATCCTTGGGAGCAAATGTGATGTTCACTTGTCCACTCATCTGACAAATACTTACTGAGCAATGTGTGCCAGGCTCTGTGCTGTCTTATCCATAATCTAGGCTTCTAATGGTTTCTGGCCTTTGCCCTCTTTTCTTTTTCCTATCAGTTCTTCTTGCTCAATCTTATCCACTCCCATTAGTTCAGGAATGTTCTAATGACCACTCAAATATATATCTCCAGCCCAGACATTCTCCCCCTCACTGAAAACTCAAAATTCTACCAACTAGATTTCCTGGAGCAAACACTTCAAATTCAACATTACAATTTAAATGTAATTTTATTAGAAATGGAAACAACACAAACAAACATCTTCCTGCCTGAGTCAGAAATGAGTCATTCTCAAGTCCTCCTCTTCCCTCAGCTCACAGTGCCTTTCTAAGTGTCTCCATACCTGGTCACCTTATCTCTATTCCTGCCAATAGTGCTTCATCATTTACTCGCCTTAACCATTTACTCTCTAAGAATATCTCAGCCTCTAGCCTTGTAGTCCTCCAATCCTTGACCCACATTGCTGCCAGCATGATCTGCTTAAAATTAAATCTGAATAATTGACTTCCTTGAGTATTATCTTTTTTTTTTTTTTTTTTGCGGTACACGGGCCTCTCACTGTTGTGGTCTCTCCCATTACGGAGCACAGGCTCCGGACGCGCAGGCTCAGAGGCCATGGCTCACGGGCCTAGCCGCACCGCGGCATGTGGGATCTTCCCGGACACGGGCACGAACCTGTGTCCCCTGCATCGGCAGGCGGACTCTCAACCACTGCGCCACCAGGGAAGCCCTTGAGTATTATCTTTGATGGCTCTCCATCTCCTATGGAATAAAGCTCATAGTTTCATTCCTTGTAAACACAAAACCTTTTGAGTCACATCAGCTCTTCTGCAAAAACTATAAGTTCTGGCCCAACAGAATGACTTGCAGACCCATGAAGCCAACATGCTCTTTGTATCTGCATGTGTTTGCACACCCTGTGTGTCTGGGGAAGATGCACTCTTCCATCAAGACGCAGATCAATTTATACTAACTTTGAAGCTCCTTAAGCACTGATGCCACCAAGAGATAGACCTTCTCTCTTGTATGTTATATTACTTTGTACAGATCTCTCATTTTTTCCCCCATGTATTTCATGTAGTGTAATTATTTGTCTGCATGTTGTCTATTCCACTGTACAGGGAAGTCTATGTAGGCAGTGACCTTGTATAATTCATCTTATCATTTCAGTCCACTATTTTTATTTCATCTTTTCTAAAGAAGAGGGAACAGCTGATGTGCACTATCCTTTTAATGAATATTTTTAAACTGCAGAAGTTTAGTTTAGTTTAGATAAAACATTATTTTTCTAAAATATAATAACTATTTTCCTAATATTAGTTACTCACATATACAGTTTTTACATTGAAATATAATTCACCTATCATAAAATTTATGCTTTTAAAGTGTACAGTTCACTGGTTTTTACTATATTCACAAAGTTGTACAACCATCACCACTATATGATTCCAAAACGTTTCTAATCCTAGAACACTTTTATTACCCCCAAAAGAAACTCTGACCCCATTCCCTGTCACTCCCCAACCCCATCCCTTCTCCAGATCAACTACTCTATTTTCCACCTCTATAGGTTTGCCTATTCTGACCATTTACTATAAGTGGAAATATATAATATGTGGTCTTTCATGTCTGGCTTCTTTCACTTAGCATAACGTTTTCAAGGTTCACCCAGGTTGTAGCACATATCATTCCTTTTTATGAGCGAATAATATTCCACTGTATGGATATATCATTTCTTGTTTACCCATTCTTCAATCGATGGACATTTGGGTTTTGATACTTTTGGCTACTGTGAAATAATGCTTCTGTGAATATTAATGTACAAGTTTTTATGTGGCCATACGTTTTTAATACTCTTAGGTATATATAAGGAATGGAACTGTTGGGTCACATGATAACTCTGTTTACCCTTTTAAGGAACTGACAAATTGTCTTCCAAAGTGATTGCACAATTTTACTTTTCCATGATCTATATATGAGGATTCCAATTTCCCTACATCCTCATTAATACTTGTTATTGTCCATCTTTTTTTATTACAGCCTTCTTAGTGGGTATGAAGTGGTAGCTCATTGTGGTTATAAGGGTTTAATATCATCCTCCTGTAAAAGAGTTATAAAGAGTTCCATTCTATCTAAAATCAGTAAACAAATATTTTGTTTTATTCTACACTGAAATAAATGTGAGGTTAAGACTCTCAGAAGACAGCTATTCTTTTCTCTTATCTAAACATCTTTAACGTTTCACAGGACTTAGCATATTTTAAATTATTTATTATTCCTAAGATTCTTCCAAGACTCTCTCCTGTTTCCCAATTTTGGGGGCAATATAAGGCCCCCAAATACAAAGCTCTTGATTTGACACAGATTAACTTTGAGGGAAAAATGCTTTCTAGCTCCCATCTTCCTATTTATCCTATATGTAAGCGTTATATGACAGTGTAGGGCTAAGGATTGAGATAGCACGTTTAATTTGTTGTCCTTTGTGACTCTTTAGATTTTTTTCCTTTTCTTAACCAGTCTCTCCTGGTAACTAGCTATCACCTTGTTTTTGTCTGTAATTAACCCACCTGTCTTAGTATTATTTGAAAACTTTCATAAACATACTATAAATTCCTTTCTGTTGCCTAACATGGTATTCAATATAGATAGTGGGTTTTACAAATTGGATGATTTATTTGAACATATGGTAGGGTGAAGTGACATTTGCTATGGTGCCTGTTTGTACCTTTACACACACATTCCTTTGGTTGAGTCTTTCAAATGAGGTGACTGTGACTGTGGCCAGGACTCTAGTCTCTAGTTGAGGAGACGATTATTTTAGTTTACACAAAAAAATGGTGACAATGATTTGCCCAGATGGATATTCCAAGCTGATAAGTTAGGGCCAGATGCTGCAGGCCATTTTCTGCAGTGTTAGGGCTTTTGAGAGACTTCTGTTGACATGTTCAAATATATTCTGTTGGGGTGACTGCTCTGTTTTTCCCATGCTTACATAAATATTCATCCAGTGATCTTGCATTCATACACTTTAAGCATTTCTCAGTTTTGTTTGTAGGCTTTTAGCTTAGTCATTGACTAAATACTTCATTCATTCATTTATTCATTCATTCACAATTAATTCACCCTGGATCCATAGTAGTGTGCCTATGATTTTCATTATTATTATTATTATTATTAAAGCGTTATATCCTCAAAGACCTCCCTGACTTCTTCAAGCTATCATACGTTTGTATAGTTGTATAAAGCCTAATCCACCCATTCTATGTAACCTTACCTTAGATATCCTAGCTTAAATATTACAACTTTACCCTCATGTGAGTGCATGCTGGAACATTCAGCTTAGTGTCATTTCACCCTTGCAAATGTGCACAACTAAACATTAATCACCATGTAATTCATCTTACCAACTATACACAATTATTTTATTTTGTCCTAGAAGTCTAAAGTAATAAGCATTCATATTTCTGTCTGTTAATATACAGTGACTTTTTTTAAAAAAAAGTAAAGCAAATTATGTATGCATTTTGTGTCTTGCGATTTCTTTGTTATACTAAGAGGATTGAGATTGTTTTCAAGTTGACATTGATATTGGAAAGCATCCAACTTCCCCAGTTCAAGTACATCTTTCTCACCATTAAACTTTCTTGCTTTTTGTTGTTTACATCTTTAATAAAATTACATTTAATTTGAGCCAGTGGGAGCTCTGATAATGAACCATAAAAAATTGTTCTCTCTCCCCTCTCCCCCAAGGATATCATGTTTAGCTAACTAAAAATTTGAGCAGATTAAATTTCCTCAAATATATGAAAAGTAAGAATAGACAAGGCTATGTATTCTAGCAACTGGAATTAAATGATGTGGTGCCCAGCAGATATTCCATTTATCATGCAGTTTATATCATGAGGGGATTTGTCACTGCTGCAATTAGCATGTACACCTGTGTAGTCTGGGACCTACAGTTATGTATATAAATGAAAGGTTGTATCCTGAGTTCCCATAGGTACTGCATCATTTGTTTCAATTTGGATGTGCAATCAATGACATGGTCACAGTCCATAAACTTGAGCAGAATGTAGCATTGGGCTTGGATGACATGGTTTTATGGTTATAGATGTTCTCTCATCTTTCAGATTTGCTTTGTACTAAATTATCCACCAAATACCATATCTTTAGAAAACTTTTTCTCTCATTACCAGTTGCATTCACTTTCTCTAAGGAAGAAGATGCATCTTGACCCCCAAATAATAAATTCAGTGAGTTCCCCAGGTCCTATTCTATGTCTTATATTATCATATTATTTTCAACAACTTTAGAGGTCAGGAATTTAAAGTTCTTCTCATTTTGTTGGCTTCATTGTTCAACTTCTTATTATTAGAAATGATTTTAGAATCCTAACTTTAGTAGCAATACTCTGAAGGACTAAGACTGGATCTTGCAGAATGGATGTCTGGCTGTGATCTTAGTCAATTTATAGAGCCATATAAAGCCTCAGTTTTCCTGTATATAAAATGGATAAGAGCCAGATCAAGATGGCAGAATCGAAGGATGTGGACCTCACCTCCTTCCACAAATACATAAAAAATACATCTACATGTGGAACAGGTCTCACAGAATACCTACTGAACACTGGCACAAGATCTCATACAACCAAAATTGCAAGACAGATCACAACGTAACTGGGTAGGATGAAAGACAAAAAAAAAAAAAAAAAAAGAAAGGAATCAGGGTGGGACCTGCGCCCCTAGGAGAGAGCTGTGAAAGAGAAAAGTTTCACTCACCCTGGGAAGGCCCTTCACCAGCAGTAAGATGAGCTGGGACAGAAAGGGAGCTTCAGAGCCTCAGAGGAGAGTGAAGCAGCTGGATGGTAGTGGGAAGAACAGAGAGAGGCCTGCACAGAAGGTCCTGACCATCTCACTGCAGTCCCCAGCCTGAGGCCTCATGGTGGCTGGTGAGCGCAGGGCCTGGGTGCTGAAACTCAAGCTTCAGAGAACAGACCTGGAGAGAGAACTGGGCTTGGCTGCATGAAGACAGCCTGAAGGGGCTGGAGTGTGGTCCAAGCCACAACTGGGGGTGTGATCAGGAAGGAGCCTGGCTCCACCATTGAAGCCCCATTGTTAAGTTGTGCGCTCAAAGGGAGGGGCAGGGACAGCCACAGCAGTCTCATTCTTGGTGTGCACACGCTGGGTGAAGCTCCACCTCTACCAGATCTGGGAGCACACAAGCACCATCAAGTTGCACACAGAGGCAAGGCTGAAATCCTAGTGGATTCCCAGGGGCCGCATGACTTCAGAAGCAGGGCTGAAATCTGAGTGTCTCAGCAGCTGTGTGATCTATGGATTTATGTACCACAGACAGCTTTGTAAACTCAGTGCCTGTGGGACATCTGAGTGGATTACTGCAGTCAAGTATGCAGAGGCAGGGTCAGGGCCTGGACTGACTCAGTAGCTCCCAAGGCAGGTCCAGGTGCACAACTATGGCAGTCCTAGTGCCTGACCACGGGCTGAGGGCAGTTCCAAACACAATGTACTCTGTGAGCCCACACAATGGGTGACAGGTGACACCACGGAGTGCACTTCCTGGTGAACAGCTCCTACAGAGGAATACTCAGTGACTCTTCTCCCAGCAGGAATGCTCTAGTCCTGCTTACCTCATACTGCAATTCAGAAATGGATTGGGGGGGTGTCTATTCCACAACTGGGGAGCAGACCCTGCTCCTGACAGGGCTGTGACAACCACAGAGCAAAGATGAGGCCCCACTCAACATCCAGTGCAGGCTCTGGTCACCACAACAGCAAAAATACCCCTTATCAGGGGGATAACGGCCAACACACACTGAGGAAAGACGTGGCAGGCAATACTCCCACATAAAAATAGCCCTTCAAGACCACAGTAGAAAATTGTTTCTCCTAAACTCATAGATTCAGAGAAATATAAGTAAAATGAAGAAGCAGAAGGACCACTCCCAATTAAAAGATCAAGAGAATTCCCCTGAAAGAACAAACAGTGAAACAGACATCTCCAGTCTACCAGATCCCGAGTTCAAAAAGGAGGTAATGAAAATACTGAAGGAATTGAGAAAGGCTATTGATAGAAATGCAGATTACTGGAAAAAGGAAGTAGAAACTATAAAGAGAAGCCAGTTAAAATTAGAAAACCCATCTGCTGAGACAAAAGCTGAGCTAAAGGCAATCAATAGAAAACTGGATAATGCAGAAGAGCGAATAAGTGATCTGGAAGATAGGATAATGGAAATCACCTAATCAGAACAGCAGACAGAAAAACAAATGAAAAAAATGAAAGCAATATACAAGACCTAGGGGATAATATAAAGCACTATAATCTATACATAATAGGGATCCCAGAAGGAAAGAAAGAGAAAAGGGGATCAAAAAAGTACTTGAAGAAATTATGGCTGAAAACTTCCAAAACCTAAAGAAGGAAACAGATATCCAGTTACAAGAAGCACAGAGGGTCCCAAACAAGATGAACCTAAACAGACCTATACCAAAGACATATTATAATTAAAATGGCAAAAGTTAAAAATAAAGAGGATTCTAAAGGCAGAAAGAGAAAAATAAAGAGTTAATTATAAGGGAACCCCCATAAGGCTGATTTCCCTACCAAAACATTGAAGGCCAGAAGGGAGTGGCAAGATATATTCAAAGTCCTGAAAGGGAGAAACCTGCAACCTAGGATACTCTACCAGCAAGATTATCATTTAGAATATACGGAGAGAGAAAAGTATTCTCAGACAAGCAAAAACTAAAAAAATACAGCAATACTAAACCTATTCTAAAGGAAATAGTGAAAGGTCTTTTCTAAAGAGAAAAGAAGTAAGAATCTATAGGAAAGAGAAAATCACATTTGGAAAGTAAATCACTTAAATAAGCCAGTACTCAGATTAAAAAAAAAAAAGAATTAAAAAAATTTCTGTGAAAGTGATGACCACAATGAACAGCAAAAGGATGAACATGAAGATGTAAAGGAGGACATCAAAATCATAAAATGTGGGGGAGGAAAGTAAGAAAATGTAGACTTTTTTCCCCTAGAATGTGTTTGAGCCTATATGACTACCAGTCTAAGGAAAATAGAGATAGGAAGGAATTAACATACTTGAAAAACAGGGTAACCACAAATCAAAAACATAAAACAGAGTCACAAAAACCAAAAAGAAGAGAACATAAGTATAATACAAAAGAAAACCATCAAACCACAAAAGGAAAAACAAAAAGGGACAAAGAAGAAATATAAAATCAATGGGAAAACAAGGTTTAAAATGGCAATAAATACCTATCTATAAATAATTACCTTAAATGGCAATGGATTAAATGCTCCAATCAAAAGACACAGAGTGGCAGATTGGATAAGAAAATAAGAGCCTACAATATGCTGCCTATAAGAGACCCATTTTAGGGCAAAGGACACACATAGATTGAAAGTGATGGGATGGAAAAGATATTTCATGCAAATGGAAATGACAAGAAAGTGGGGTAGCAACACTCAAATCAGACAAAATAGACTTTAAAAACAAAGACCATCAAGAAAGATGAAGAAGGACACTATACAATGAAAAAAGGATCAATACAAGAAGAGGATATTATATTCATTAACATATATGCACCCAATATAGGAGTACCTAAATACAGAAAAAAATATTAACAGATATAAAGGGAGAAGTTGATGAGAATGCAATAATAGTAGACTTTACCACCTCACTCGCATCAGTGGACAGATCTCCCAGACAGAAAATCAATAAGGCAACAGAGATCCTAAACGATACAATAGAACAGTTAGACTTAACTGATATTTTCAGGACATTACATCCAAAAAAAGAAAACAAAACCCAGACTACACATTCTTTTCAAGAGTGCATGATATAGTCTCTAGGATTGACCACATAGCAGGACACAAAACAAACCTCAACAAACTTAAGGAGACAGAAGTTATTTTAAGCATCTTTTCTGACCACACAGCATGAAACTAGAAATCAACCACAGAAAGAGAAATGAGAAAAAAAAAAACTATTACATGGAGACTAAAAACATGCTACTAAAAAAACCCCAATGGGTCAACAATGAAATCAAAGAGGAAATTAAAAAATACCTTGAGACAAATGGCAATGAAAACACAACCATACAAAATCTATGGGATGCAGCCAAAGAAGTTCTTAGAGGGAAGTTCATAGCAATATAGGACTTCCTCAAAAAAAAAAAAAAAAGGAAAAAAGAAAAGAAAAATCTCAAATAGATAACCTAAACCTTCCACCTTAAAGAAAAAGAAAAACAAGAAAAACTTAAAGTCAGCAGAAGGAAGTAAATAATAAAGATCAGAGAGAAAATAAACAAAATAGAAACTTAAAATAAATTTGAAAAAATCAATAACACCAAGAGCTGGTTCTTTGAAAAGGTAAACAAAATTGACAAATTCCTGGCCAGGCTCACCAAGAAGAAAAGGGAGAGCACCACCAAATAAACAAAATAAGAAATGAAAGAGGAAAACTAACAACTGATACAACACAAATACAAAAATCCATTAAGACCATACTATGAACAATTATATGCCCACAAATTGGACAACTTAGAAGAAATGGACAAGTTCCTAGAAACATACAGCCCACCAAAACTGAATCAAGAAGAAATAGATAATTTGAACAGACCAATCACTAGAAGTGAAATAGAATCTGTAATTTAAAAAAAAAATGAAAAAATCTCCCTGCAAACAAAAGTCTGGGACCAGATGGCTTCACTGGAGAATTCTCAAACATATGAAGAAGAATTTATACTGATACTTCTCAAGCTCTTCCAAAAGATTGAAGAGAAGGGAACACTCCCCAAGTCATGCTATGAAGCCACCAACACCCTGATACCAAAACCAGACAAAGATAATACCAAAAGAGAAAATTACAGGCCAATATCTTTGATGAATGTAGATGCAAAAATTCTCAAAAAAATTTAGCAAACTGAATCCAACAACACATAAAAAAAATCATACACCACAATCAAGTTGGACTCATCCCAGGGTCACAAGGATCATTCAACTTATGCAAATCAATCAATGTGATACACCACATCAACAAAAGAAAAGACAAAAACCACATGATCATCTCAATAGATGCAGACAAAGCATCTGATAAAATTCAACATCCATTCATGATAAAAATTCTTACCAAAGTGGGTATAGAGGGAGCACATCTCAACATAATAAAAGCTATTTATGACAAACCCACAGCTAACATAATACTCAATGGTGAAAAGCTAAAAGCCTTCCTGCTAAAATCTGGAACAAGACAAGTTTGCCCACTCTCACCACTTGTATTCAACATAGTATTGGAAGTCCTAACCACAGCAATCAGACAAGAAAAAGAAATAAAATGTATCCAAATTGGAAGAAAAGAGGTAAAGCTGTCATTATATGCAGATGACATGATACTACATATAGAAAACCCTAAAGCTTCCACACAAAAACTATTAGAACTAATAAACAAATTCAGCAAGGTAGCAGGAGACAAGAGAAACATACAGAAATTGGTTGCATTTTTGTACACTAACAATGAAATATCAAAAAGGAAAAGTAAAAAAACAATCCCTTTTAAAATTCCACCCAAAAAAAAATTCTTAGGAATAAACCTGACCAAGGAGGTGAAAAGACCTATATGGGGAAAACTATAAAACACTGAAGATGATTCAGAGATATCATATGCTCTTGCATTGGAAGAATTAATATTGTTAAAATGGCCACACTACCCAAAGAAATCTAAAGATTTAATGTGATCCCTATCAAATTACCCGTGATACTTTTCACAGAACTAGAAGAAATAATCCTCAAATTTATATGGACCCTAAAAGACCCAGAATTGCCAAAGCAATCCTGAGGAAAAAGAACAAAGCTGGAGGAATAACCCTCCCAGACTTCAGACAATACTACAAGGCTACAGTAATCAAAACAGCATGGTATTGGCCCAAAAACAGACATATGGATTAATGGAACAGACTAGGGAGCCCAGAAATAAACCCACACACCTAAGATCAATTAATCTTGGACAAAGGAGGCAAAAATATACAATGGAAAAAAGACAGTCTCTTTGGCAAGTGGTATTGGGAAAGCTACACATAAATCAGTGAAGTTAGAACATAATCTCACACCGTACACAAAAATAAACTCAAAATGGCTTAAAGATTTAAATATAAGACATGGGGGGGCTTCCCTGGTGGTGCAGTGGTTAAGAATCCACCCACCAATGCGAGGGACACAGATTCAAGCCCTGGTCCGGGAAGATCCCACATGCCGTGGAGCAACTAAGCCCGTGCGCCACAACTACTGAGCCTGCGCTCTAGAGCCCGCGAGCCATAACTACTGAGCCCGTGTGCCACAACTACCAAAGCCTGCGTGCCTAGAGCCTGTGCTCCGCAACAAGAGAAGCCACCGCAATGAGAAGTCCACACACCGCAACGAAGAGTAGCCCCCGCTCGCCGCAACTAGAGAAGGTCCACGCACAGCAATGAAGACCCAGCGCAGCCAAAAAAATAAATAAAATAAATAAATTAAAAAAAAAAAAAAGAAAGACATGGGACTTCCATGGTGGCGCAGTGGTTAAGAATCTGCCTGCCAATGCAGGGGATGTGGGTTTGAACCCTGGTCTGGGAAGATCCCACATGCCACTGAGCAACTAAGACCGTGTGCCACAACTACCGAGCCTGCGTTCTAGAGACCGCAAGCCGCAACTACTGAGCCCATGTGCCACAACTACTGAAGCCTGAGCACCTAGAGCCTGTGCCCCGCAACAAGAGAAGCCACTGCGGTGAGAGGCCTGCGTACCACAATGAGGAGCGGCCCCCGCTTACCACAACTGGAGAGAGCCCACACGCAGCAATGAAGACCCAACACAGCCAAAAATAAATAAATAAATAAGACATGACACCATAAAATTCCTAGAAGAGAACATAGGCAAAACATTCTCTGACATAAATCGTACCAATGTTTTCTTAGGTCAGTCTTCCAAGGCAATAGAAATAAAAGCAAAAAGACAAATGGGACCTATCAAACTTATAAGCTTTTGCACAACATAGGAAACCATAGACAAAACAAAAAGACAACCTATGGACTGGGAGAAAATATTTGCAAATGATGCAACTGACAAGGGCTTAATTTCCAAAATATACAAACAGCCCATACAAATAAATATTGAAAAAACAAACAACCCAACCAAAAAATGGGCAGAAGACCTAAAGAGACATCCTCCAAAGAAGACATACAGATGGCCAATGGGCACATGAAAAGATGCTCAATATCACTAATTAATTATTAGAGAAATGCAAATCAAAACTACAATGAGGTATCACCTCACTCTGGTCAGAATGGCTATCATCAAAAGGTCTACAAATAGGGGCTTCCCTGGTGGCGCAGTGGTTGAGAATTTGCCTGCCAATGCAGCGGACACGGGTTCGAGCCCTGGTCTGGGAAGATCCCACATGCCGCAGAGCAACTGGGCCCGTGAGCCACCATTACTGAGTCTGCGCATCTGAAGCCTGTGCTCCGCAACAAGAGAGGCCGTGATAGTGAGAGGCCCGTGCACCGCAATGAAGAGTGGTTCCCGCTTGCCACAACTAGAGAAAGCCCTTGCACAGAAATGAAGACCCAACACAGCCATAAATAAATAAAATTTAAAAAATTATTTTTTAAAAAAAAAGGTCTACAAATAATAAACGCTAGAGAGGGTGTGGAGAAAAGGGAACCCTCTTGCACTGTTGGTGGGAATGTAAATTGGTGCAGCCACTATGGAGAACAGTGTAGAAGTTCCTTAGAAAACTAAAAAATAGAGCTATCATATGATCCAGCAATCACAGTCCTGGGTATATATCTGGAAAAAATGAAAACACTAATTTGAAAAGATACATGCACCTCAATGTTCATAGCAGCACTATTTACAATAGCCCAAATGTGGAAGCAACCTAGATGTCCATCAACAGATGAATGGATAAAGAAGATGGGGTATATATACACAATGGAATATTACTCAGCCATTAAAAAGAATGAAATAATGCCATCTGCAGCAACATGGATGGACCTAAAGATTGTCACACTAAGTGAAGTAAGCCAGACAGAGAACGACAAATATCATATGATATCACTTATATGTGGAATCTAAAAAAAGTGTACAAATGAACTTATTTACAAAACTGAAACAGACTCACAGACGTAGAAAACAAACTAATGGTTACCAACGGGAAAAGGGGATGGGAGTGGGATAAAGTAGGAGTTTGGGATTAGCAGATACAAACTAATATATATAAAATAGATGAACAAAAAGGTCCTACTGTATAGCACAGGGAACTATATTCAATATCCTGTAATAAACCGTAATGGAAAAGAATATGTATATATAACTGAATCACTTTGCTATACACCAGAAACTAACGCAACACTGTAAATCAGCTATACTTCAATTTTTAAAAAAAGGATAATAATAAAATAGGAGAACCTTCTTACCTGAGCAGGATTGATACTGAAAGGAAAACCCACTTAAAATGAATACACTTCAAATATCATCTTATATTATTCATAGCAAATTGCATGCAGTTTGCAAATTCATCTTTAAAAATTCAAGTTAAACTATATGAAAATGAATTCCTCTTGATTCATAGTTAACATTTCAAAAAGTTATTTCTTTGCATAAAGAATGATTCAGTTATTAATTTTTGGTATACTTTTGGGGATAAAATTATATAATATCATGACAGACAATCTTTACTTCACATTTGGCTTTTCAGCAGGATCATAATCTTTTGATTAATTATTCTTTTATGAAGAACATAACCTGCTAAAAGTTTGCTTATTTTCTCTTTTTCAGTTGTTAACTATTCTAAATTCTGCCAGGTCCTCAGTTGTTTATGTCTTTGCCTGTGATCTGAACAGTGTTCCATTTTTTTTTTTTTTTTTTTTTTTTTGCGTTACGCGGGCCTCTCACTGTTGTGGCCTCTCCCGTTGTGGAGCACAGGCTCCGGACGCACAGGCTTAGCGGCCATGGCTCACGGGCACAGCCGCTCTGTGGCATGTGGGATCTTCCCAGACCTGGGCACGAACCCGTGTCCCCTGCATCGGCAGGCGGACTCTCAACCACTGCGCCACCAGGGAAGCCCCCAACGTATTTTTTTTATCAACTTCACCTTTTCCAAAATCTACAATTATACTTTGTTTTTGGTTTTCACTGTGGTGCTGGATGTGTGATACAATTAACAAGAAAGTGAGAGACAAAAACTTTGGCTCCTGGACTGGGATGCTGGCATTAAATGGAAGGGATGCTTGTTTGAGTGGGAATTCGTTCTATAAGTAGTCAACTTATTAGTGAATATTTTGTGTTATTGTGACTTTTACTTTCCTCTTACCTACTGGGACTCAGTAAATGAATACTGATATAAAATCTCCCTAACTCATCTACCTTATTGAGAAAACTAAATGTGGGACTATATCCAAAACACTTAGCACAGTGCCTGGCATACATTAACCAATCCATACATACTAATGATTGTTACTATCATCATTATTTTTACCAACATTCTTTAAGAAAGATAGTTAAACCGTAAACAGTAAGTCTTTGGGGTACCCACTAATAGAATGGACTTAACCACCTAGCAATTCATAAACTTTTAGGTTCTTAGACCACTACAGTGATCTGGGCCACCCATTTCTTTTATTCAGTTCACCAGAGTTTACTTCTACAAACCAACTAACAAAAAATACTTTTGTAGGGGCTTCCCTGGTGGCGCAGTAGTTGAGAGTCCGCCTGCCGATGCAGGGGACGCGGGTTTGTGCCCCGGTCCGGGAAGATCCCACATGCCGCGGAGCGGCTGGGCCCGTGAGTCATGGCCGCTGAGCCTGCGCATCCGGAGCCTGTGCTCCGCAACGGGAGAGGCCACAACAGTGAGAGGCCCACATACCGCAAAAAAAAAAAAAAAACTTTTGTAGAAACTCCTTAGCCCAATCCATTCGTGCTGTTTTTCTCTTCAAAGGGAGGACATAGAAAGTATAGATAAAGAGTTTAGGACTCTGAGTTTAGGACTCTAAGTCAGAGAATGAGAAGAACAGTTTTTGGCCAAATCAGTATCTGAATGAGAGACCATGAAGCATGTCAGCTGCAGTTTCTTTTAGAGACTTTGCTTCCTTCCTTTCCTCCATTTTATTTCCCTTCAGTTTGCCTGCAGTCCTCTTTAAGCTAAGATAGAAATCAAAAGTAAAAGTAAGATCCAATCATTTTGATTTGTGTGTGTGTGTGTGTGTAGAAAAGAACCAAAAAATGGTGATAAATGGAAAGATAAATAGCCCTGGCTGAGAGCATGCAGTGCCCAGTTCCTGGGATTTGCAGTCAAAATGGCCTTGCTAACAAATAAACTGACCTTATAATACAGGATGGTTACCATTTCTTCAGCTTGACACCCGCCCCCCCGCCTCCTTTCTATCCTTGCTTCCATTCCTAGCTTTATTTTTTAAGTGTGGGTTATCAGATCAGTAGACACTTTAATCTGCTATCTGGTCCAGTGCTTCTCAAAGTTAGAGTGCTTAAGAATCCCCTGGGGGACTTCCCCGGTGGCACAGAGGTTGAGAGTCCGCCTGCCGATGCAGGGGACAAGGGTTCGTGCCCCGGTCCAGGAAGATCCCACATGCCGTGGAGCGGCTGGGCCCGTGAGCCATGGCCGTTGAGCCTGCGTGTCTGGACCCTGTGCTCCACAGGGGGAGAGGCCACAACAGTGAGAGGCCCGCGTACCGCAAAAAAAAAAAAAAAAAAAAAAAAAAAAAGAATTCCCTGGGGATTTTGCTAAAAATGCAGGTTCTGACTCAGTAGGTCTGAGAGTCTGCATTTCTAGCAAGCTCCCAGGTGATATTTACACTGCTGATACAGGGCTAAGGCCCACACTTTGAGGAGCAAGAATTTAGTATATTCCCAGGAATGTTGGGTAGGATGAAATGAAAGCCCTTAGTGATTAGATTAAAGAGTTTACCCTTTATCAGCATTGCTATATATAAGGAAAAGAAATTAAATTGGTCTTTCCAGCACTACTTGGGTTTGCAAAGCCATGCTAATTACTCTATTTCTGGCCTTTCAAGGACATTTCAAAATAATGATATTCTACTTTCTTCTTGAGTATCAACATTAAGCTGTCTTACTAATTTTGCTTTGACCAAATTATGAAAGTAGACAGTCTCATGTTTTCGAAGTTGCTTCATGACCTCTTGATTTTTACCCTCAGGGGAGCCCCTCTATTTATTCTAAATAGAGTGTAGATAACTGATAATGACAGTGTAAACAGGTGGGAGTGCAATATTAAGCTCCTACTGTGTGACATATGCTGTGGTAAGTGCTGGAGACACAACAATGAATAAAACATATATGGTATCTAATTGTCTCCTCCCTTTAACCCAGGGAGATGGGTATGACTTTAATTGTGCAGATGAGAACACACACTGAGTTAGATAACTGCAGCAGTTACAGCTGGTAAGTGGTGGGAGTGAAATATAAACCTAGTTCTTTTTGACTGTAAAACCCTTGCTAAAGATCCTGAACTCATTCTGAATAGGGAGTTGCCTACCCCCTCACCACCATAAATAACTAGGGGCTTTGTATTCTTTAGTGTCCAAAAAAAGTCACTTTATTTTTCTTTCTTATCCTTTCAGAAAAAAGCTGCTGACTCCATAGTGACAGCTGCCAATATATTTCATAAATAAGGATCCCATCTTCAAGTACAAGTAATCTAAACATATACAATATTTTAAGACTGCTTTACAATTAAATTGTTTTTTTCACTTTAGTGTGATTTTCCTGTTGTGCTACCTCTTGTCCTGGATGACCGACTAGAACAGGTATTTTTTCAGAAAGGAAACTCCTACCACACACAGAAATCAATTCAAAGTGATGTTAAGATTTAAATGTGAAAGGTAAGACAAAAAAGTTTACAAAGATAACCCAGGAGAATAACTTCATGAACTTGGAGTAGGGAAAGACTTCCTAAGCAGGATACAGAAAACACTAATCAAAAAGGAAAATACTGATAAATCATACTATATTAAAACTTATGTTGATAAAATATAATATTAAGGAAGGCAAGCCACAAAGCAGAGGATATTTGCAATACACAAACCAACAGAATTAGAATACAAAAAAATATTTCAACAGATCAGTAAAAGATAGAAAACATATTAGAAAATGTTGCAAAAGACTTACATGGAGAGACACTTGACAAAAAAAAAAAGTGTATCCAAATTGCCAGTAACATGTGAAAATGTTCTCAACCTCATTTGTCATCAGGGAAATGCAAATTAAAACCACACTAAGATATCACTGCACACCCTCCAGAATTTCTAAAATGAACAAGACTGACAATACCAATCTCAGGCAATGGTTTGGAGCAACCAGAACTCTCATATACCATTAGCAGGAATGTAAATTGATACAGCAACTTCAGAATAACTTTTCATAATATTAAAACTGAACAAATGCACAGCCAATGACTCAGCAATTCCACTCATTGGTACATATACGGCAGATATGTGAACTACAGAAAGTCAGGTACATGAATATGCATATTCTTAAGCATTCATAATAGCCACAACTGGCAACGATTCAAATATCTATAAATATAGAATGGATAAGTAAACTGCACTTTATTCAATGACATACTATTTAGCAATGAACATGAACAACTGCTACATGTAACAATAAGGGTGAAATCTCATAGTGTCCAGCGAAAGAAGTCAGACACAGAGAAGTACACGTTGTATGATTTCTTTTTTCTTTCTTTTTTTTTTTGCGGTACGCGGGCCTTTCACTGTTGTGTCCTCTCCCGTTGCGGAGCACAGGCTCCGGACGCGCAGGCTCAGCGGCTATGGCTCACGGGCCCAGCCGCTCCGCGGCATGTGGGATCCTCCCGGACCGGGGCACGAACCCGTGTCCCCTGCATCGGCAGGCGGACTCCCAACCACTGTGCCACCAGGGAAGCCCCTATGATCTCTTTACATGAAGGTCAAAAACAGGCAAAACTGATCTATAGTGTTATAAGTCAGGAGAGTTACTTTTGCAGGGCAGGGAACTGCCAGGGGCTCGAGGAGGACTTCTGGAATCCTGGAAATGTACTATTTCTTGATCTGGGTGGTGGTTATCCAGGTGTGCTCATTTTATGAAAATTCTCTGAGATGTATACTTATGTATATGTAGGCTAATGCATATACTTTCCTATATGTATGTTATTTTTTTCAATAAAATGTAATATATGAAGGAGTAAAATTGAAGTCTGTGTTTTTGATGTCATCTGTTACTAGTTTTTTTCCCTCTACAGCAAAGAAGCAAGCATTTTCTTGATTTCATTCCTTTGCAAAACTGAAATCTGTCTTTTAAACAGATTTTTATGACACTTGTAAAATATATTTCTATTACTGCTTTTTTGTTCCCCAGGTTTTGTCTTTTCAATATCAAATCCATTCTGTGATGGTTTTTTTTTTTCTTTCTTTTTTTTTTGAGTTCTGACCCAACCCTGTTTTGTGTCCCTTTTCCATTTGCTTTTATGTTTCAGTATAGTTCTGGTAATAATCCCATTTGACCTTAAGACAAATGCATTATCAAACATTAAACAAAGACTGGTTGCCATGGGCCTGATGTGTGACCTCATTCCACCTAACATTTAAGGAAATAACAGTCCTCTAAGAATGATGGGACAATTGCTTCCTGAGGATGTGAGCCTTATGACTGAATAGATGCTCTTTGAAAAAAAACATAGATGATGGGAGTATAAAGGGAGTTTATCCTGTCAGAAGTGAAAAAACACGCTGTCATCATAGCTGTGCACACACACTTTCCACTGCCACCACCCAGTGTAACTCATGCCAGCACACGGTGAGAATGATTTGGAAAAGACTTGAGTTCTGGGGTCATCAGATAGGGATTCAAACTCTAGATCTTCCTAACAGTGTGTTTTTGAGCAAGTGTTCAATCTCTCTGGACTTCAGTTGACTTCTCTATAAAAGTGGAGATAAAAATATCAACATCACAAAACTGTTGCAGGGGTTTCAATTACATAAACATATAAATGTCTCTAACATAGTATTTAGCACATCTAGATGTTCAAAAGACGAAATTATTCTCTTTTCTATCCTTTTCCTTTTTAGGCAAAAATATGTCGCTGCAATGGTTTGCAATCATATTTGAGTTTTTGATTCACAGCGATTTGGCTTTGGAGATGACAGGCCCTGGAGTATTTATTTCATGAATACATGCTGGATCCATATATCTTTTCATAAAGTATTTTTTTTTTTACCTTTTAAATTTTCTAGATGCAATCTTTACCCTAAATGGGATAAGAAAATAATAATTGTAAAATTCCTTTAATGGGAAAGAAGATATTTTAATATTTGATTTACTATCTTAAAGGAATAGAAGGAAATAGTGTAGATGAGAATTTATTTTGTATCTTTAATTCCTATTTTAAAGTCTCACAGATTTGTAGACCTGAACGTAAGTGTGGTGTTTTTAGAGAAATGCACATTTGGCTACTTTTTCCCCCCAGTTTTATTAAGAAATAACTGACATACATCACTGTATAAGTTTAAGGCATACAGCATGATGGTTTGATTTACATACATTGTGAAATGGTTATCACAATAGGTTCAGCTAACATCCATCTTCTTATATAGATAAAACAAGAAGAGAAACAAAAAAAGAAAAAAAGGGGGAAAAATTTCTCCTTGTGATGCAAACTCTTAGGATTTACTCTCACAACAACTTGCCTACACAGGCACACCTTGGAGATATTGCAGGTTTGGTTCCAGACCATTGCAATAAAGCGAATATCACAATAAGGTGAGTCACTCGAATTTTTTGGTTTCCCAGTGCATGTAAAAGTATATTTACACTATACTGTAGTCTATTAAGTGAGCAATAGCATTATGTCTAAAAAAATGTACATATCTTAATTAAAAAGACTTTATTACTAAAAAATGCTAACCAGGGACTTCCCTGGTGGCGCAGCGGTTAAGAATCCGCCTGCCAATGCAGGGGACACAGGTTCGAGCCCTGATCCGGGAAGATCCCACATGTTGTGGAGCAACTAAGCCCGTGCGCCACAACTACTGAGCCTGTGCTCTACAGCCCGTGAGCCACAACTACTGAGCCTGCGTGCCAAAACTACTGAAGCCTGTGCACCTACAGCCTGTGCTCCGCAACAGGAGAAGCCACCGCAATGAGAAGCCTGTGTACCGCAACGAAGAGTAGCCCCCACTCGCCGCAACTAGAGAAAGCCTGTGCACAGCAATGAAGACACAACGCAGCCAAAAATAAATATAAAATAAATAAATAAAAATTAAAAAAAAATGCTAACCATCATCTGATAATGCAGGGTTGCCACAAACCTTCAATTTGTGAAAAACACAATACCTTTGAAGTGCAGTAAAGCAAAGCACAATAATACAATATGCCTGCATATCATTCTTCAGTGTTAGCCATAGTCATCATGTTGTACATTACATCTCTAGTCCTTATCTTATAACTGGAGGTTTGTACCTTTTGACCATCTTCCTCCAATTCCCCCTCCCTCACCCTCTGCCTCTGGTAACCGCAGGTCTGATCTCTTTTTCTGTAAGTTTCATTTTCTGTTTGTTTTTTAAGATTATAAGTGAGATCATACAGTATTTGTCTTTCTCTATCTGACTTATTTCACTTAGCACAATGTGTTCAAGATCCATCTGTGCTTTCACAAAACGGTAGGATTTTCTTGTTTTTTTTTAAATGGCTGAATAATATTCCATTGCATATATACACCACATCTCCTTTATCCATTCATCCAACAATGGACACTTAGGATATTTCCATGTATTGGTTGTTGTAAATAGTGCTGCTATGAATGGGGGGGAGCGGGCAGAGGGTGCTGCACAGTTATCTTTTTGAGTCAGTATTTTTGTTTCCTTTGAATATATTCCCAGAAGTGGAATTGCTGGATCATATGATAGCTCTATTTTTAATTTTTTGAGGGTCTTTCATTTTGTTTTCCATAGTGGCTGTACCAATTTACAGTCTCACCGATAGTACACAAGGGTTCCCTTTTCTCAACATCCATGCACATTCTACTACTTTTGATTACGGCCAGCTGCAGCTGGCTTTAAAAAATGTATTACTTAGTAAAGTTGAAATAGCTGAAGGGACTCTTAGTATTGAGCATTTTATTCCTAAAAAATATAGGGAGGTGAAACAACTTGCCTAAGGTGGCCATTGAAAGTTAGGACTCAAAAAACAAAAAAGTTAGGAGTCAATGAGTCACACCCTCTCTTCTCTGAGTTCCAAGTGGTAGAAAGTAGACACAAATGTTGAGAAAGAGTTAGTGTATTAATGGCTGCTAAAGCTGAATTCGAAAATGGAGCTGAGACCCAAGGCAGTGTTCCGTAGCTTTGACTCAAAATGGACACCTTGGAGCCCTTCTGCAGGTGGTGTTGGCTCGGCAAAGCTGACTCCACCTACACTTGCCCACCTGCCTCACAGAGGAGTCTAGGTCTTCCGCGCAAGCTCAGACGCTGCGGAGTGCAGGTTAAGAGGGAAAGATGAGCCCTCGTGATTTCTGTGCAATGACCCTCCTCAGATAACACTCCCCCCCGAACAACGCCTTGTAGATCACCAGATGCTTTTACCACGCCAGCAAATATTTATTTGAAATACTATTTGCTCTGTAATCTTACCCAGAGTATTAATTTGTTTAGCCTGCCTCTTCAAACTACTTAGGCTAGAGAAAATGACAACCTAGAACCTGCCCAAATGATCGTTAATGACAGATTATTATTATTATTATTTTGGCTATCACTTCTCTTATCATTTGGTAGAGTCTCCCCTTAGCATCAAACAACTTGGTATAATACCTCGCAAATAGAAGTCTTTGAAGGATGATGCAGAATGTTGTCCTTTGGCTTATTCATATTGATATGGAGCTAGTCCTCCAAATTCTCAAGGAGCTCTTTTATAGTTTCAAACAGTAAAACTGCTCCAAAAAACTGTAAAGCCTGAAGAGAAAGAAAGGAAAAAATCAGCCACATAAAGGCTAAGGATTTTTTTTACTACATGGCAGTCAAGATAAAATTAGGTGAAAGAATGCGTTTCTGGGCACAAATAGCAGTTTATTCCCTAAAGTTAAGAACCTCATAGTGAAATATAAGTAGGGAACTATAACTACCATTTTATTGTCACCTCATTAGCAAATCAGGTTGATATCAGTGCAAGAATAAACACGGGAGCCTTTGAGCACAGATATTAATTTACTTCTTTATACCCCCACCATGTCCCCAAAGATCTGAAGCGTCTAAACATTATTGAGAAAATAACTACCTTTTTTTTCAGGAATTTGGCACCTAACACAATTGCATTTAGCAGTGTGGATATGAATGAAATACACCAAAAATGCCCAGTGAATAATTCACATATGTAGTCTCTGTAATTTGTTAAATCCTCTGTGCCTCTGGAAAACTCCAGGAACTAAAATAACTGAAAGGGTTTGAGGGTTGACACTGAAAGGCACTGCATCATATGTCTCCATGAGGAATCAACAACTCTCAAGGTAAATACACATGTTAGTTTTAAGTTACTACTTTACTTAGCCTCTTTCACTTAATCTCTTCTTTGCTCCTTTACTCTTACTCTCTCCTCCTCCAAATAAAGTCTTGTTTTTAAGTACAGAATAAATGAACTTAATAAATTAACCTTCAATCTCTGTGATCTACTATCACAAATTTAAAGATATTTCACAGAGTTTTGACCATAAAACATAGGTTAAAAAGGATATTCTTTTTCATGTAGTAAAAATGGAGTATGCAGCTGTATATTTAGCTTGGTGGGTGGCTACCTTACAATGGTACTTCTTTCCATTTCTATTAATGGAAAGTGCAACCTACACATGCGGTAAGAGAGGTATTCTTTGGTCTGCCTTCCTTCACCTCTGGACTTAAATTTCTGTATTCTCTTGAATATAGAATCTAACTCCTACTGCTGCAACTGTGATGTCTTTTGTTGACAGGAGAGTGACAGCTTGGGACCTGTATGTATGTGGCTTGGTTTCTTTGGGTCGTGATTATTCTCAAACTGTTTTACTGTATTTGTCACTGTGACACTGCACTCATTTTAATCATTCCTATATTCCAAAGATTTTGAAAAGCCTGCTCAGATAGATTAATGAGAATAAAAACAAAAATAAACAAGTGGGACCTAATTAAACTTAAAAAGCTTTTGCACAGCAAAAGAAACCATAAACAAAATGAAAAGACAACCCTCAGAGTGGGAGAAAATATTTGCAAATGAAGCAACTGACAAAGAATTAATATTCAAAATATACAAACAGCTCATGCAGCGCAATATCACAAAAACAAACAACCCAATCCAAAAATGGGTGGAAGACCTAAATAGACATTTCTCCAAAGAAGACATACAGACAGCTAACAAACACATGAAAAGATGCTCAACATCACTAATCATTAGAGAAATGCAAATCAAAACTACAGTGAGGTATCACCTCACACCAGTCAGAATGGCCATCATCAAGAAATCTACAAACAATAGATGTTGGAGGGTGTGGAGAAAAGGGAACCTTCTTGCATTGTTGGTGGGAATGTAAATTGATACAGCCACTATGGAGAACAGTATGGAAGTTCCTTAAAAACCTAAAAATAGGGCTTCCCTGGTGGCGCAGTGGTTGAGAGTCCGCCTGCCGATGCAGGGGACAAGGGTTCGTGCCCCGGTCCGGGAGGATCCCACATGCCGCGGAGCGGCTGGGCCCGTGAGCCGTGGCCGCTGAGCCTGTGCGTCCGGAGCCTGTGCTCCGCAACGGGAGAGGCCACCACAACAGTGAGAGGCCTGCGTACCGCAAAAAAAAAAAAAAAAAAAACCTAAAAATAGAATTACCATATGACCCAGCAATCCCACTCCTGGGCATATACCCAGAGAAAACCATAATTCAAAAAGACACATGCACCCCAATGTTCATTGCAGCACTATTTACAATAGCCAGGACATGAAAACAATGTAAATGTCCATCAACAGAGGAATGGATAAAGAAGATGTGGTACATATATACAATGGAATACTACTCAGCCATAAAAAGGAACAAAATTGGGTCATTTGGGGCTTCCCTGGTGGCGCAGTGGTTGAGAGTCTGCCTGCCGATGCAGCGGACACGGGTTCGTGCCCCAGTCCGGGAGGATCCCACATGCCGCGGAGTGGCTGGGCCCATGAGCCATGGCCGCTAAGCCTGTGCGTCCGGAGCCTGTGCTCCGCAACGGGAGAGGCCACAACAGTGAGAGGCCCGCGTACCGCAAAAAAAAAAAAAAAAATTGGGTCATTTTCAGAGACGTGGATGGACCTAGAGAGTGTCATACAGAGTGAAGTAAGCCAGAAAAATATCATACATTAACACATACATGTGGGATCTAGAAAAATGGTATAGATGATCTTATTTGCAAAGCAGAAATAGAGACATGGACGTAGAGAACAAACGTATGGATACAATGGGGGAAAGGTGGGGGTGGGATGAATTGGGAGATTGGGATTGACATATGTACACTATTGATACTATGTATAAAATAGACAACTAATGAGAACCTACTGTATAGCACAGGGAACTCTATTCACTGCTCTGTGGTGACCTAAATGGGAAGGAAATCCAAAAAAGAGGGGACATATGTATACATATGGCTGATTCACTTTGCTGTACAGTAGAAACTAACATAATATTGTAAAGCAACTATACTCCAATCAAAATTTTTAAAAAAGAAATAGTGAAAATAAATATTTGGAAAAGTTTTTGTTGAAAAAAAAAAAAAGACTATCCCTTCAAAGTCCTTGCTGCTCTTTAGTTTATAAACTGAAATTGATGGTTCATCTGTTTCAGTAGTTCTTAACATAGGGTGCAAGAATAGAATCACCTGTAGGGATTTTAGAAAATATATGTGATGATTTCTGAATGGGGCCCATACGTCAGAATGTGTATTAACCTTCCCTCACCCCTCTCCAGGGTGATGCTACTGAGCCTTCAGGACTGAGAATCACAGAGCTATTTACACAACTGTCTTGTGCTGTTTGGAGGAGTAATGCAGCCTAATTGTGTAATAGACCCCGTAGCCAATCTGTCTGGCTTCAAACCCTGGCTGCTACGTTTTCCCAGTGTGACTTCAGGCAAGGTCCTTAGCCATTCTGATCCTCAGTTTCCTCATTTGTAAAATGTGGATAGTGGTAATAATAGAACATACATCATACATGTAAAACAACCAGCATAGTGTCTGGCAATAACATGTAGTACAAAAGTGTATTAATAAATATTTGATTCTCACTCCCAGTATTTTTTTCATTTTAAAATTTCTCCCCAATGTTAAGGAGAGCCTTATTTATCTGTACGTGGTCTATACATTTTAAGTGGTTAACAATCTGCTGTTCCTAAATAAAACACTAAAATTTTCTACTGTTTCCTTGTTTCATCCCTGTAATCACTTAGCATGTGCTTAAGAAAATCCAACTAAATGATTATACTGTTTAATTAAAATTTGATTATTTATACCCTCACTTTATTCCAAAAGGGCTTGGGCAGGTTCTTATAAAATACATATATGACATAACAAGCTAAAAGCAGAGGAAGACAAATTAACCTTTTAAGTTTGGCTCCCAAGAAGGCACCCTATAAGGTCCTGTACTCTTTTAGTTCAGACCCACATCATTCATTCAAGGCTAAATTCATACCAGAGGGATATTTTACACTATCTGCACAATAGCTTTCCTGGTAACACAAGAAACAGAAAGATGATTTTTATTATTGCTATTTTCATAAGCAGGAAAATTTAGGCTCTAAAAATGAAGCAAATTATTCTAGATGATTTTATAGGTTAGAAACATTGAAATACCAATATTCAGATGCTATTTGTTTTACCTAAAATGGCTTAATTTATATAATAATGTTAGATAAAATATAAAGCCTTTAAAAATACCTGTTAGACATTACTGCCCCATAGAAGACAATGGTTCACATTCAACTGTGCAAAGAAATGAGCTTAAAATGTGTGTCAAATATGGCATTTATTTCCATTTCTATGATCTACTTTTATCAAAGCATGCAACTGCTTGTGGTTAGCTCTTAAGTCTATAAAAGGAGACTAATGAGAAGTTGAGAAGTTTGTCCTAGCAGTCACCCACAATCTCCTCTGGACATCCTTCCCCACTGTTGTCAAACAGCTGTCACAAGTACACCCTCCAGCCCCATCTGCAGGGCATCCATCCTGGATGGCTGCCTGCAGGCAGATAGGTTAGTGTGTATTTCCCTCAGCAGCCAGAAAATGTGCAGAGTTCTTGCGGACTAATCCACTTAGACAAGAGAAAGAGAAAATAACTGTCAAGGCTAAATGTGTTAGAAAGCCACTTAGTGTTTCAACACTATTACTGTCAGGCTTGCTTGCGGTAGCATTTCATTCTCTGTGTCAGAGAAGCCAGGTTTGAGAGAGTGCACATTAGTTACTGACGATGTTAAACTCTTCAGGATTGTTTTCTTGGTGAATCTATTTCAAGACTAAAAATTTCCAGGGATCTTAAAAGTTACGGTGCCTCCCAGGACTTCCCAGGAGAATTCATGTGTATTAGTGTATATGTAATGTTCCCCCTCCCAGACAGCCAACACTGATCTTAATCTCACTGAAAATGATAGGTTGGCAGGAAAAGTTACAATCTGAGGTGAAAGTCTCCTGGTTATTCTAATTTTAGTTTTGATCTTAAGTTTTAGTGTCTTATATTTCAGGCTGATAATTTTTACTTATATTCTTACCAATCCATTCTGAAGGGTGAAGGATGTTAGAGCATAGAAACCCAATCTGTGTTTTGTATTCAGCACACGGACAACTATAGCTTTTAATTTCTTTCTTTGGCTTCAGGGTAAGTGGTGGGTTGTACTTAAAGATATAATTATCCTTCCTTACATGCCACTCACTCCTTTATAAGATAGCTGTCATCACCAGAAGCATTGTTCATTCACGCATTGGTTACTTATTGACTGATTACTAGGTACATGATCCTGGGGTAGGTATTTTGGAGAATACAGAGAACAACAAAAAAATTAAATGGTAGTGGGGAAAACATGGATTTTCATGCCTGATCTGGGTTTGAATCTCGGCTCCATAATTAATTTGTTGTAAAATTCTCAATTATTTTCCTTTAATCTGTTTGTCTACCCTCACGCCAGTTCCACACTGCCTTAGTTACTGTAGCTTTGTAGTACTGAAATCCGGAAGTGTGAGTTTTCTAGCCTTTTTTTTTTTTTTTGCTATTTTGGTTCCCTTGAATCTCCATATGAATTTTAGAATGAGCATGTCAATTTCTGCATAAAATGTCAACTAATATTTTTGATAGGAATTGTGTTGAATCTGTAGGTCAATTTGGGGAGTATTTCCATCTTAACAACATTGAGTCTTTCCATCCATGAACAGGTCTTTCCATTTATTTAGGTATTCATTGGTTTCTTTTAATGATATTTTGTTGTTTTCAGCGTACTTACGTTGCACTTATTTTGTTAGATTTATTCCTAAGTATTCTTTTTGATACTATTATCAATAGAACTGTTTTCTTAAGTTCATTTCCTAGTTAATTACTAGTGTATATTAATATAAATGATCATTTTTGTAAACTGGTTTTGTATCCTGCAACCATGCTGAACTTGGTTATTAGTTCTAATTGTGTGACATACAAATCATGTAACTTTCAAATAAAGATGGTTTTACTTCTTCCTTTCCAATCTGGATGCTTCTATTTCTTTCTCTTATCTAACTTCCCTGGCTAATACCTCCAGTTTAATGTTATACAGAAGTGTTAAGAGTGAACATTCTTATTTTTGATCATTGAGAGAAAACATTCAGTCTTTCACCATTGAGTATGATGTAACCTGAGGTTTTGATTTTGTTTTTTTGTAAATGTCCTTTATCAGGTTGAGGAAGTTCCCTTCTATTCCTCATTTGTTGAGTGTTTTTATCATGAAAGAATTGTGGATTTTGTCAAATGCTTTCTGGGACTCTATTGAGATGATCATGTGGCTTTTATCTTTTATTTAGTTAATATAGTATACTACAATGATTGATTTTCATATGTTGAGTCCATCTTTCATTTCTGGGTTAAATCCCATTTGGATATTTTTATTTTTAAACCATTGGTCTAGAGCAATATTTCCCCAATATAAGCTTCAGAGCAATAATTCCATTGGATGTTAATAGCTGCTCCATGAAAAAAGAATTACATTAAGTAAATTTGAGAAAAGCTGCATTAGAGTTAAATAGGTTTCTTTACAGCATACTATCTCAGAGACTATAATATACTAATAGACTTTGCAAATCTCCAAGAGGGAGGTATGGTATGCCATGTTTTATAAACTTGTCTGGCAAGAGCACTTTGTGAAATTAATTTTCCATCAAATACATCTTGAAAAATATTGGTCCCAAGAATTTTTTAGTTGGTTTTTTTAGAACTAGGTGTCTCTCTTTTTCAAAAAAAATTATTTATTTATTTGGTTGCACCGGGTCTCTTAGTTGTGGCAGGCAGCCTCCTTAGTTGTGGGAGGTGGGTTCCTTAGTTGTGGCTCATGGGCTCCTTAGTTGTGGCATGCGAACTCTTAGTTGTGGCATGCACGTGGGAACTAGTTCCCTGAGCAGGGATCGAACCTGGGCCCCCTGCATTGGGAGCATGGAGTCTTAACCACTGCGCCACCAGGGAAGTCCCGGTCCTAAGAATTTTGATTAAATTTCTTTAGCATGTAATAGTGACCTAGAAAAGCTTAAAACTGACAGGATCATCAATTTTTAAAATTATATATTGCTGTCTAGAAAAATTCATTCAACATACAATAAATATTCACAGAGTGTCTATTATGTGCCAGGTACTCTTCTAGGCACTGGAAAAGTAGCAATAGGAAAAAATGACAAAAGAAATCTCTGCTCTGTGGAGTGTACATTCTGGAAGAGAGGCAAACAATGAACATAAAAATTATGCAAATCATAAGATATGTTAGAGAGTACTATATATTACACAAAAAAGAAAAATCAAGTAAGCTCCTTGACACCAGTCTTGATGATGATTTCCTGGATTTGACACCGAAAGCAAAAGCAACAAAAGCAAAAATAATCAAATGGAACTACATCAAACTAAAAGGCTTCTGCACAGCAAAGGAAACCATCAA